>NC_063057.1:44179368-44501119 GCF_018812025.1 Megalobrama amblycephala | reverse complement strand
AATGACAGATCCACATTACATGACATAAGTTTATCCCTCAAATTCTCTGCTACAGTGGAGATCAACAGATTATAAAAATCAGAAATAATGCCTTTTCTCAATTTATTTTTAACCATCAACTTTTCAAGCGATGTAAGGGGAGGTTTAATTAGATTACTATGATTTGCTTTCACAGGATTTTCTTTTTTTAATTTAATACTCTATTTTAATTGGGGGATTGTCACAGCTTTAAAATATATACAGTTAAACCTTAAATTATATGTTTGCAAAAGCATTTATGAATCAACAGGAACGTTTTGAGAAGGTTTATTTAAATGGCAAATTATTCTGAATTTATTTATACACTTATGAAAGTTTAATGATAGAAGTAATTGTGTCCAATGAACCTATAATTTGCATGTGGTTATTGATTCAGAACTTGTAGCTGCAATGGAAATGACAACACAAATATTTGATGCCTTACATTAAATATTAGTGGTTCACTGAATGGCTACTTGTGAG
This sequence comes from Megalobrama amblycephala, assembly GCF_018812025.1. Classification (NCBI taxonomy): domain Eukaryota; kingdom Metazoa; phylum Chordata; class Actinopteri; order Cypriniformes; family Xenocyprididae; genus Megalobrama; species Megalobrama amblycephala. Next base: position 44,500,618 of record NC_063057.1, on the reverse strand, counting down.
TGGTCTGTATTGGTCAAGTCGGTGTCAAACTTGGATGCCCCAAATATTAAATATGTTACATTTATGAAATGGTTTGGACACTAAATAGAAAAAAATATTATTATAAAGCATTGTACACTAATCTACACTATTTTAATGTTGCTGTGGGACAATGTGAGAGACACCTATCAAATTCAATGATTATTTTAAATATTATAATAATTGCCCAGAAAGAATCTGACTCAACTGTCGACAACAGCATGTCCTCAACTATATATCTAGATATCATTTTGTTGAATTCTGTCTGATTGATAAGAGTTTTTGGTGGAGAAAAATCTAGTTTTAGTTGCTTTGATGTTGTAGCTCCATCTCCTTTGGTAGTGGTCGGTGAGCTCACGTTATTACCTGTTTTTTTAAGGCTCATTCACAGTTCAATGCGTTTTTGCTCTGAAAAACGCGAGACACAGGCAGTGAAAAAATGCAAGATCTTGAGATGCATTTTTTATAAGTTGGAATTATTCTAACTTGAGCGCCACATTTTTTTAAATGTATTTTTATTACGTATTATTTTTATGATTTTTTTTTTTTTTATTAATAAAATAAAAAGCTCAATATCTCAAAACTGCTCAGAATGCAGATAGAACCTTATAATTCCAAGGGGGAAAAAATCTAATATTTTTAATAAATAAATACAGCCTTGGTGAGCATAATAGATGTGAAAGATTCTCCCAAATGTTTACTCCTCAGCCAGGTTCTCCAATAACTGATGGTGGTTGAGGGGCATCATTGGGCAGAGCTTGGAAATGTCTGACTTCTTCTCCCTCTCTATCCCCTTGTCTCCAAGTCACAGTTGTTTTGGATACTCCAGAGTCACCTAGAGTCAACCACAATTTACATGTTACTGCAAGTTGTATACTGTTATAACTCTGTATGTGACAAATACATTTTGCTCTAACTCTTACCTTCTTCATGAGGAAGTCCAATTGTATGAACTCCTCTTCATTATGCGAGAGTTTCAAAAACATCTCTCTTGATTCCCTCCTCAGCTGAATAACAGCCATGACAGACAGATTTCGAGCCATCTTTAGCTTAGCCAGTGAGTGGTCAGTCCTCCATGCCAAGATGTTTCTACTCTGGATCTCCACCAAATTGACATTGACTTGAGGAGGCAATGAGATTCTTAAAATCCTCAAAATCTAGGACAGCACCTCCAGGCCACTTCCTCATCTCTTTCTCCACCCTATGGTGGAAACTGTCTACGGTCATGAAGGTGTGCCCTGGTTCAAAGTACTTTAAGGTTGTAGGGTCATTTACCACAGTGACTAAAGTTGTAAGGAGGCACCAGTTCTTGTTCTGTGCAGTGCAATTTTCAACCCAGTAAATGACGTTTCACATCCTGCTCCTCATTAAGTGCTGTGTGTCACATTTTCTGTTTAGTTGTCATAGTAACATTGATTTGAGTTTCAGTTAAGGTGTGTCTTGTTAATTTTCTTATTAAGTTCCCTTTGTTTGCTCTTGTATATATTCCCTGTGTTCTCTTTCAGTCTCTATCGGTTCTCGTTTATAGTATTGTGGTTTTCTTTTGTGTTATTCTTGGTTCCTGAGTATTTTATGATTAAAGTTTGCCTTCCAGTAATCTTCCACATTGTGAGAGAGTTTCTATACCACGTTATGTAACAAAAGAACCGGCCAAAAAACTATGATCTTGGCTGCGGCAAAATGGTCGGCCTTTGGAGAGGTATGTAGAGGATTTTCTCAAGCTTTCCAATTAGTTGAGCTGGCCCAACGCCTCCCTCAGTGTGTGTTTTCGGATGGGACTGGATGAGGATACAGCTTGTTATTTCTCTTTAGTCGAATCAATAAATCTCGTTATCTAATTAAACTGTTAAAATCTTGAAGTAGAAGTTGTTAAAGAAAAGAAGTGTTCTCCAGAGTCTGGTCCAGTATGTTCTCCAGAGTCCGCTCCAGAACCCCTCAAGGCCTACAAACGCCTAGCACCCCCCAAGAAAATATGCCCGTGGCCAAGACTGGGGTCCGGGCCAATCGCCACGGAGGCCGCACCACCATGGCCCCTTGAACTACCTGCTCCACCTTGGTCCCCTGAGTCTCTAGTGCCCTCGGAAGCTCCAGCGCCCCCGTACTGCCCTGGTCTCCTGAGTTGCCAGCACTGCCCTGGTTGCCTGAACTGCCGGCTCCACCCTGGCTCCCTGTGGCACTGGTACCATCCTGGAGGCTTCTTCCTTGGACTGGGCCATCCCTTGTCGAACCTCCCGGTCATTGAATTCAGGACATGCCTTCCAGGAGGGGGGTGTATTGTCACATTTTCAGTTTGGTTTGATTTTCATTAAGTCCTGTCTTCCTTGGTTCTGTTTTTCCTGCCACTCTTTAGTTGTCATAGTAAATTGATTTTGAGTTTCAGTTCAGGTTTGTCTTGTTAATTATCTTAAGTTCCCTTTGTTTGCTCTTGTATATATTCCCTGTGTTCTCCCTCAGTCTCTACCAGTTCTTGTTTATAGTACTGTGGTTTGCTTCTGTGTTGTTCCTGGTTTTTAAGTATTTTGTGATTAAAGTCTGCCTTCCAGTATTCTTCCTCGTCGTAACACGTAACACTGTGACAAAAGCCGATGTAATTTTAAAATGACCATACATAATTCCTAGAATTAGAGGTCAAAGAGATCTTAAGTTAACACATATGTATGCTTTTTCTCCTTTTAGCCTAACTTCTAGGCTATTCTCAAACTTGTATATTTCCTATTTATGCTATCTACACCCTTAAAGCTACAATTCATTATTAAAGTAGAGGATTCTTATGTATTCTTAAGGCAGGAACACACCAAGCTGACGCCGACAGACCAGTGGCGATGAAAGCAGACTGCGGGGTTGGCTCACGTCGGCAACGTCTGGGTCCAACATTGGCACACCTGACACACCAAACCGACGCTCGACAGCCAAGTAGCATGTCCGTTCTGTGTCTGCGTAAGATGAAATGCCTTTCTCTACCAGCAGGTGGCAGTAGCTGAACAGTCAATCAGAATGATCAGATGGTCCTACGAGCTCTGACACTGATTCAACATGTCGAATCGGCCGAAAAAAAGCAGACGAGGACCAACTTTAGCCCACGGTGCAGAACACACTGAGAAAACTTAATCGACCGATGAACAGAAACTGCCCAACGGCCGACTGTTGGCTTGGTGTGTTCCAAGAACTGAAAAAAACTGTTTAGCAAGTCAACTCTGACAACTGTAAAGACACAAGTTAAACTGCCCAGTTTTGGTCAATGTACTGATTGTGCAGTAAAATCCATAATCATACAAGCAGTTGTATCCATCTTTTCATTGGGTTGCCAATTTAAGGCTGGCTTGGCATGTGATTAACCAAAACAAGGGTAAGGTATTTTTGGGGTGTGTAGATGCATTCAAGTCAATGGGTTTTTTTCCTGCTAACATCAGAGTTGGAAGTAACACATTACAAAAGTAACGACATTACAGTAATACAATGCATAACTAGTAAAATTTTGGTAATATTATACTCATTACATCAACGCATTTTAAAGGGTATGTTATGGTTAAAACAGAGAAGTTTTTCTTTTGAATTTTCCACGTACAGACAACACCATTGTCAAAACGATCCCCATTTATACAAATCCATGATAATGTCTAAAAACACTTTATTCTGCTGACAGGCAATTAGATGGCAATGAAACACTATAGACTGAACATCTAATGTGCATATGCATGACGTCATCGTTTTCACAGATTCGCGTTTTTGTTGTTTACACAGAGACCATTTTCAAAAACTTGCACTTTGAAATCCATTTTCAAAAGTTTGTGTTTTCAGGCCACCAAAACGCCATTGTCGTGTAAATGAATGGCCAAAACGCTTTCGTGTAAACACCCCCTAAGTGGTTTTTTTTTTTTTTTTTTTTTTTAAATTTACTAACTCTGAAAGACAGGAAAGGTGGCTTTCCTGCTGGAGCTAGAGCTGCAGGGTTGGAGAAGAGAAAGAATGCAGAGGACGAGAGCGCGGGCAAGACAAAGCAACAGAAATTAATTTTCTCTTGATCTGCCATGCTGCTTGAACCCCAAGAAGTGAAGCGACTCATAGCGGAGTATGTTGCGGAAGATATGCAGCCTCTGTCAACAGTAGAATCGCATTTGTCAGCAAAATCCCTAACTTTGGTTCCATCCATTTCTACCGTGTTATTACAAACAGCAACATCAGATTTGGAAATATGCACATTTCTATCGCAACTCTATTATTGCCAAAATGAATATCCAGCAGTCAGTGTAATGGTTCATCACTCAACATGGGATCCATTTTGCAAGCTTTATTAAGAGATATCGTGATCGTACAGGCAGGGGTCAGAACCAGCAAACACAGCAATGTAGAACAGACAGAATCGTGGTCAGGGGCAGGCAAGAGGTCGAGGCAACAGGCAAGATACACAGTCCAGAGAACAGGCAGAGGGTCGGTAGGCAGGCAGCAACGGGTCAATAAACGATAAGCAGACAGAAACAGCAACAGGTAATCCAACAGGGTACAAACGCTCAGAAATGACAGCCGGGGCAATGATCAAGACTTCACGTCAGACCAGTGTCTGGGAGCCGCTTAAATAGCGGTCTAAACGAGCTGCAGCTGGCAAGCAATCAGAGTCCAAGGCACGGGGTTATGGGAAATGTAGTGAGGATCAGTATACGTGGCTGAGTGGATGCGTGAGTGTCAGTATTCTGGGGATGGAGCCCTCTGCTGGCCAGTAGAGGGACTCACGGGGTTCGTCTCCGTGACAGTCAGGTAGTAGAACTTGGAGCTCTCAGAATTTTATATTATTTACGGTAATTACGAGGTGGCGTAAATGCACCTTTACATACCAGTAATGTTACCCTTAGGACAATTAACCATGGTTAATAATGGGGAGAATAAAAAACATGATCATTGTAGTTCTTCAGTAGTAACCACAAATTAACCATAGTTTTGCTACAAAAACCATAGTTTAACGATGGTATTTGTGTGGTTATACAAATTAAAAACAAAAAAAAACAAAAAACATTTAAACCATTTAAAAACCAATAATATATATATCAATAGACTATATTCGTGAATTAAAAGTGGGAAACCAAAACTAAGACTTCAGATATATTTAACCTGTAAACAAAGCAGTGCTTGCTTACCATCTTGAATATCAATCACGCTAATCACTTTCTGACCAGTCACTAAAACCCTCCCTTGACAGGTTTGTCTTTGGTACTGAAGAGTTTACATGTGTTTCTTCGTCAAATCGATGACATATTCCCGCAGACCCTGCGAACCCCTTCAAGCCCCGCCGTATCGATGTGCGCACCTCCAAAAATGTGTAACTTCGCGTTAAAGTGACGCAGGCTGACCTGCATTGGTGTTAAGCAGCATGAGTAGCGTCACTTTGCAAATAAACTCAGATAACGTTATTCGTTTATATGTCAGTAACATTTTGAAATTAGCACTTCGCCAGCAAGCAGTAGCCAGTTTTCTGGCAGACACCTTGCAAATCAGACTGTCACAACTTCGTAGGAGCGACGCTGCGTGGAGTTGACGTGTCCATGTACTGCATCTTGGCTATTTTTGTGTCAGTATCACAAGTGTATTGCATTCAACCTTCTCTACATAATTTAATTACTTTGGTCACCTTGGTCTTTTAAACTTTCGCTTTAGGCAGTCAGCTGGGGAAAGCATGAGGATTTTTATGAGCTCTGAATAGAGGATGCAGGCATTGGCACAAATATAGACGACATAGTTCCTCAAACAAGGAGAGGAATAAACCAAATAACTGTCAATAAATAGATTTTGGCTATGTGAAACTGCAAGGCTCATCTTTTATAGAACTGCATCTCCTCAGATATGGACTCACTACCTGGTTTGGTAATTTATCAATTAAACTTAAATCACAGATTCTGAACCTGATAAAAAGGGCAGGCAAAATAATGGGTGTGCTTCCTCTTTGCTCTCTACTGGACATTTTTTGAAGAGACAGCACTAAAACTGGGTCGAAAGATTGCTAATGACTCTACCCACTTTCTCTTTGATCAGTGTGAGGTTATGCCCTCAGGCAGAGGGTACAGTTCCAAACTGTAGGCTGAAGAGATACAAACATTCTCTGATTCCTTTGTCAATTGCACTTCTGAACCATAATAATTCAATATGACTGTTTAGATGAGCAGGCTGTAGGGAGAGGGGCAATACTTTTTAGCACATTTTTAGGGGTTTTTTGCAATATATTTGAATCATAATTAATGTGATTAACTTGATTTGTGTACTGTTGTGGATGTATTTGCTGTTTTGCGATTGGAATGTGAATGTTGATGTGTTGATGTTGTTGATGAATTGATTGACAATGGTGGTCCATGATTGTCCAAGACAAATTTCTTCACCTGAAGACAATAAAGGCTCATCTTAATCTTAATCTTAATCTTTCTGGGCCCTCCTCACATGAGTGCCCTGGGTACTCAGTCCCCTTTCTACCCCCAGTCCGACACCCCTGCACTGTAATAAATTGAAGTCCGAAATTCCAGTCTTTCCCACCCCACCAATCAAAATGTCAAAGAATGGTGAGTTGTTGCTAAGGTGACCATGCACATTTTAACCAGATTTAAATTTTAAGTTAAGTATTTGTAATTTTATTAAACTTTGTCTGTCTTTGTTGTCATTGGGTTGCATCAGATCAAATCGTGGCGAGTAGAGCTGTCAATCTTCCAATTTAATACCATTCAAATTTTTTTTTTTTTTTTTATATTCGAATATTTAATGCTCAAATGCAGCCTGTACTTTTTATTACTGTACTATTATGCATTGTCAATCTTGTACTGAAACATTATCTAACAAGTGTATTGAAGCGGCTATAAAGGCTAGCGGTGATCGGTTAGCACAATTACAGCATGTTCGAAAGCACAGCCGAAACGATTTCATAAACTAACAATAGCTTTAGCCGCAATGCCAATGGCTGCTGTGGAAAAAATTCAATGATCGCTAAATAAGAGACAAACCTTTTCCAGTTGTCTTTATAAAGATTTATTTTCTTGCAAGAAACAGTCAAACAATGAGTGGCTGCAGACTGTGGCCGCCAACCATAACAATCCTTTGGTTTTTATACCTCCCTCTTACTCAAGGCTAATGCCACTCTTCTCCTGTAATCACTACTGTGATTACACGATATTAGTAAAATATCTAATTGAAATGACTTTGACTGATATTGCGATTGTGATATGATCATTATTATATGATTATATGAACATTATCATATTATTTTCACTGTAAAATATTTAAAAAAAGATTGAAGTGTTTTTTTTTTTTTTGCGAGAATCTGTAACCAACAGATTGTTTCTTTAGTCTCTATTTGTAGGCCGGGATGTCTCTGCAGCACCACAGTACTTTAGTTTAGAATGGTATGACATTTTGCCTTTAACAAATCTTGCACCCCCACTGCGATTTGGATATTGCGCTAGTTCGTATTGCAATTTTGATAAAATTGTGATTAATTGCGCAGCCCTACTTACTACTGATCATGACTGACTGACGTTTCCGATTTGGTTTGTTTAGGTTCACCCAGGTTTGTGGGCCAGGAAAAGTCAACTAGTCGTGAGTATATCCTTTCATTGCTGAATATTGCAGGCAGGTCACTAGGACTATTGTTCATGACTGACTTATGTTTTTGACTGATGTTTCTGCTGTCCATTGCTTAGGTACATCCAGGACTGTGGGTCGTAACAGGTCAAGTAGTGGTGAGTTTAGGTTTTCAGTTTTAGATTATCTAATCAGCATGCAGATGAGTAACACTTTTGATCATGGTTGACTGATGTTGCTGCTCTGCTTTGTTTAGGTTCACCCAGGTCTGTGGCCCAGGACAAGTCAACTAGTCGTGAGCATATCCTTTCATTGCTGAATATTGCAGGCAGGTCACTAGGACTGTTCATGACTGACTTATGTTTGTGACTGATGTTTCTGCTCTCCATTGCTTAGGTACATCCAGGACTGTGGACCGTGACAGTTCTACTAGTGGTGAGTTTAACTTCTCATTTTTAAAATATCAAATCAGCATGCAGATCAGTAGCACTATTGATCATGAAAAACTGATGTTTCAGTATTGGGTTGCACAGGTTCTTCAAGGTCCAGGTCCAGATCCAGGTCCGTGGGCCGGGACAGTTCAAGTAGTTGTAAGTATAGCCAGTCGCAGTTGGCTTGTCTTATTGCATATCAAATCAGCATAGGGCATTAGCACTATTGATGATGGCTAAATCTGGGCTGCACAGGTTCCTCCAGGTCTGTGAGCCGGGACAGTTCAAGTAGTCGTGAGTATTGCCAGTTACATTTGGCTTCTCTTATTGAATGTCAAATTAGCATGAAGAATACTATTGTTACTGGACTGACTAATGTTGGTGGTTTGGGTTTATCAGGTGTACCCAGGTCCCAGGCTGTGGAGAGCAGGTCCATGGATGGTGAATGCCATTGGTTGTATCACTCAATGAGGCACATTGTACATATGTTCAAAATATATTGATCGCTTCACACACTTTTTTTTTTCTTTCCTGCTTAGGTCTTTCACATGCAAGGTCCATTTCCAATAGGGATGTGCCAACCACATTCCCGCTGTCAGAAGCGAGTAAGTACAATAATATTTTCATGTGACACCCAGACTAATAACTTGTGTATTATAACATTGCATTCCCTTTGTAACTGTTTGGTAAATCAGACTTTGGCATTTATGACATTTAGTTTAGAACAATCTCTTAATAAAATATTTTTTTTTAATGAAAAACGGTTAAGGTTTCCCTTTTGAATAAAATGTTAATAAAACTAACTAATTGAATAATTATAAATTTTTCTGGGATTACTAGAGAGCAAGTCATGTCACCTTTATTTATATAGCGCTTTTTACAGTGCAGATTGTTACAAAGCAGCTTCACAGTGTTAAACCGGAAAATAATGCAACAGAATTTGATTAGGCTGGAGAAAACAGTGATGTCATCAGCTCAGTTCAATTATCATATAGTGACAATGCGGACAGATCAGTAATATAGTTGAAATTTCAGTGCCCCCGACTGAGCAAGCCAAGCATTCTTTTACTGAAAGGCTGAAATGCTTGCTTTTATCAGAGAACCATGATTATAGTGAGTAATAATTTTTTTCTTAATTTCTCATTATTGCCAGAGTTCCAGAAAATCATACTTACAAAGCTGGTGACTCTCACTGATGAAGTCAGAAAAATGCAGAGGAGCGTACCTCAATCTGGAATTGAAATAAAGAAGATGGACACCTTGGAAGAGTTCCAGAGGGAGGAGGCTTCTCTTCTGGAACCACACAAATTTGAAACCTTGGTAAGATGTTTTCAACCTCTAATGCCAAATGGGGTTATGCGGAACGCTGAGTGTTTGTACCGGAAAACAGGTCTAATCATTTCCGCTTTTCACTTCAGTACACATCTGTAGCAGTAGGGTACACATCTGATCTCTTAAGTAACTGATAAGTTTCACTTATTATAATAAAATTCTTATTTCTGATCAAACTTTAGTCTATATCTTTTAATTAAAATGTTGAATTGTTAAAATATCTGGAATGGCAACATCCGAGCAACAGTTTTTGTTGTGTGCCGAGCTGCGAGTATTTTTAAAACACTAAGAAACAATGTGAAACTTTGCTCCAATTATCTCCAGGGGCTCTACACATGAACTCCAGCATTGAGAACATTGTGTATAGTTTACTAAAAGGTTTTAAAGTTTTAAACAACTCCCTTAAGCAATTAGAATAATCATGTATTTTATTAACACTGTATTAATAGTGACAAATTAATATAACTGATTTTACAATATATATATATATTTTTTTTTTTCATTTTGGTTTGTTTTGAGGGATAAGGTGATCTTTTGGGCAAATCTGCATTTTTATATTTTACCTACTGATACAATTTATTGGAAAATGTGATATTAAACAAAGCTTGCAATTTTCTCAAGACTAGACCAGATGTATATAATTGTTAAAATTGACAGTTTTTCAGGGCAGCAAACAACTGGACCCCACTGGTTGAAATTTTTTCTATCCATACAATGTTATCACCTTTTTACTCTTAATATTTTTTCATGTTTTTTTTTTTTTTTTTTAAATCATAGGTTTAACGTCAGCTGGCAAGAGTGGGGGGGAGAGATGTTAAGGACTGCACGCACAAAGTGATGGACAGGTATTTATTTACACATTTACTTAACAGACATAGGTCTTTAGACATTTGACCAGAACAATTGATCATATTAGTTCAGCTCTACTTTGGTTTTCTTATGTCCCCAATTTGTTTTCATTTGGTGGTTGACAGAATTTAGTTGATGGTTTAAGTATAAGGAGCAGGACTACGCTTGGCGATATGGATAAAAAATCATATCTTGGTGTTCTTTGGCTCAATGGTGATATACAGTTTTATCTTTTTTTTTTTTTATGAAAATGGATAAATATGTAGTTTTAAGTCAAAGCCACGTGTGAGATGTCATACGCACTAGGTCCCGACCGATATGGATTTTTTGAGCCGATGCTGATTTAAAGAGACTCAGAAATGCTGATTACCGATTAATCGTCCGATGTTTACATTTTTTATTTATAAAGAAGTGTGTAAATGTTGTTCATATGCAGGATGCACAATTAATGCATAAAAGGGTACTCTGTTTGTAAACCATAATAATAGCCATCTATTTTGTACAGGTTGACAACAAGGCGCTGGCCTTTAGGTTTACATTCCCCTTGCTATTTTCTTGATATCAAGTCAACCCCAAAACACTTTAAACTTTAAAACAAAACTTATTTATTTCAAAATACAAGTAAATACTACATAAGCAATAGATCAAAACACCATTCTTGTACATTGGTAATTGTGAAAAAGCTAGTCGCCTCATATGGTGTAGAGATTAATGACAAAGTTGTTAGCAAAGTGTGCTAAATTGTCGAAGAGTTCTAACTTTAATTCTTACAGACATCTAGAAATCTACTAGGCACAGTTGCACGCATTTATAGGACTGAAGAAGGAAACGTAATGTTTGTTTATTTCTCATTTACTGTATAACTTACCATGAACCAAACCTAAATCATCTGCATAGCAAGTTAGCAACAGAGCATCACCCGTATTCTCACTGGCGCAGTGAGAGCACTATCTGGCAGATCTCTCTCAGATCAGTCGTTTTCAGGCTATTTGATGAAGGTAAAAATAGTATGGCTGTGCATAATGCAGGTTTTTTTTGTGTCATTGATTTTGAATTCCTGCAGGAAAAAGTTGAGGAAATTTAACTTATTGGAGAAATGCAATCTGCGGTCACCATGCATGGACAATCATGTTACACGTGTGTGTGTGTGTGTGTGTGTATAGGTGTGTGTGTGTAATAATTGCATATTATTTTTGTCTTGGATTGGATTAGGCTCTTCACCAATCAAGTTATGACCAAATTCAATATGAAGGGGAAGGGCAAAAAAGGAAAAATACGGTTTGAGGACAAAACATTGTTTTCAGCAATAAAAGGTTAGCTTCATATTATGGTCATTTAAAAAAAAAAAAAAAATTGTATATATGTGTGTATATGTATGTGTGTGGAATGCTTAATATCAGGCTTGATGTAGTTTTACTTGATTTGTGATTTAATAACCATTTCATTTAATTGATTAGAGTACTTGATTTTCAACTATGTATACTCTGCTGCAAGCTAAACCACAACAGTGGCATTTGTATCCATTTATTTTACATGTGGATTTTTTTTGCTTTGATTGTAGCTGCTGTCATGAAATGGGACGCCGCTGCAACGGAGACCCAAATAAAGTCTGCTGCAGCCGATCACATGAAACATGCCCCTGGGAGACTCGGGGGTGGTGGCTATTAATCTCGACTTTAGGAGCCACATTTTGTTAATTGTGTTATACTGTTTTAACAACATTTTATATATTTTGTAATTGTGTTAATTTATAAATTTACTGTTCTGGCTTTTAAGATTTATTGTGTTATTGTGTTCTGGCTGTGAAGTTTTGGTCCACCAGAACAAAATAGTAATAAAAATGTAGTTTGAGAATTTTAATAGTTGATTTCTTGGAGTGGTCAGTTTACAGGAAAATGGTAAGCAGTTTATTGCCATTATATTGATAAGATATAAAAATGCAGTTTATACAGTACAGTTATTCAATTAAATATTCAATATTATCAGTATTCTTTAAAATCTTATTTAGGTCTATGGTCTGACGTTTCATGACGCGACAACCATTAACAATGATTAACTGGGTTTTTCTCAGTGAGAACTGCCACTGTTTTGAAGTAAACATTTTTTACAGTTGGATCCATGCAAATATGCACAGTTGGGAGTTCAGTGGGTCTTTAAAAGTCTACTACAGAACATTTCTTAACATTTCTACTACAGAAAACGCGTCTAATACAACTTTTAGTCTGGCTACCTTTTAGATGTCTAACAATCAGGTCTTTAGCATGTCTTTAATTGACATCTATACAATATCCTGAAAAAATGTATAATAAACGGTCAATCTGGCTCCTGTGAGGACGTCCTCTGGAGGTCTAACAATTATGTCTGTAACACGTCTTTAATTGACGTCTAAAAAATGTCCAGAAAAGACGTAAAAAAAACTTTCATTCTGGCTCCTGTGAGGACGTCCTCTGGAGGTCTAACAATTACGTCTGTAACACGTCTTTAATTGACGTCTAAACAATGTCCAGAAAAGACGTAAAAAAAACTTTCATTCTGGCTCCTGTGAGGACGTCTTCTGGAGGTCTAACAATTACGTCTGTAACACGTCTTTAATTGACGTCTAAACAATGTCCAGAAAAGACGTAAAAAAAAAAACTTTCATTCTGGCTCCTGTGAGGACGTCTTCTGGAGGTCTAACAATTATGTCTTTTAGACGTGTTCTAGACGACTTTTTGCTCGCTGGGACTGATCGGCCTCATCCGGGACGGTGACGAGTCTGCTTACAGACTGGAGGTTGAACAGCTGGCTGTCTGGTGCAGTCTTAACAACCTGGAGCTCAACACACTCAAGACAGTGGAGATGACTGTGGACTTCAGGAGAAACCCCCCTGCTCTCCCCCCACTCACCATCATGAACAGCACTGTGACTGCAGTGGAGTCATTCAGGTTCCTGGGCACCACCATCTCCCAGGACCTGAAGTGGGACAACCACATCGAGTCCATTGTGAAAAAGGCCCAGCAGAGGTTGTACTTCCTTCGCCAGCTGAGGAAGTTCAACCTACCGCAGGAGCTGCTGAAACAGTTCTACTATGCCATCATCGAATCCATCCTTTGCACTTCAATTACCGTCTGGTTCAGCTCAGCTACCAAATCTGACCTCAGAAGACTACAGAGGGTAGTCCGGTCTGCTGAGCGAATCATTGGTACAACCCTCCCCACTCTCCAAGAACTGTACTTAGCCAGAGTGAGAAGGGCAAAGAAGATCACTCTGAACCCCTCACATCCAGCACACTCCCTCTTTGAACTGTTGCCATCCGGTCAACGCTACAGAGCTCTGAACACCAGAACGACCAGACACAGGAACAGTTTCTTCCCTCAAGCAATCCATCTCATGAACACTTGACAAACACGGAACACACAACACTATTACGAATTATTTACTTAAACACTTATTTATATCTCAATTTGCACACATAACTGTACATACAATTGTGTATAATATATATTGTTTTTTGCTTTTTTTGCACTTTGTCTATCTTGTAAATTTGTATATTATTATTTTATTCTTTTTATTATGTGTCTTGTCTTGTCGCTGTCACTCTGTTGCACTGTGGAGCTTCTGTCACTAAAACAAATTCCTAGTATGTGTAAACAACATACCTGGCAATAAAGCTCTTTCTGATTCTGATTCTGATTCTAAAACCTCATACTCATCTTTGTATTTTGGGAAAGAAAAATCAGAATCTACTTAAATTCTACAGAGAGAAACATATTAACTTTATTTTGCTTTTCTCTCTGTACAAATTCAAGATGATCCAAATCTGTGAGGCAAGACGGCCAGGCAGAAGGATCAAGAGGCAGAGCACTTGGAGGAAAACCATGTCAGTCATATGAGGAAAAGGGCAAATTTAATTTATCTAGAGTTTATAATAAGATGTCTAATTTATCTTCCCTTGTGCCTTTTTGCACATATTTTTGGGCAAAGCAACGACTATGGGTGTGTTCCATTAGACTGTAACAATACAACTTCGTGGATGGATGGATAGATGGATGATCGATGACAGTGAGCACACTTGATGGAGGTAAGGAGCCACACACAGACGTTGGAGCACGAAGACAAAGGGAACACGCTAGAGTAGAACAGGTAGGTAACTGGGTATGCTGGAGACAATAACAGGAGAAGTCCTCTTTGTGTGAACAAGACAGGACCTAGAGTGAAGTGAGCAGTGTGCTTAAATGGGTGCAGTGAAAATGGAGTGAAATCACAGAGCTGGTGAATGTTAGAGACCTTGCGCTTCTCCACCTTCCATTTGAGGATGCCCCACAGATGCTCTTTAGGTACCCTCAGCTTCTTTATCAAGGCAGTGGTTGTCTTGGAGGTGTGTTTGGGGTCATTATCATGTTGGAATAATGATCATGCTCTGCTTCAGTATGTCACAGTACATGTTGGCATTCATTGTTCCTTCAATGAACTGTAGCTCCCCAGTGCCGGCAGCACTCATGCAGCCCCAGACCATGACACTCCCACCACCATGCTTGACTGTAGGCAAGACACACTTGTCTTTGTACTCCTCACCTGGTTGCCGCCACACACTCTTGACACCATCTGAACCAAATAAATTTATCTTGGTCTCATCAGACCACAGGACATGGTTCCAGTAATCCATGTCCTTAGTCTGCTTGTCTTCAGCAAACTGTTTGCGGGATTTCTTGTGCATCATTTTTAGAAGAGGCTTCCTTCTGGGATGACAGCCATGCAGACCAATTTGATGCAGTGTGTAGCGTATGGTCTGAGCACTGACAGGCTGACCCACCCACCCCTTCAACCTCTGTAGCAATGCTGGCAGCACTCATACGTCTATTTCCCAAACACAACCTCTGGATATGATGCTGAGCATGTGCACTCAACTTCTTTGGTCGACCATGGCAAGGCCTGTTCTGAGTGGAACCTGTCCCGTTAAACCACTGTATGATCTTGGCCACTGTTGCGTTCTGCCCTAGATATAATGGAGCATTTGTCCCTGTAGGAAGGTCAGGGTCTGCTGCCGCTGGAGGTGGCATTGATGACCCGGGTCAATTCAGCTTCTGCCTGACCCAACGTCCTGCAGTTTGTGGAGTGGCCTGACCGTCACACTCATTACATCATGATCCTGGAACGCCCAGTTCATTGCCAAGATCTTCAGAGTTTCTGCGAGGAGAGCGGTTCACTGGATGAGAGCTTGGCCAAAAAAGTGCTGGTGCAGCTGATCACTGCCCTGAAACACTATCCTGCACAGGGACATCAAGCTAGAGAACCTGCTGATTTCCACAGCTTCCCATGACATCAAGCTGCTGGACTTTGGTTGTGGAGACCTGCTGAATGACTCTGCCTACAGATCCTTTGCAGATTGGTTTGCATTAAGGAAACAGTCTGTGGATGTTTATGAACTTTTGATGATCAAACAAGGACAATTGGATTGGAACCATTTCAGTGGATGTATCTGGTCTTCTTGGGTCTCTCAGGTACTCTTGAATACTCATGATCAGCTATCATGCAGCACCAGCTACTGTTTGGTCAGTGGGGGTGATGCTCTACAACATCCCATGTTTTTCCTTCAGAGCCGCATAAAGGGTCTCCCCCAAAAGCAGACTGGTCTTCCCTAGAGAGCTGTCTACATGCAAGAGATAGCAAACATTCAGAGTAGCCGTCAGTTGATAACCTGGTGCAGATCGTCCCAGTGTAGATGACATTGAGCGGCATCCCTGGTTACACTGAACAGGTGGCCAATGAATGTACACTATCTGAATCACAGCAGTCATGGCTTGGATTGTATTGTTAGGATTAGTGTAGATCAGAGGTGGGGAACTTTGATCCTGGAGGGCCATTGTCCTGCAGCGTTTAGCTCCAACCCTGAAAAAAAAAACATTCACCTGCCTGTAACTTTAGTAATCCTGAAGACCTTTATTAGCTTCAGGTGTGTTTAATTAGGGTTGGAGCTAAACTCTGCAGGACAATACGTCACTGACGCATAAACATTTTTCCGCATTGCGCTTACTCAGGCAAAATGTATACTGGCAGAGTGTTTTCTCTGAGCCTTTTAAACCTGCCAAAGGTCACCTTTGCTGATGTGTTGAAAATAGTGGACGCAAATTCCTCCACCAAGACCAATAAACTGGACAAAGGCCATGAAGAATTTATCCACGATTACCAAGGTAAATAAAGCCAATCGTTATAATGCTAGCTAGCTATATATTTATAACACAACTGTAATGTTTAGACATTATTTAAACCTTACCTGTGGGTGGGTGTGTCACAAAATGGGTGTGATCCATTTTAATAGCCTTAGCAGCTGCACCGTTGTCATCCGCCTGGGAGGGGACCAGCTGACGTTTGTTCACCCTTTCAAATACAGACTCCCTTTTGAGTGGTGCTGTAAAATTGTTCCAAGGGAACAGGCTTGGGACAACACCACTTTTAAGTCGACTGATAGTTGTTCCACCAAAGTAATCCTCCTTGGCAAAGTGTCTGCTACAAATGTAAGTGCTGTCTTTCCTCACAGAGAAATTGGGCCCTTCTTCTCTTCTTACAGCATGAATCCACAAATTTCTTGTTGCTTGGTGAAAAGAGAGGTATGGTTGTTTTTGGGTACAACACAAACAACCCGGGACACTACAAAAACTCCTGTTTTTTGACTCTGCCAGTTTTGCATTTCTCGCTAGCTACTACTACGGTAACAGAAAGTGTCGTGGCCCTTTTTCAACTAACTTCCGGTTAAAAATGGGGAAGTGTGAAAAAGATCTATGGCCCTCCAGAATCAACGTTCCCCACCCCTGGTGTAGATAAACGGTTTTGATTATTTGTATAGGGTGAGCAGGAGTTACACAGGAACTGCAGAGAGCTTCCTGATCAGCTACAGAAAGAGGAGTGGATCATGAACTACAGTTTACAACCTCTGCTCCACTCTGTGTGGATGCTGGAGGAGCTGAACACATAGCGGCAGCTGAAACCGAAGCCCTGATGGGCCACAGATCAGCTAATGGAAAAGAGCACAATATGTATTTTGTACCCCAATTAGAAAAGAGCAAAGGGTAAAAAATCAGGACAGAGTGTAAAAAAGCATAACAGGAGCAGGAACAATCATAATGTCAAATTAGCATAATGAGTTTAAAGATATTTTTATGCTCAGAACAATAACATATTGTATGGTCAGGTAGAGGTTTGCGCGTCAAAGTCATTGTACTGCAGAGTGTAAACTAGCATAATGAAGTGCATTTACAACAGGGAAAAAGAACAAGTATTACAAATGAAAACAAATATAGTGAATGTGTCTATGTAGTCTATGATAAACAGTAAGTGCAAAAGGGTTAAATTATAAACGTTACATTCTAAAGGCCTGATATACTTCAAACGAAATCGAAGAACGAACTGATGTGACATCATTTCAAACAAAATCAGGCCAAAACGAAGTTCGTTTTGTCTTCTTTTTGGAAGTTTGAAACGGCTTGCCAAAGCGAACTTTAGGGAAAGTTCGCTTCAGCTTTAAAACACCTTCATGCCACCATTGGTCCGTGATAATGTAATAGGAGGTGTGTGCTGAGGCTCCGCCTTCATTTGCGTGGGACTGTTCTCTAACTAATTTAATCTGTAGAGTTTGTTGAGGTAAGATCTCTGCAGGTGAAAACATGAACATCCTGGATAGTCGCTTTATAGTACAAAATGAAGTTGTGCTTCTGAGGAAATGAGGACACTGACACCGTTTTTCGTATTTGATACCATAAAGCTGCTGTAATCTATTGAATAAACATCTATTCTATATGCTATATAAATAAACGTGACGTGACTGGAGTGCTAATTTGCAGAGCTCGTGCTAACATACTCATGTTACAATCAGACGCTTTTCTAATGCTTTCTATAAAAAAAAATGCTTGCTGTTTTCTCATTTTCAGGGATGCAAACAGGTAAGGAGGAAAAAAGGTGAGAACATTGCACGGGGCGGGGGCATGCTGCGCACTTAAATTAAAAAGTTATTTGCTTTACATGCTCATTTGTAGTTACTTACAGGGTAGTAAATATAAATGTAAAAATCCCTTAAATGTTCAAAACTAATTTTTCTTGCAAATAAATTAACACTGTTGCAACATTTGACCAAAATCTCATGTTATAAATAATGAAATGCTATGCAGGATACCCTTGTAAGTTATTACAAGGCAGTTATTGTTAAAATAAAATATATTCTGACATATTTTGCTCTCAATTTTGCTTCTGACAGGAAAGTGTTTTCTGAAATAATTTTTTTAACCTCAAATCAAATTAATGATTTTAAAAAAGTTAGTGGGAAATTAATAAAAATATATATTCTAACAGAATTTTGACTGAGAGGTGTTACCTTATCTCAAGTTACCCTCTACCAATGACACACCTATGTGACAAAGGGAGGAACATTTTAAATTAGGGAAGGCATTGACACTTTTGCACTGATGAAAGCAGACTAAAATAAAATGATTTTCATGATACCTGACACATTCATGTACTTGTTTTCATAGACTCAATTAAGCTACCATTTTGTCTAACATTTCTTATCTAAGATATTCTAGTCGGACATGACTCAAAGGGGCAAATGTATACTAGTTTTACATGAACACGAGTAATTTTATATAGGCTCAGCGAGATATTTATGTGCAGAACCACATGGCAGCAGCTTTGAGTCAAGACAGGTCTTCATTATAGTTTATTCAAATGAGTATTTCTGTGAATATTTTGCTTCCCCTTTAGAATGGCATGAGGAAGAACCGCACTAATTGACTAAATATGATCTCCAAATAAAAAAAATAAAAAAAACATTCATCTGGAAGAAGGGATCCCAAAATTATGTCTTGCACATTACCCCCCTTAAAACTCTTCATGGTGCCCCTGTCAGACATATATTATTAAAAACTTCTCTATCTCTGTAAATTATGGCAGAAAGTGTATTTTCTTGGGAGCTTCCTCCAAGAAGTTCACATCTGGCCCTCTTGCTCTAACAGAGGATATGAAAATCCATGCGAAGGAGATCCTCAATCCCTAATCTGTTGACATGACCGGCAGGGATGCAAACACGTCAGGGGTGAAAAAGGTGAGAAAGATCCAAGACTTGTTGCTTAGTGACAGTTCAGTTTGGCTATATTTAATATTCATATTGACTCATGAATTGAGTATGTGCGATAAATCTGCGCAGATTACATAAACTTCACCAGCAAACGTTGCTAACGTTTAAGTTTTTCACAACTTTCATGGCCGCCGGAATATTTTGTTGTATGAATAATAGGTCCCCCTTTAATATATACACCCGTTGCTGAATTTAATACTTTAACTGCCATGATAAGATTTTCCATTTTTTAAGATGCTTCCAAATCAGAGGTTTAGATATAATACCAGCCTCAGAGTTTTGTGAAAATGATAAAAAATGCTGGCACCATCTGGCAACTTTAAAAAAAAATGTTCGGGAAAGTGTTCATCTAGCCCAGGGGTACTCAACAGGCGGCCCACGGGCCGCATCCGGCCCGTCAGCATTACATTTGTGGCCCGCATCGTGCTACATATAAATGTATTTTTTATTATAATTTGCGTCCAAAATTAGCGTGAATATTACTTCGTTTTTTTAAACGTACACTAGGGTAGGCGTACAGTGCGCGTGGCGCTGTAATCATCAGCAGAGAACGCGTATAGTGTACGCGCGCAGCACAGTTTTTCTAACCGCAAAGAACAATATAAACTGAAGGCACATAGTTTTTGCACTAATTTAGTTTGTCCACAAGGTGTCAGCACTGAAATGGGCTGTTGTTTCAGTCTGAAAAGAAACGGATAAGACAGAACAAGAGTAACAACAAACACAATAGCCGACCGTGTTGAAGAGCGCTCGTTTGAGGGGATTAAAAGATACCAGCAACTCTAATTTTAAACAAGTACAAAGACATTTTATTGTAACTATTTGAGCGAAAAAGACTAGACAAGCATGAATCTCTCTAGTGCGCATGTGTCGAGCACTTGTGTTCGTGAACGCAATCAAAGGCTCGAGACTGTGCGCGCAAGTAAAACACAAAGTAACCTTATTTTTCCATGATGAAATGCAGTTGACATTCCTCAAACTTTGCAGTGTGTAAGTTGCCAAGCATCATGAAAAACAAACCTTTTATTCTTAATGTCAATGAGTTATAAACAGAAAGCAAGCAGCGCTCCCATTACAGATCTGTCGTCACATCGAGCTCACGGAGAATATCTTATTTATCATGTTTACAACGTTGGTTATAGTTAGATAATTCATGAGATTGTGATTGGACATTAAAAAGAAGAAAAAAAAAGATTTTTGGATTCTGACCAAATTAAAATTTAGGTAATAATAATACAAATAATAAAACGTTTATTCTCCGAGTATAAATAGGTGCTATAAAAAGTGTTAAAAAGGTGCAATGGAGTATAAAAAGACTATATGCAATGTTTTCGTCTTACGGACAAACTCTCATCAGCCAGTGAACAACAGCCAGAGCTTAAATTTCTTTTGAAAACAGTGCAGACATTTCAAATGAATGAGGGATTTCTTTTCATCAGTTCTTGTTTTTCTTTATGCATTTGTACATTAAGAATACAGCAAGACAAGATATTAATCATTTTTTTAAATGCCATTTATCATGTTAAGTGACACTTTAAAAAGGACACCATACTATTAAGACTTAGCTAGATAATAAACTGCACTTTTAGTAAATAAACAGTAAAACTACAAATATTGTCTTAAGTAGACCTAAATAAAAGTCTTACAATCCAAGTTATAATTTGTGGCCCTTCGCGTTTTATTTGGTTCAAATGCGGCCCTCTTGGCCTTTGAACTTGAGTACCCCTGATCTAGCCTTTGCAGTTATATGTAATTGTTTCACATGTATTGCATTAGCAACAATTTTTTATTTAACTGTAGTTACAGATGGTCCGAATGACTCCTGATAAAGACGGAAATGTCCCGATTCTTGACATGTCTTTAAAACGTGGACAGAGGATCAATGACATCTCTCTCTGGTGGGATGAAGCCTTAGCTGAGCTTCATTTGGGAGCCCAAGTTGAGGTGTCTCATCTCAGGGCCACAATCAGGCCAAACGGATAGAGTAAGTTCAATTCGTCCTCCTTTTCAGCCACGAAGGTACATAACGAAGGCCCAATCCCACTTCTGTTTTATATCCCTTAAAACAGAGTGGCAAGAGGTAGGGGTCAAAATATTCCCTTAAACCAGGGATGTCCAACCCTGCTCCTGGACGGCTACCGTCCTGCAGATTTCAGTTCCAACCCTGCTCCAACACACCTATCTGTAATTATCAAGCAACCCTGAACACAATGATTAGCTGGTTCAGGTGTGTTTGATTCAGGTTGGAGCTAAAATCTGCAGGACGGTAGCCCTCCGAGACCAGAGTTGGACATCCCTTCCTTAAACAATGGGATAACACTACATCGTCGCTAACTCCTATGTCAAAGGAGATGCGCCGATGTTTATCGCAAAATTCCAAGATGCCATTGTCAGCTGAGGTCATCTCAGTTGCGAGGGTTCCAGCTATTTTTTTCAAGTTCTAAAATTACATACAAAATCATATGGACCACTTTTATGTCTTTTTAGGTTCTTGACAGTGGGATTATCGTGCAGTCAGTTAATGGTGTAACGTTAGCGAACTTTAGTGATTTTTGGCAAACTTTTCTTTGAAGAACATGACCATAAATATGGATTTTTTTGGGACCCCACTTCTAACAAGTAGGAGTAAGGAGTAGAAATGGGATTTAGCCTATGTGCAACACATTAGACTAGCAATTCAACCCCCGATTCATTTTTCACTCAGTTTTCATTCTTTAAAATTAAGGTTCTTAAACAGCCATCGACCATTGAGGAGATAGTCATTGAAGGGATTTCTAAAGATGAAAATGGTGATGGAATGGTGCTCTTATCAGAGACCTTCGATGAATACGTCGTCCCTGCTGCTATTGCCACGGCCATGGCTAAAGATTTCTTCAGCAATCTGCCACCGAGAGCAAGTGTGGGACAAACAGGCTACAGAGTGCACAGCATTCAGCCTCAAGAAGAAATGGAATAAGAGTTGTAACTGGTTATTGGTTACTGACTTAACTATTTGAATGTGAATGTTATAATTTGTTCTCATATATATATATATATATATGCAGTTACTTTTGTTCTTAATAAATGTGAATGTTAATGTTATTAGTGTATTTTCACTTTCCATTAAAGTCTGTTGATAAGAGAATTTACCTGATTGAGAATGACCTCTTCATAAAATGTTGTATAAAATGTATAAAAAATAGTTTGTTCATGAAATGCATTGAAATTTCAAACTTGATAAAAGTTCAGTGAATGTTGTCACTAAGGTTGTTGTATTTTCTCACGTCTCTACCAGACCTCCACAGGGACAAACCCTAAATGCTGTTGCGGCAAAAACTGACGCGGCACATCAGTAGTTAGAAGATTGTTTATAGCTAGCTATAACTTCAGCAAAATGAGAAATAACTTTAATGCCATAGATGTTTTAAAATGGGACCATGGAGAAAACTTTATACAATGATCAGATTGTCTCATATCATCATTGTTAACGTGGGTAGACAATATGAAGAAGTGGCCAGAGGAAACCAATGGGGGCTATCAGGAGTTGCTGGAGCAGCATGTAGAGGGTGTAGGTGAAGACTGAAATTATTTTAAATCAGTTTTATTAAACAAGATAACTTTGTGATTTGTGTTTTAGAAAATGTATAATTTAATATAAGTTGTATAAAATCAGTGAGTGTTTGTTGTTATCAGGAAGCTAGGAGACACCTTTTACTGACCTTCATGTAGAGGTAATATTTCACTATTTAATTTTCATATGTAGTAAACCAAGATGGAATTCATTTGCAAACTTGACATGACTTATTCCATTTAAATCAGAAGACTTAATTCCTTAGAGTTTTAAGAGCTCACATTATATGGTTTTTAAAAAAAAAAATACTGACAACTGACAGCTAACATCTGGTCACATTGTAAAGATTAAAAAAAAAAAAAAAAACTCACAAAAGATAACATCTGATCATAGTGTAAAGGTTTATAGAAATAATTTACAGATAGGTAACATCTGGTCACACTGTAAAAGTTTATAAAAATAACTACATACACTATTTACACAATTATTTAATTTAAAACCACAGCTCACAGACCTGGAACGCACCTACAAATCAACACTTATTCATCCTCTACATCAGAAATGATGTTGCTTAGAAGGTTACACATTGGAACTGTTGTGAGAAAAGATTTTGAAGTTTTTTTTATGCATAAACCACTTTCTAATGCCTTGGACCAGATCAGAATACATTCACTCTTGAGCCAGCGTTGCAGCAAGACAAGGGAAATAATGACAGGAGACAGAATTATAATTAATTGAAAAAGTATTTTTCTTTTGTATTTCTTTGTATTAAATTGTTTTGTTGGGGGGGAAAAAAACTGGAAAACCCCCAAAATGACAGCAAAAAAAAAAAAAAAAAAAATACAATTCACCTAGAACCTTTGATGAACTTCTTAAATAAGCTGTTTAACTCATATAATGACTCTGTCTCATTTAATTCTGTAGTTGTTTATTTTATTATACTATAGGTCTTTAATTATTCTGTTAGTTCTTTAATTAGCTTTAGTACTCCTAATTTACTCAGCTATAAATCAATATAAATCAGTTTAGAAATTAAACTATGAAACTTTAAAAACAAGCTTGTTTAGCTCAGTTCAATGTCCTTCATACTCCCGTTTCAGCGTTCAGTTAAAAAGACGCAGATACGCCAAATCCAAGATATTTGAAAAGGGGGAAAAAAAGTTCTTGTTCACAGTTGAATATGTGTGATCCTTCCACTTCGAAGAAACATGAAATCAGGGTTGCCAACTTTGGGACTTTGGCTGGAGAATTCAGTTTGCGCGTGTGCGCGGAGAAAATGTTTGGTAACCCTAATTTTAAAAATCAATGTCAGTCCATGTTTACTTAGTATCATTGGGGTGAAATAATTTATTTTATTTTTTGTCAGTTTTGTTACCTGACAGGGGCGGAGCCAGACATTGTAAACATTAGGGGCTTAGCCCAAATCTATATTTGTCCAAAGACATTTCAATTTTCTATTAATAGCTTTAATGACATGAAAGGAGCTTTTGTTGTCGTATGAAAATGTACATTATTTGACACTGTAATTTGTAAAACTTTGTTGGATGTACCTCCGCTAGGGGGGTCCGGGGGCATGCTCCCCCGTAAGAAAATTTTGTACATTTTAAGGTTAAATGCATCAATCTGGTGCACTCTGGAAACTCAAAATTAAGAGCTGGTGCACTCTGGAAACTCAAAATTAAGAGCTTCAACCCATGTACAGTGTGCAAATTGAACAAAGAAACAGCATTGACTTGTACCTGGACATTAAAAAGGGTTCAAAATTTTTTTTTTTTTTTTTTTTTTACAATACTTTTGTACTCATTTCTTTTTAAAAGATATATCCTTGAGCTTTTATTTTGATCACCAGCTGATCACGTGGGCAGAATGCGCTCACTTCTCTTTAAAACACGCAGCACAGACAGACTGTATACTTAATCACTGTCTTTTGCTGTTTTATAAAGGCACAAAGCCATAGCACGGTTTCGATTTTAGTTCGTTGGCAAACGTAGTATGTTTTAAATTTTCAGTTCATTATGAAACGGTGGCGGCAGCAGAGGGTCATTAATGGAAAACACTGAATGAATGTATAGCTGATAAATGTGCTAAAATTGTCATATCGGTTGTTATATAACAAAACGTATATAACGTACTCGGTTACTTACGTAACCTCGGTTCCCTGAGAGATAAGGGAACGAGTATTGCGTTGCAAACGCTATGAGAAAACTCCTTTTCTCGAGAAAATAACGGCCATGGTGTGTAAAGCAGAAGCAGCCTGGCCAGCGGCGGAGTGTGCACGATCCGGGAGTGCTGAAGACGTTCTGTGCTTGACGCTTTGGCCGCTCTGTATATTTAGTGCGCGCGCGCGGCCGGGGCTCTCTCTCTCTGAACTTCTCACACGCAACTGACGTATCAGGTGCAAGGTTTTCAGCCAATCAACGATCAGAGAATACTGCAGTGAGAACGTTGTAGGGAGATGTAACAGCTGTGGGTCTTAAACTCCTCTCCTGTCATTAATACGCTGTGGTCTAGTCATCAACAGAAAGTAACGGATTGAGAGGGGAGAAGAATGGATTTTGGCGTGACATTTCTTGCCTGTGCGTGAGAGCGTGAGATTGATGCTGAAAGCGTGAGTGTCACGCCAGATGCGTGAGAGTTGGCAACCCTGTGAAATGTTATCCAATCGGGAAAAAGGTTAAATTTCAAAGAGAGATGAAGGACAGGACACAACAAGATAGAGGAAGAAAAAAAAAACTGCAAAGACAAGGCAGAAAAATCACAATTAATTTGCATTTAACAGCATTAACGTTTCATGTTATCATTTTTAGCACCATAAATGCTTTAAATTGCATCAATACACATTTCTCAACAAAAATTTAAACATATTGATGAAGAATAATGTTTTAGAGTGAGATATGTGCATTAGCTTGTAGCTCATAGCACATGGCTCGCATAGTTAGCAACAGAAAACAGACAAACACTTTTAAACAGCTAATTAGGGAATAATGGTGCGTTCAAGTCTTCCTGGGAAGTTCGTATGTACGAGGTGGGAAGTCGTGTGTACGACAGTAGGTGCGTTCAAGTCACTTTCGTCGGAGTAAGATGGCGGTGTGCCTTCTCTAAATTAATTACACAAAATAACAACACTTCTGCTTCTAGAAAATGTAGAGCAAAGAATGTGCATTAGTTGTATGTTGCTTTTTTATGTTTTTAATTAATTTATGAAGCCATTGTAAAATTTATTGTTACATATTACATTTTTATATTGTGATGCTATCGTATTTTTGCTTGGAATCAGCTTACTTCGTTGTAAATAGAAAAGCCTGACAATGTCACTGCTAATACCTGCAAGTATTGTGGTATTTCGCTACGTTTCTGACTGACACGCCCCCAACTCGTATAGATCGGAGCTTAAAGAAAATTACGAGCTTCCCACTGGTATTTACGACATTGTGGTGGTGTTCATGTCGGTTTTGCTCGTAAATACGATCTTTCCGACATGACTTGAACGCACCATAAATTCACATATGAACTCAACATATTTCACAAAAAAACAGTAACCTATTAAGAACACTTGACCCCACAAAAGACTGAAAAATACACAAATCGTAACTAAATATGGTGATTCATGAGCTCACCAAGAATAAACTGATATCAGAAATAATCTCGATGTATCAAGGAAATCTGTTTCATGCAGTTTGTCAGACGAATCAGCTCAATTTTTCACTGATCCTTATAATACAAACGCGATTAAAACAAGAACGTTGTTTAAATAGTTAACAATGTTTCAAACTATATATTTTAATAATTAATCTAGTATTTCTCACTTACTTTCTTGACTTTAGAACTGCGATTAACATGCATCAAGCGGCCATTTCACTTCACTCCGTGAGACTGTTCACCTCTACTCAGCGCGAGACATGACGCAACACACTAAAGGGCGGAGCCATTCCTAATTGGTTAATTTAATTATTTTTTCAATTTGTGACATTTTCTACATTTCTTCAATACTTAATTTTTTAAACTTTAGAATAAATTAATAAAATTGTTTACATGTGCATTTTATTTTTCTTGCTCTTTTCTTTTATAGGTTTTACATGGGCTATAGTAAACTAGGTTACACTTGAACCCCAAGAAGTGAAGCGACTCATAGCTGAGTATGTTGTGGAAGATGTGTCGCCTCTGTCAACAGTAGAATCGCCGGCTTTTTAGAAAGCTTGTCAGCAAAATCCCAGTCAACACCAGCAATAATAAGGTGACCTAACGTTGATATGGATATAGTATAAGCCATTAAAAACATTTAAACCTTAAAAAAAAAATGATAAATGTCAATATAACAGTCTATATCAGCAGGATCATTAGTCTATATTCGTGAAACCAAACTAGGACTTCAGATATATTTAACCTGTAACAAAGCCATCTTGAATATCAATCACGCTAATCACTTTCTGACCAGTCACTAAAACACTCCATTGACAGGTTTGTCTTTTGGTACTGAAGAGTTTACAAGCAAAACAAAACACAGCTTTTCTGTTTGAACAAATGAGCCAACTCATGGACTCAACTTCTCTCCATTTAAGACTACGGGATAACATTGTATGCAATTAAAACCTCATGCCCATCTTTGTATTTTGTTAAAGATGATCAAGACGATCCAAATCTGTGAGGCGAGACGGGCAGGCAGAAGGATCAAGAGGCAGAGCACTTGGAGGGAACACCATGTCAGTCATATGAGGAAAAGGGCAAATTTAATTTATCTAGAGTTTATAATAATAAGATGTCTGATTTATCTTCCCTAGTGCCGTTTTGCACATATTTTTGAGCAAAGCAACAACTATGGGTGTGTTCCATTAGACTGTAAGTGCTGTGTGAAGTGGACACTTCGCTCAATTAACTTAAGAGCTATGATGAATAATGAAGACTGTGGAAATTAATAATTCTACATATTATAATAATAAATGTTCAGATAGAATAAACCTCAAATGTAATACAGTAAACGCATTATTCTAGAAGGAGATCGGAGGACATTTTCTTTGAATAGAGTTTTATTTTTGAAAGAGTTCAGAGTATTTCTGAGGACACTTTTATTGTATTGTTCTTTTCATATTTTAGAAGGAGTTTGGAGTTTTATTTTATTATTTAATTTGGAGGAGGATGTGGATGGCTCACATGGGTGACATAGGTTAGTGTTTTAATTTTTCAGTTGTTTATTGCTGTGTTATGGTGTATATGTTGTACAATGATTGACTAAATGTCCAAAGTTGAAATATGTTTTATTTCTTGTCATGATTCTAGCTCAATTGCAATTCAAGACCCATTAGAAAGTTTAAAAAAGTAACATAATTTGATGTGACCACTTTAAAAGACTTGCTAAACACTCTTGCAGAGGTGAGAATAGGCTTATATTAAAGAAGTTATGGCTCAATTATTAAATTTGTCATTAAAAAGGTCTTTCAGCTGTTTGATGTAAAAACTGCATTAAAGTAATGTTCTTTTACAGCTTTACAGACACTGATTTATCTTAAAGACATACACAACATTTTCTTCCCTCCTTTGTTCAAATAGCCTTTAGAAATTGATTTTTGGCATCAAGTACATCTCTAAAAACAGAACCTAAGAGAGGCTGAAAGTTGCACATTCCAGTTTCAGTTTATATAGCACATTTAATAATGACAGAGTCGACCAATGTGCTGCACAGAGAAATAAAATTATGCTATTAGCAATAAAATAAAACAATCACAAAGAGCGTACAACACTAAATTCACACAAAAAACTGAATACAGTAGTTACTCCAGTCCATAAGCCTTTTTAAAAAGATGTCTCTTAAGTAGAGATTTAAAAACCTGTACTAAAGTGGCCGATCTCAAGCTAAAAGGCAAGTTATTCCACAACTGGGGTGCTGCCACCGAAAATGCACAATCTCCCTTAAGCTTTAAGCGTGTTTTGGGTACTGACAGCAACAGTGTATTTGATGACCTTAAAGGCCTATTGGTCAGATGGTAGGAGAAAAGATCCGATAAGTAGTTTGGAGCCAAGCCATTCAGGGACTTATAGACAAACAATATTACCTTGAACTGGATTCTATACTCAATGGGGAGTCAGTGCAAACTAGCCAAAACAGGTAAAATATGTTCCCTCTTCCTTGTCCCTGTTAAAAATCTGGCCGCAGCATTTTGGACCAGCTGCAGGCGAGACAAACACCATTGAGTGACCCCCAAATATATTGAATTGCAGTAATCCAGTCTTAATTAAATTAATGCATGGATAATGGTTTCTAAGTCCCTAAATGAAAGAAAAGGTTTCAATTTGGCAATCATCCTGAGCTGAAAAAATGCTGATTTGACAACTGAGTTTATTTGTTTGTCAAGCTTAAGTGCTGGGTCAAAAATAACTCCCAAATTTCTTACATGGGTACCTACAGTGTTAGTTATAGGACCCAAAGTTTTTGAGAGGATGTTGGCTGAATCTGGACATCCAAAAACTAACACTTCAGTCTTTGAATCATTTAACTGAAGAAAGATTTCTGCCATCCAACTTTTAACTTAACTCAAACACTTAAATAATGACTGGGGAGATGAATTTTTATCAGGCTTAACTGGAAGATGAAGCTGTACATCATCTGCTTAACAATGATATGGAATGTGATGCTTGCAAAAAATGTTGGTTAATGGAAGAAGATAAAGGAATAGCAAAACAGGGCCTAAGACAGAGCCCTGTGGAACACCACATGTAAACGCAGCAGAGGAGGAAGTGAAGTTTTCCATTTCTACAGAAAAAGTTCTCCCCCTGAGATATGACACAAACCAGTTTAAAGCTGTTCCCCTGATCCCAATATACTGCTCAAGACATTTTAATAAAATAGAGTGATCAAGTGTCGAAGAGAACCAAAATGACACATTTTCCAGAATCAACAGCCAGTAACAGGTCATTTAACACTTTCAAGAGAGCAGATTCAGTGCTGTGCTTGGCTCTGAACCCAGACTGAAACTTGAACACCCAGTTCATTTCCAAGATCTTCAGAGTTTCTGTGAGGAGAACGGTTGTCTGAATAAGAGCTTGGCCAAGAAAGTGCTGGTGCAGCTGATCACCGCCCTGAAACACTATCCTGCACAGGGACATCAAGCTAGAGAACCTGCTGATTTCCACAGCTTCCCATGACATCAAGCTGCTGGACTTTGGTTGTGGAGACCTGCTGAATGACTCTGCCTACAGATCCTTTGCAGATTGGTTTGCATTACAGAAGGAAACAGTCTGTGGATGTTTATGAACTTTTGATGATCAAACAAGGACAATTGGATTGGAACCATTTCAGTGGATGTATCTGGTCTTCTTGGGTCTCAGGTACTCTTGAATACGCTGAGTGGTTACAACAGCACTGCTATCATCAATTGGTCTGCGGGGGTGACACTCTACAATTTTTGCATTGTTGTCATACACATTCATATATCAGCAACGTTTTTTTTTTTTTTTTTTTTCATGAACTTAGAACTCCTGTTTCAGATTTTGACCCCAGATCAGACTTCTGAATACTATTGAGAAAGTAGTCAGATTTAATCAGAAATGTCAGGTTTTAAATCATTTAAGTCAAATCGAAAACAAATATTCTGTGTTTATGTAATCTGTATGAAAAGAGAGCCATGTCAGAAGTCTGTGATTCAGCTCATTATCCGCTAATGCGGCCACACCCACGGAGCCAGCGCTATTCAGACGCAAATTCAGTCAATACATGCATACATCGTCTTAATCGTGTATTTGTCTTGAAAAGTGTTTTGAATAGCCATAGTTAGCGATCTCTGGCCTCTGTTAGTTCGGTTAGTTCCTGGATTGCCTATTCTTCTTTAGTGCTCAGGCATTTGTGGACTAAAGGTGCACAGAGCGCCCTCCGGCTGCAAGTATGAATTGAAAACACAGTATCCAGCACTCATAGTAATGACAATAAATCCTGAATAAATAGCTATTACTCCTCTGTATAGAAAATTGACAAACATGAGAATCAATATTTCTCTAAATGTGCATGCTTTTAAGCTAAAAGCCTATATGAAATGCCATAGAGGTAACATAATTGTTCAGACACTTTGCATCACAGAAATACATGATATTTTAAAGTATATAATAGAATACCATTATTTTAAATTGTAATAATATTTCACAGTATTGCTTTTTTTCTGTATGTTTGATTTACACCATGATGAGCTTTGAGACATGATCACAGAGTGTTTTTTCACAGCCTACCTGACTGAAAGAGCTCATTATTTATGCAGCTCATTAGAGCTCTTTGTGCGATTCTTTTGTCTTCACGGGTGAGAATCACCCATTATTCATGATGATTCACGCCTCCACGCATACTGTGTTTCTTGACCAAAGATGTTTTAGAAAATTTAAATCTCTCTATTGTTTTATATGAAGGAGTAGGAAGGATAATTTTTACATAATTTTTAAGCAAAAACTCTAGTCTACAATCTCCAATACCCAGAAGTCTTGTGAACACAGATTTAATATTATTTTTTTTGGCCTTATTTCAGTGACTTAAGTTTTTTGTTTTTTCAATAACCACGCATAAACGTTATTCCTTCAAAAATACAAACATGTACATACATGTTCCTCACATATTATTGTAGCCTAGTTTGTGCTGAATACAGTGTAATGACACTTTTTCCATTAATATGGTTATGAACAACTGAAAAAAGCACAAATGTCAGGGCATGTCAAAACTTCTCCAGGCCCCAAATCAGCCTCAGACTCCAGAGGGTTAACTGTGGACTGATAATCTCAATACAACACAGCAAACGGCTTAATAACCTGAAGCTATTCTGACTTTAATTCATTCTCAGGATATGAATTCTTGATAGTTAAATTTTCTCTAATAAAAATGCTAATTTTTGATATCAACAATTACATTCCACCAAGTAAAGACTTCACTAGTGAAATCCCACCATAGGCTGACATTCAAATTCAGTTCTTAATATCCAAAATATTAATGGTTGATTTCAGGAATTACTTTGTTACTAGTGAAAAATGTATTAATTTAATTGCTACTAGCGACAATGTTAATTTCTGATATCTGAAAATGTATTTCTTATGACAGTAATTAGAAGTGTAATTTTTAGATGTATAATATGTATTTCTTACTAGTAACAATCACATTCATGAAATCAGAAATAAACATTGTTGCTAGTAGCGATTAATTTGCAGATGTCAAGAAAATACATTTTTTCACTAGTAACAAAGTATTTCCTGAAATCAACAATCAATATTTCTGATATCAAGAACTGAATTTGAATGTCAGCCTATGGTGAGATTTCACTAGTGAAAATACAATTACAGAAATCAAGAATTATAGTGTTTACTAGTAGAAATGTAATTGCTGATATATCAAGAATTCATATCCTGAGAATGAATAAAAGTCAAAACAACTTGCCTTCACACATGCAAGTTAATTCAGCGACGTCCTCTTCTTTCTGGTTTGGATGGTATTGTGAACATGATTTTTAATGTCTCTCCAATGTCTGCTCTTAAGTTCTGGCTCTGCATCTATGCACTCGATGCATTTGTCTTTCCCCGGGACTCTCAATAAGGTTATGCAACTTCCAAGTTGCCGCCAAACTGCTTTTTTTTCGGCATCACTCCAAGGCCTTCTTTTAACCATCTTCTGCGCAGCAGAACCTAAATAAACAGAAATACACATCGTTCCATCAAAGTCAACAAATCATGGAATCATAGGCATACACATAAAACAATCAATTTCCATATTTCACATCATGTAAAAAGGAAAACTTCCCATAACATAAGAGACACACACATAAACAGAGAGCGATCAGCATACCCGCCCAGTCCATCAGCATGATAACAAACTGTTTCATTAATTAACGTATAGGCTATCTTAACTCAATCCATTTAATGATTGTAACATGCTGAAACATATTAATATAATAAACAACCGAATGACGGCACCAAATTAACATAACAGTCTGATGATTACCATATATCAACTGCTCATAAGGCTATAGCATTTCACTTCATAAACTGTATGTATTTCTATTTCAAAAATGAGCATGAACATAATAAAATATAAAACTAGTTAATCTATTATCCATGATTAACTGAATATCACCTCAAGCATAATGATTTTAGACTAGGCATAATGGGTTAACACATAATATAAATAGCTTGAATGATGGCTAAACACTAACTGCACTAATGTGAACATTAACATTATGGTGGTCATAATAACCATTCTCACATTTTTATATAAAAAAAATTACATGTTCGGGATGAACGAGGAAGTGCCGTTTGTTCACGATTAGGCCGACTGTAGAGAACAGCGTTTGTGATGGCACAGACGTCGCGACACACACAAGGAAAGCCTTTGCTAGTTTGGCCAGTTGGCGGTATTTGTGGTTTGGTTTTCCTCCAGTTCATGGGGAAACGTGGATGTGCGGGCATGGTTGTGTCTTAGATTTATATGTTATAGTCCTCACCAAACAGAACAGCGATACAGATGTAGACAGACAATAACTTTGGGCTTTTTGGCTTTCATCGGTTGTGTTTCATCGGATATCTAATCCTCGCTCTCTGAGCTGTTCGAGATGAGATCGCACACCTTGGCCTGACAGCGCGCTTCACCCGATATCGTTACAGTAAGTAGAAACTGTGACACAATGTGTGTGCGAGGGATAGTACTCATGTGGGTTTACTTCTTAAGATGGTTGTCTACAAGTCACTAATTCCCCTTTTCCTGTCTGCAAGATGGTTACATTGTGGTTGTAGTCACCTTTATAGCGAAGCTGATCCAACAACAGACGGCGTTTCTTAGATTTTTTGGGGAAGCATATTGCCCTAGCAACATCATCTTCTTTGTGGTGCTTTCTCTCTAAATGGCGTGCTATTTTACTCTGTGGCTTTTTGCAATAAATACAGAAATGTTTTTTGTCCCATTTCCTTTTATCTCCCTTTCTTTACTGTTATTTTTGTCATATCCTCTTCTTTCTCATCATCTCCCTCATCTGTGGCATGTTCCAGATCATCACCAGAGTCAACGTCGAGCTCATCAACTTTCTGAGTGCAACTACTGTTTATCTTGTTTACTTGAATTTCTCTGTCTTTTGGAAAATCTGGACCTTCATCCATGCAGTCTTCACTGTCCGAGGAGGGTGGCGTAGGTATGTATTCACTTCCTTCGTCACAGTCTGACTCTGATTCATCAGTAGCACTGAGACTCTGTCAAAACAAACAATGTGCAATTGTATTAGTTTGGAACATTTAATCCAGTCAGTTGGAAACTTCAGGCCAGTTCCAGTCTTATCTTTCTGCAATACTGAAGAATTGTAGGAAATACAGATATCTAGCACACACCCCACTACTTTTAATGGATCAGTTGATAATACAAGGAAATAATGAACAAAACTCCTTCGTTTTATTGTTAATTTTATCTCTCTAAAATGTCTTGTTGACTTAAGTGTTGTTTTAAAAGGGATCATGAACTGGCTTTTTTTTTTTTTTTTTATTATATTGTTGTCTGAGGTCAACTTGTGTTGGTTTTTACATTCAAAAACATCATGATAAGTAATAGGCTGATTTTTTATTAAAAAAAAAAAAATAGGGGTGCTTTAAAATTTTTGACTATGAAATCTACGTTGGATATTTCCAAGATCATGTTCTCTGCAGTCATTGTTGTGAACGACTATACTATAGATTTAAGGCCAGCCTAACTGATACTCGCCTCTCCGCATCTTTAGGAATGCGGTAAAACGACGTACCTTTTCTTTTTCCCTCGTTTATTTGTGCAACCTGGTGCACAACAGTTATCGACCATGTTTAGCTGCCTTCACCACAACAGTCTGCCAGTCTGCCAAATGCTGACAAAATGGCGGTGCGCACGGTTTCCTGTCACGTAACTACGTCATCCCCCAGAACTCAATATGCGCTCAATATGCGTTTAAAAGTAGCCTATTAAAATGGTACAATGGCATTGCTCAGTTCAACGTGTTGGGAAATCAGGCATTTTGTCCCCGCATCAGCATTTATTCAAAAGTTAATAACGCTCAACATTCAAAAGGTAAATAAGGATTTCCCACTTGTATTAGCAGGCTTAGGCTATTTCACCACGTGAATGCCCAATTGAAGCTCTCACAAACACAAAATGCAGTGATAGAATATGTTAATAAAGTATTTATTAA
Organism: Megalobrama amblycephala; assembly: GCF_018812025.1. Lineage (NCBI taxonomy): Eukaryota > Metazoa > Chordata > Actinopteri > Cypriniformes > Xenocyprididae > Megalobrama > Megalobrama amblycephala. The sequence goes on along the minus strand of NC_063057.1, from coordinate 44,465,629 downwards.
TGCATTTTAGACGAACAAAAACAGGTAGGCTAAGCCAAAGACTGAGGCTACAATATCCATAAATAAATGTTTACAAATACCCATGAAAGTAAAACTGAAACCTTTAGTAAGTAAAACTGAAAATTACAAAGGTTTAATTGGCATCTTTATTTCAAACGACCCGACCGACCGCGACCCGAATATCATTAAAAATATTTTTGGATGACTCGTAACCGCGGGTGACCGCAGGCACCCGCTCATTTTCTGTGTCATTTTCAAAAGTCTGTGTTGGATGCGAACATACGAGGCTCCATAGACTCACTGAGGACACCGTGGTTGAAGTTATTACTCAAGGATGGATCAGTACAAACTTTTCGTGATCCTCTCCGGAGCGATACTGCTCATGGCAAAAAGAGAGAGCACACTCTTTATTACAGTCCATCGGAGTTGTTTTACGGATATAAAGTTTACATAGGAGTAGGGGGAAATATAAAACGGTGTGTTCTGAGATACTGAAAATAATAAATGGATATTATAAAAAAAAGTATTGGGTGGATTTTTACTATTATATGTTGGTTTACACAAACTGTGGACACACATCTGTGTTCAAAGACCTTATAAAAGTGAATTTTGCATAATGGGTCCCCTTTAAATTGTGTAGATTGAGGTTGGGGCACTGTGGGTTAAACTACTCTTTGTACATTGTAGGAAAGCATGTTTCTAGATTGTGTGAATGTGGGAGTCTTGAGACAGTAGGGCATGTTTTCCTGGAATGTAGAAAGGAGACAGGATTGGGAGTTGAGCCTTTTTCTGTTACATCTTTGTTTGGACAAAGTGACATGTGAATAATAAACTAATATCTAAGACAGTTCAACAGTTCTTGCATGATATTGGACTGTATATAAGAATTTAGTTCAAACTTTGACCTGTGGAGGGCAGTAATAATCTTGTCAGTTGTAAATGCAGTGTTTGGCTTTTAGGTACATGTTTGGGATTTCTTTATAAGAAAATGGTTGTCGTCTTGGGATTTTTTGTTTTGGAGCAACTGTTTTGATCAATGCTTTAAACCCTGGCCTCTCTACAATTCTAAGGACATCATGTCCTTTGCTATGAAGTAGGCCAATGATTTAGTGATTGTTTCTGCATGTCTGCTTTCCTTTTCCTATCCACTGATTCAAACAGTGATAGCTGACCTGAGACTCTGGCTTTCTCTGGCTTCTTTGACACTGCCTAAGAAATAACCAGGAGAGAGAAAATACTGTCAAGTTCAACAGTTTTATAAATAAGCTTTAATAACAATGAAAATGATGGGTGAAATGAATGGGTGCAGGTGATGCGTGTTAAACATTCCTTGAATAATTATCTCGAGTACTGCCCGAGAGATGATGCTGGGGGGAGGTTTTGGGTTTGGGAGCTCTTACATGGGGGAATGCTAAACAGCTCGGAACAAATAATATCTCCGGCGGTGAAGATAGTAAGTTAGTGGGGGGTAAATGTGGTAGGTAGTCAGGGGTGGAACTTCTGATTAGGAGAGCTCCTGACTGAAGCGGCAAATAACTGCCCCGGGAACTGAGCTGAAAGACCACGCTGAACCTGATGGACTGATTTCTTGGTATTGAGCGATTTAGTGACAAAGGGATTTAAGGTGTATCTTCCCTGATGACCTGAATCTATCTTCATGTGATCCTCTCCTGGTCCTTCAAGTTAAGAGGGCTAACATTTTTTATGACGTGTGCGGTCTTTTAACGTTAAATAGAGAATTGTGTGTTAATTGCCATCCAGGTGATCTGCTCTGTTCTCTGTTACAATATAAATGAACAGGTGAATCGTTTTTTTAAACCGCTTCATTATGTTTACATGCACCAATTTTTGTCAGTCCAAATGAATTGAATCTGATTGCAGATCTGTTTACATGTACTCTAAACATTGTAATCTGATTCAAAATATCCATTTATATGATTTTACATACATTCCGATTAGAACTTTTGCGCAAGCGCTCTGTGTGTGATGTCATATCAATCACACTTGCGGAGACAACCATGGATGTGACACCAACAGAGCTCATCATTATTTCTGCCGTTGGCATACACATTCATAAATCAGCAATGGTTTTACAACTAAAGACGTGAACTCGTGCACTGTAAAATGCATTTCAACATTGCGTATGTGCCCCAGAGACTTCTGAATACTATTGAGAAAGTAGTCGGATTCAAGTGTTTACATAGTCATTTTTTGATGTTGAATCGGATTATAAAAGGAATAAACTACCCCTTCCAGTCCTATCAAAATTTAATTTGGATCGAGCTTAATCGGCTCGATTAAGGTGTTTACATGAAAGTTTTTCAATCCAATTGAGCCGTCAATCCGATTACAAATGGATTATTTGGGTGCATGTAAAATGTAGCCACTGAAACAAACTCTTCAAAAGAACCATGGGAACAGAGGGAACATATAACAGCTCGCTCTTTTTGCTAAATAATAAAACAATAATTTTTAAGCAAGGCAAGTTTATTTATATAGCACATTTCATAAACAATGGTAATTCAGAGTGCTTTACATAAAAAGGATTTTAAAAGAATCATAAAATAATCACGAAAGATGCATATTTATTTGGCTAAAATATTTAATGAAGTAGAAGTGAAATTTGCAAGAAATTGAAATACTCAATTTGTAAAATATCTACTTAAGTACAAGAGTGAAGGAATTGTACTGTTACATTAAAAGCTAAAAAAAAAACTGTGGGAAAAAAATATTCCAGATTTTGAGGAATTCAGCTACCTGTTCCCCCTCGGCGCCTCCTGCCGGCTGTACCCTTTCCTCTGGCACCCACTGCATGGCACCGCCAGTTGGTCTCAGTGAGTCCACCACACTGTCATCACCCCTGCACCTTCCCCAATCCATAGCCATCTGATCTCTACCGTGGCTTCCCGCACAGTGCCCTCTTGGATATTCCGGAGGTTTCGATGAGCCCATCAAACTGCCATCTCTAGGGCTCTCTCCCCCTCCTCCATATCCATCCAGCTCAATCTTGTATGTACCTCCTGGATCGCCTTATTGTGTGCCCTAAGAATGCCTAGACTCTCACTCAGCCATCTTCACTACCATAAAGCTTCCAGCCTGTGGTAGGTGTTGGGGCTGCCGGTACTACCACATCTCCCAGCCACATTCTGTAAAGTCCTAGGCCCCAGTTCCTCCTCCTATAAGTTGTTTAGATGATGCCTCATCTTAATGAATTTGTGCACTTCTCTCACTAGAATCTTGAAGCACTTATTCCTATCTTTTTTTTTTTTTTTTTTTTTACAAAAATACAAATCTATATATACAAAAAAGGACTACTTAAAGCAGCTGTCCGTGATTTTTGGCCCTCTAGCGGTTAAGGGGCATTAAAACCGATTTATTCCAATTGATTTTATAGCCTGAAAGCTTACCAAATATGTTGAAAAGATTTAAACATTCAGGGACGATACAGAAATATTGGAGACAGAGCAAAATATTGTAACCCCTTTGAATTGTACATTCCTATTTTCTTTATTTTTTAGTTCTACAGTAAATTTATTTTTAACTACTTTTGATTCGTATACTACAAAAAGAAACTGGTATCTTTGGTGCAGTACTGTGATTAACCACTAGAGGTTAACTCCGCGGCAAGTTGAGAGTCGATTTATATTGAATTCAGATGAAGAAGCCAGATGAAAATGCACGCACGATGTTAGCATGAGATTGCACAGATGATTCAATTTCGATATTTTTCTCCATTTTTATGTGTATATTCTTTTATAAAGAATGTTATTAATCGTTTAGGTTGCTAATTCATCGTATTACTGAGGAAAAAAAACGGTCAATGCTTTTGATTACTGGTTTTCTTTTACGAGAACTCTGGTGAGTTTTGCTTGTTTATTCATTACTTTGACATTCAAATTGACATTCATCTTTCTCTTTATATGTCCTAAAAAAACAATCAGAGATGTTTTAGAAAGTATTTTTGTATGTTTAAAAGGTCAAATTGGCATAGAGTTAATTAATTCGTGTACAACGTTAGTTTAACTGTTTTGGTTAAATGAGTGCATCATCTGTGAGTATGTAACTGCAACAAATGGGAAAAAAAGGTGTTGTACAACAAGATATATTGTATATTTAAGCACTTTTATGTGTTTAAGCGTGCTTATGTGCACTTGTGTGTTCACATGTTGGATTAACATTTGTACTATTTTATGCAGCTGACAGTAAATGTCGGTTTAGAAATGTTTAATGTGACTGCATTGTTTTGTGCAGATTCTGTTTGAGTGATTCACCTTTGAACAGCGAGCCAGACCCTGATCTACGATTCAAAAGAATCATCGTGATTCAACACAGATCCGAACTGGGAGCTAAGCACATACACACTACCCGGGTAGAAAACACAAAGAGGCCTTTATACACAATGGACATTTGGGTATTTTACACACACACACACACACACATACATACAAGGGATCCAAAAGGACTATTGAGACTTTTTGTTTTGTTTTGTTTTATTTTATTCCTTGACTTCACATTTTTGGACAATTGTGATTTCATGTACATTGTGAAGAATTGTTCACTTAAAGTTTTTTGAGTCTTTGTAATAAAATTGCCAGCTGTTAATTGCTTGAATTTAAATTTGGCCCAAACTTCTCATTTAAATCCTCCCAGAGCCGAACCTAGGCCTTATTTAACATCTGTTGGGTAAAATACACTAAACTCTTATTCTGTTGTCCCTGTTACAATATCATCAGCGTAAAGAGAGATTTTATGTAAGGTATTAACAGATATAATGGGCTGTATAGCAGAAGACTGGCGTACCGCTTGAGCCAATGGCTCCACTGCCAGAGTAAAAAGCAAAGGCGATAATGGACAGCCTTGACGAACTACCTCGACCAAGAGAGAAAGATGGAGACGCAAGAGAACCAGTGAAAGACGTATCTTTGAAAGGCTTGCACGCTCAGGGGGCAAAGCAGTATCTTTGAAAGGCTCCAAATTAGTGGACTGGAGCTGATGGATCACATCGGAAAAATATGGGGGACATTTTTACTTTAAACAACATCTTACAAGACGAAACTGACATGGGAAAATCCCCTTAAATGTTAAATTGACAAAGACAATATTGCTTTCCTCAGCAGATGTTTAAACTGATATTGTAATTATGAATATGAGATTGACCTAAAGAATATCAGCTAGATGCAGGTAATGCATTTGCTTAATTGATCTCTCTCTGTCACAATCTATTCTACATAATACAAGTCAAGTCAAGTCACCTTTATTTATATAGCGCTTTTTACAATGCAAATTGTACCAAAGCAGCTTTACATTGATAACTGGTACATAATTTTTGCTGCACAGCAGCTCTTCAAGAATAGTGTCAATGCAGGCAGATCAAAGCACTGTTGAATAAATGTCAAGAATACTGTTGAATATCAAATGTCAAGTCAAATGTCAAGTGTCCCCAACTAAGCAAGCCAAAGGCGACAGCAGCAAGGAACCCAAACTCCAACAGGTGACATCAGGTGGCAAACAAGTGGCAAATAGGTGTTAAAATGGAGAAAAAAAAAAAAACCTTGGGAGAAACCAGGCTTAGTTGGGGGGCCAGTTCTCCTCTGGCGAACAGTGCTTTGTTACGAATCAGGTTGCTATCATAAATCTGATAGGATCGCAACATTCAAAGTATTTATTTCAGTTCCATCCAGTTGAGGATCATATTCATCACGCCGGTATGGACGGTTTGTTGAGGAACTGTGGCACTGACTGTCGTGTCGATGAGGCCTTCACAGTGGATGATCTAGTCGACTCGATCTCTGCTGATACTTCAGGGCTGCGTTGTGGTCGTGTCCAATAAGTTTCAATGAAGCAACTCAACGTTCCTTTTAGAATTAAGACTGTCGACTATTAAACAGTCTATTTGAGATTTGAATCTGTGGCTGAAAGAAGTTCCTCACAAAAGAGGGATTTTAAAGACACTCTGTTGTTGTTTCTTATTTATTTACACATTTGTACCATCGAACTGTTGTATAAAGGCAATATCACACTCATAGCCGTGCGATATGGGTCTGTATCAGCACAGCTGTGATTTGGCCATAGTTAATCACAGCCGAGCTTATATAGCGTGATATTGCATGGCTACTCATGTAACCGATGCCTCCTTTGAACTGTGGATTCGAACGACATAAAAATGCAGATGAAAGCAGTGAGAACAATTAAAATAATTAATGAAGTTGGTACAGTGGAATGGACTCTTTAAATTTCTGCACTGTGACAGTGCAAGTCATGTTACAATACCAACATGGCGAATGTAGTATGTCTGGACTCCATTAATACTACCCGTAATCATTCTATAAAGAACATACATTTTTAACAGTCGCAAAGTACGTTCTGTTTTAAAAGTATCTACTTGCATAGTATGCAATTTTGAATGCAGAGGTCTTCACGGAGGACCCGAGAACCCATACGGATTTGGGTCTATATTTTAAATGGTCGTCTGGGTCGGGTCCCAATCTATTACCTCGTGTCAGTGCTGTGCACGCGCGTGTTAGGATGAGAAAAATGTGAAGCAGGAAATAAGGTGAAAAAATACAAACAACCCCATCCATCAGAAGCAGAGCAGGCGGAGTTAATGCAAGCTACATCATAAGTTTTCCCATTTCTATTGTGTGCAACAGTAAATTAGCCTGACGTGGTCATACTCAATTCTAGCCAGAATATGAGTCTGATACTGCTCCATTGGGCTTTGATTATGGGGGCCTTAGAAGGGGAAAAAATGCTATCGAAAGCAACTACCAGCAACGCATCAGGGATGAAAAAGGTGACAAAAACACGAGACCTTTGTTGTCTGTGTAAACACATCCGTCAGCACACTCATGACTGCTGTGACACTGTTTACTGCACACTGTCTTTCTGTTGAAACCAAATCACTCATCACCTTGATAGAAGGAAGCTTGTAGGACTTAAGAGGAAAAAAGATCAGAGTGAGAGAGTCTCATGTTTTGTATTCTGTTTGATTTCGGTTTCCTGTTCTAGTATCCACTGTTAATTTGTTAATTGCTTTTGTACTTCTCCATTCTCTACGCGTTGGTTTCCTTGGTAATGAATTGATTGAGTATTCTGTTAAGGTGTTCGTCATTTAGTTCTTTTGTTTGCACTCTCAACTTATACGCTCAGTTTTAGTTCTCACTTTGTCTAAGTTTGATGTACAAACATATGGACATATCATTCCAGATTTTCTTTTTTTTTCTCAGAAAGGTTCTCAGAATGGATTTTTGGGGAGTTCTTTTTTTTTTTGAGAGAGAAGACAGAACCTCGTCACACCTTTTTAAGTAGGGGGTAACACCAAACGCAAATAGAGCGTCTGGCGTGAATGATTTCAATGTTAAGTCAATGTAAAGACGCGTTTACGCGCGTCTGGAGGTCTCGCGGCGCGAATGAGGCGTTTAGCGCGGCGCGGAAGACGCGAATTCGAGCGAAATTGAGCGTTACGCGCGAATGGTGCTTTTTGTGCATTTACGCGTTTGACGTGAATTCGCGTCTGACGCCCGAGTTGAAAAATTTGAACTTTGGCGTAAATTTGCACCGCGTTAACCAAACAGGAGCCTGCTTGCTGCTGTGGCGGCAGGCCCGCCCGGAGTTACTCATTCAAAATGGAGGAACAACTGATATTATCAGTGAGCAGTCACCCAGAGATTTATGACACAAGTTCATACTTCTATAGAGACAGGAATAAAAAGGACACATTTCACTTTTGAGTCACGTACACGTTTATCGACCCGCGAATACAAAGCGGTAGCTCTCTCGATGAACGCACGATCAACATCAGCCATCTTGCAAACAGACAACCGCCTAGCACTTGCCCCTCCCACAAGAAGCGGATTTCGCCTCAAACGCTTGAGTCAATTTCACTTCAAACGCTTGTTTTTTACGCGCGTCTATTTCGCTCTAGACGCGCGAATGCATTCAAAATGTTCAAGCGGCAAACTAGACGTGGTAGACGCGAATTTGACGCTCTATTCGCGTTTGGTGTGAATGCAGCATTAGGAGACTCACTTCTGAGTGTGCATTATTAATTTCTCAAGAAACACCAACACCAGCAACACTGGCAGTGCCAACTGAAGATGAGGAGCCTTCAACATCAGGTACGCTCTTAATGCTGTACTCTGTTTTGACACTGAACTATGACATTTAATAACCAATTTTGTCTTTTTAGGTAACTTGTGGCATCATTTAGATGCATCTGTCCAGCAAACTAAAAAAACACAAATAATACAGCTGATGCAATGGAGGAGGTTCAGCGCCACATGGCTGAGTCAAATATTCCGAGAGGAGAGGACCCTCTTAAATACTGGGAAGCACATAAATGCTTTTACCCAAACCTTTATGTTCTTGCTCAAACATTTTTATGTTGCCAAGCTTCATCTGTGCCATGTGAGCGGGTATTTTCCAAGGCTGGGGAGATAATATCCAAAAAGAGAAATCGACTCAGCCCGAAGACAGTGGAACAAATATTGTTCTTAAACAAAAATGAATAAGGTTTCCCCTCATGTTGCACAAGCACTTCCAATGCCCTCTGTTCAGTATTACACAAGCACTCCCAATTCCCTCTAGTCCACCTTAATCATGTTCACTCTGTTTTATCCAGTCTAAAGAAGTCAATTTCCCTCTATTCAACAAAATCACTGGCAGTTACAAAATTATGAAACAACACTGAGCATAAATATTTCAAGTTCTCATTCATTCACTCCTTAATTAATTAATTTATTTTTGTTTTTTTAATTTTTAGATGTGTTTGTGTGTGTATATGTTTATATCAAGCCTTTGTAAGCCATGTAGCACACATGCTTGGCACTGTCACACCCCTGACAATTTTTTAAGTGGCACATTCACATTGACCAGCAGGTGTCCCTAGCATGCATTCGAAGCCTCAAGAAATGAACCACTTTTCAACACATCTGGCTGGAAAGCTTCAAAGCTTCATGAAGCTTCATTTCGCCACCACTAATTCGCACTTCTGCTGTGACGTCATGTGCAAACAACCTATTAACTAAACACAGCTGAACTAAAACACTAATCAAATCAGAAACCATAGTAACAAACAAGTGGCGGGAAACTGAAAACAAAGAGGAACAAAGTGACCAAAGAAAAACAAACTCTAAACATGAACTGAACAGAACAAACTCAGAACATTACATTGGGAAGGTTACTTTTAAAATGTACTTCACTATAGATTACAAAATATATGCTTTAAAAAAGTAATTTGATTTGATGACTCAAGTTTAGTAACTTAAATAAATTGAGGTGCAACCAAAAAAATCAAAAATGCATGTAAACTGGAAAAAGGTACAGCCAGCACTAACACTTAAATAGTTCCAACTACATTGATTAAAAAAATATGACATTTCAGCTGTTTGAGGCCTTCATCAGACATCAAGAGTAACAATCTCACATACTGCTTTGTACACTATTCTACTTAAGGAACGAACGTGGCGTCAGTTTATTTTTTTCCGTAAGTAAAATAGGGAAGTCGTAGGACATACAGCGTAAGCTTTTTAAAGAATACGGAAAGTGGAAGCACGTTCAAGGCAATAATTTGTGTTCATAAAGCATATACAGTTGTATTTTTTTAGAAAATGACCAATTGATTCGCTAGACAAGACCCTTATTCCTCGTCTGGTATCGTTTAAAGCCCTTTGAAGCTGCACTGAAACTGTCATTTTGACCTTCAACCGTCTGGAGGCCATTGAAGTCCACTATAAGGAGAATAATCCTGGAATATTTTCCTCAAAAACATTAATTTCTTTTCGACTGAAGAAAGAAAGATATGATAATCTTGGATGACATGGGGGTGAGTAAATTATCAGGAAAATTTTATTTAAAAGTGGACTAATCCTTTAAAGCAAGCATTACATTCACTTTCATACTTTAACGTTTAGCATTTTCTCTACAACTTGAGTAATTCAGCAAGAGAGTGTGCTCATCTGTCATGCAGCTATGCCGTGGAGTGAAAATTAGCCCTCCCTGACTAAATAGTCGTTCTGCGGCAGCACTTGAAGGCAGGGTGGCGTTGTATTTCAAGAATAGGGATTGGATAGAGCTTATATAATATATAAAGAACCTATGTAATGAAACAAAGTTATAATAAATGTATAATCAAAGTGTAATAATTCCAGCAATTGAAAAATTTGTATCCCCGAATGACTTATTTTTTGGTCCAAAAAAATCCTCTCTTTTGTGGTGTCATTACGGTGATTTTACATAGTTCCTGATCAATGTCAGGTGTCTCATTTGAGGCGAGTTGTTCTGTTGTGGAGATTGCTTTATAGATGTGTATTATGTGATTTTCATTTGTGTACTCAATTGTGACAGGCCCACAGTTAAGAAGAAATTCTTCAATGTCCCGTCTAGGTATGTCATGTCTTGTTAATTTTTGAGGAATTTTGTGAGTACTGAATTTGTGATTGCTAGAAATTTTGGGCATTGTTTTTTAATGGTGATCGTAGTACCTTCCAATGGTTGAGTAAGTGTATGTATCTGTAATGCAAAATTGTTTGTGTCTGATGTGGGCAATGTGGTGCAGTGGGTGGCTGTTATGGTGATTTTTCTACTAAATGACTGTGGATTTATTGGTGAACATGTACATTTTTCCAGGTTTGACACTGTCTATTTGACTGCCCCATAGGGATAGTTGAATTTTCCCTGTTAGGTCTGCAATCTGGCAACACTTCACTCTCCGTGTCCCTAACAGTCACCATGGTGCTTGAAGCATCAATGGTGGAAACTGTTGCTATCAGTTTCAAGATCTGTAAAGAAGATTAAATAGTTAATAAAATGTATTTAAAAGAAAGAAACATAATTGGTGTGTATTCGTATAGTTGTTTGAGTCTGTCAATTGCCCTCAATGTGAAAACACAAGTGTTAAAGGTGCCCTAGAATTAAATATTGAATTTATATTGGCATAGTTGAATAACAAGAGTTCAGTACATGGAAAAGACATACACTGAGTTTCAAACTCCATTGTTTCCTCCTTCTTATATAAATCTCATTTGTTTAAAAAAAAACTTAGAAGAACAGGCGAATCGCAACGTAACACCGACTGTTACAATATTTGCATATGCCAGCCCATGATCAAGCCATTAGACAAGGGCAGAACGTCTGGATCTGTGCACAGCTGAATCATCAGACTAGGTAAGCAAGCAAGAACAATAGCGAAAAATGGCAGATGGAGCAATAATAACTGACATGATCATGATATCATGATATTTTTAGTGATATTTGTAAATTGTCTTTCTAAATGTTTCATTAGCATGTTGCTAATGTACTGTTAAATGTGGTTAAAGTTATCATCGTTTATTACTGTATTCACGGAGACAAGAGAGCCGTCACTATTTTCATTTTTAAACACTTGCAGTCTGTATAATGCATAAACACAAATTCATTCTTTATAAATCTCTCCAATAGTGTGTAATGTTAGCTTTAGCCACGGAGCATAGCTTCAAACTCATTCAGAATCAAATGTAATACATCCAAATAAATACTATACTTACATGGTCTGATGTATGCATGCAGCATGCATGACGAACATCTTGTAAAGATCCATTTTGAAGGTTATATTAGCTGTGCAAACTGTGTTTATGCTGTTCAAGGCAAGCGCGAGCTCCGGGGGAGGGGGAGCACGAGAATTAAAGGGGCCGCAACCTATATATCGGTGCATAGTTAATGATGCCCCAAAATTGGCAGTGAATTAAAAAATGAATTAAAAAAAATTATGGGGTATTTTGAGCTGAAACTTCACAGACACATTCAGGGGACACCTTAGACTTATATTACATCTTTTAAAAAGAAGTTCTAGGGCACACAACTATCAGGATCTGTAAAAACAGCTGTGCGTTAACACACAGTAGTGTTAGTTAGGTAATGTAAAATAAACATTACATAATATTAAAAATCATGTTAGAAGAATACATTTACTCTATACACAGCAAGAAATAAATAATGTTTAATTGTTTTATTATATTTAACAGTTAATAGGGCATTATGTGATCATTTAGGCTTAATTCGTATGTGATTTTAAAATCACTATAGCACAATTTCAATATTAGTCACATACTGATTGATGAGGTGTAATCTATTTCAGCTACGTTTAGCTGAGTTGTCTCCTGTGGTGGTCTGTGGCAAAAGTTTTGTAATCGCTGGAGCTGTCATTCAAAAAGCAGTGCAAGTTTAGCAGTGAGTGAGTTCTGGACTTGCGCCAAAACTCCATTATATTAAATTAATCTCTTCTTTACATTGTGTTTGCACTGTTAGTTATGATGAAAGCCTTTGTTAGTGTGCAGAAATAGAGTTGCAATCACAAGATCGCTGCATTCATGCGCTTAACATCTCTGTGACCGGCTAAAGGGAGATTCATCTGAAGCCATAATTTATTTGGTGTCTTGAGCGCATTTTTCAAATTGGTATGGGCATTTCAACTGCTTTTTTTTCTGAAATTGAATTAATAGTTTACGTAAGCAAAAGGTAGCCTATCACATTTTAAGAAGACGTTAACATGAATTTGCATAGCATCATAAGATTTCTCAAATCTGATAAAAGAAAAGCCTCTGAGAGCATGCTGATAACAGTATCATATCAGCTATTGTATTAACACTAATATGATGTCCACTCTTAACAGAAAACATGGTTTTTGTGATCTCATGCATGCATGTATAGTTGCACGCCATGTGAATAAAATTTTGTATAGGCCTATTATATTTTAAATTACAGTACTGGTTGAAAGATTTGAAACACATTACTATTTTTAATGTTTTTGACAGAAGTCTCATGGTCATCAAGCCTGCATTTATTTGATAAAAAATACAGAAAAAACAAGTGGTTCTGCCAAAACTTACGAAAAATGATTTTTTCCCGTAAGTAGAATAGGGAAGGCGTGGGACACACAGCATAAGCTTTTTGAAGGATACGAAAATGCTGTTTTGGCGGAAGCACTTGGAAGGCGATCTTTTTTTTTTATATAAAGCATATACATTTACTTTTTTTTTTTTTTTTTTTTTTTTTTAGAAAATGATCAATCGTTTCGTTAGATAAGACCCTTATTCCTTGTCTGGTATCATTTAAAGCCCTTTGAAGCTGCACTGAAACTAATTTTGACCTTCAACCATTTGGAGGCCATTGAAGTCCACTATAAGGAGAAAAATCCTGGAATGTTTTCATCAAAAACCTTCTTTTCTTTTCGACTGGATAAAGAAAGACATGAACATGGATGACATGGGGGTGAGTAAATTATCAGGAAAATTTTATTTGAAAGTGGATTAATCCTTTAACAGAGTAAATGCATGTTTTTTATTCTTTTGTTTTGATAAATTATAAATGACAATAAGGTTGTCTAACAATAAGGTCTAACATTTTACATGCTTCCTGTGAGTTTGAAATGAAAAAGTCAGTCTGGAGGAATGAAACTTTGACATCATATTTGATAATTACATGGACTATGTTTTCATGTAGATGTTTTTAAACCAAAGTTAAAGATGAAGGAAAGGAAGCAGATAAAAACGAGTCTCTGAATTTCACTCTTCAGTTTGTGTTAAACTGTCATCAGTGATGCTGAAGTTTGATTGACAGCTGCGGAAGTCAGGTCATGTCTTTTTCCTCCTAAAAGTTTTTGACATCTGTAACCGCTGTAAGAATCAAAGTATAAATGCCAAAAGTATCAGATACATTTTTTTTATTTTCCAGAGTCATAGGAAGATGACGCTGTTTAAAGGGATAGTTCACCCAAAAATGAAAATTTGATGTTTATCTGCTTACCCCCAGCGCATCCAAGATGTAGGTGACTTTGTTTCTTCAGTAGAACACAAATGATGATTTTTAACTGCAACCGCTGCCGTCTGTCAGTGGTATAATGCAAGTCAGCGGGAACTTGGACTATAAGAGTAAATAAAACACGACAGACAAATCCAAATTAAACCCTGCGTCTCGTGACGACACATTGATGTCTTAAGACACGAAACGATCAGTTTGTGTGAGAAACCAAACAGTATTTATATCATTTTTTACCTCTAATACACCACTATGTCCAACGGCATTCATCACTCGATTCGTTTGGTCTGATCGCGCTCAGACATCACTGCCGTTGTCAGAGCGCGATCAGACCTTACTAAGCGAATGCTGAATGCAGTTGGACATAGTGGTGTATTAGAGGTAAAAAATTATATAAATACTTTTCGGTTTCTTGCACAAACCGATCGTTTCTTGTCTTAGGACATCAATGTGTCATCACGAGCCGTAGGGTTTAATTTGGATTTGTCTAAGCAAGTTTTATTTACTGTTATAGTAGAAGTTCCCATCCACTAGCATTATTTGACTGACAGACGGCAACGGTTGGAGTTAAAAATCATAATTTGTGTTCTAATGAAGAAACAAAGACACCTACATCTTGGATGCGCTGGGGGTAAGCAGATAAACATCAAATTTTCATTTTTGGGTGAACTATCCCTTTAATACACACTTCAATCACTCAAGATGTTTCTCTATTTGAGAGTTACATTTCCATATGAATTATGTCAGTTGAATGGGATATATCTTGTGTTTTAAGTATTTTCATTATGTTTTGTTGTTTTAACCTTTAATTAAATTAAATTAATTGTGAAGCTGCCTTGTAAGTTTACTGAGGCCCCCTATAGACACCTTATATGTAAATTATACTGTCGCCCTCTAGTGGAAATAATGCTGATCAATCATCTTCAGCGTCATTAGTCCTTATATAGAGATGAAACCTGTATGATCTCTAAGTATCAGACACTGTATCCTCCTCTAGGTGGCGCTCTTTCAGTGTGATTAATGTAATATTCAGTCAGTGCTGATGGTGGGAGGAGCCAGTAAAGCTGCTCATTACTGATAAAGAGGAAGTAACTGAAGCATACAGATGTAGAGACAGAGAGATTCACACAGAACATTCAGCATAAAGAAGACTGAACTCAACTCACAATGAAGATCCTCCTCATCTTCTTCACTTTCTACCTGATCTCAGGTCAGAGCTTTTCTCTTTCATCACTGCAGTAATGATGCTGTTTTCTGTTCATGAGGTTTCTGATCACAGTATCGATCTGATTGACAGGTGCAGAGAAACACATTGACGTCACTGGATATTCTGGAGGAAGTCTTCTTGTTAGGTCATGGAAGAAGTGGCATAAAGATGATGCTAAAAACATGCAAAAGCTACAGAATACAACAATAATGAAACATGATCAGTGGATTAATGAAGGACGATTCACTTTATTTCACAATGATTATGGAGACCTCATAATCTACATTAGAGATTTGATCACACAAGATGCTGGAAGTTACCGGATTGAGGTTGAAGGTTGAAGGTCCTTCAATATGACTTTAACTGTGAAAGAAGGTCAGTCATTTTATATCAAAGTCATTGCACAGTAAAACAACTGGTAATTTCAAACTCTTTACATATGAAACATATTGAAAAGAATGTCTTTATTTTGTGAATGACAGATTCATGTTGTGGAGTGTCAAAGAGAGTGATGATGAATATGGGAGAAAATGCAAACTTCAGCTGTGAATATTCACACAACATTACTAATAGAGACAAGATTATATTCAAAGAAGGAAAAGACTCCATTGAGATGATTTACAACACAGAAAAATTCAGTATTTCTGATGAGAAACAGAAAAATATCTTCAGTGTGAGAATTTCTGCTGTGACACCAGATGATGGAGGAGTTTATTTATGTGGAGTTTTAGTCATCAGACGCTCATACAGTTACTCCATTATTAATACAGTTCATCTAAATATTATAAGTAAGTAGAACAAACTCTCGGTTTCTAAAAGTTTTTGGCAGAATTGCTTAGATGTAATATTTGTGATTGACAGATAAAGTGGGCGTGTCTAGATTGAGCAGCTACTCAGGAGGTCGTATGATGATCAAGTGTGAACATCCTCAATACAAAACCAAGCCAAAATACATCTGTAAAGAACCAGATGGATGTTCAGAGAGGAAGAATCCAGGAGTTCAGGATAAATGGATGGAGAATGGAGATGTTTCTCTATATGACGACACCAGAGCAGGAGTCTTGATCGTGTTTTTTAGAGAGCTGAAAGCTGCAGATGCTGGAACATACAGGTGTGGAGTGAATGTGTCGCACTATACGGAGAGCTTCACTGAACTTCAGATGAACGTCACAGATGGTACACAAAATATTTTATCTTGCATGTATGAAGTATCTGATCTGATTTTATTATTATTATTTATTATTGTTTTATTTTATAGATGCAAAATATCCCAAGAGTGTGACTGAATCTGCTTATCTTGGTGAAGAAGTCAACATCACCTGTCAGATCCCAGAGGAACATAAAGTTCACTTCTGCAAAAAGGATGATAATCTCATCTGCTTATCTACAGAAACGAATGGTTCATCTGAGAGAAATGAAGAGAGAGTTTTTACAGTGAGCATAATGTGTAATGTGAGCGTGAGAGATGCTGGAGTTCACTGGTGTGGAGCAGAAACCAGAGACACACATTTGACTTCCACCACCTTGACCACCAAAATTCAACCCAACCACACCAGTGAGTGAATTCAGATTATTTCATTGTAGTAAATACAGTATATTCTTTTTAATTATTATTCTGCATTTTTGTGTTTTATCTTCAGATTTCTCCATGATCATCATTATTTGTGTGTGTGTGATTCTGCTGCTGATTGGTGGATTCATTCTGACTGTGTGTAAATTAAGACACAAGAGACGAGGTGACGCTCACACACAGAGTTCAGTTTGTTCTACTGCACAGTTACCCACAATTCACTCTGATTACACCACGGTCAGTTACCGCATGAGACTCGACTAACTCACTTATAACGGATCAGCACACATTACAGTACACCAGTATTTGAAAAAATAAAAAAAGACTGATGTATATATTTTATATTTACGTTTATGCTCACGGTTTATTGATAAATTATCCATAATTTAGTGTTAAACAGATGTTTTATTGATCAGGGTCTTTCAGTCTGTTGAATCATGAGGCACTTTAAAGTTCACATGTTTTACTGCCGTGTGTAAAGAGTTTGTCATCTCAGTTTGTCTGAGGGTGTGATTTAAAACAGGAAGTGATACCACTGAGTGATACTTGCAGAGACACGTATAGTTGTTAAAGTCTCTTTAATAGCAGCTGTTTAAATAACAGCTTTCTCTTTCTCATCTCTCTGAATATTGATTCTCTTTAGATTTGTACATGGAAGAGACTTTTGCTAATGTTGTTTTTAATTCATTCTTGCTCTGTTGGAACTGAGGACATTTTTATGATGTAAGTTTTATTAATTAAAAAATAAACATTGATATTCTTTGTTTAATGCCTAAAGCTGTTATTTAAAGTTGTAGAATCAGAGAGTTTTTTTACATTATAATTGAAATGTCAAACATTGTCATGGCTTTGACTTATAGATGATCTCACGAGCGCTGGAGGTGTTTTTTGTGTTTGCGTGATGAATAGGCCACAGTAGCCACGTTTACATGTACACTTTTTTTGTCATTCCGATTAAAATCATTCCAATTGAAAGATTCAGTGGACTGTTTACGTGAGACGTTATCTAATCCGATATGGTGTTTACATGTGCCAACGCTTTCAATCGGAATGACTTTGTGGCACACATTAGCTTATGTCCTGTTTGCCGCCTTGTATTCCTGTCAATATTCAGTTCTATTTAATGCACGCTATTTTTATGTAAAGTGTTGATCTTAATCAAGCAACAGCGTGAATTTGTAGCATATTAATGCTGGAAGGTAAATGAAATAAAATAAATTATCCATGTGGGAATTGATGGTCTTTAATAGTTCTTTAAATGTCATTTGTATTTATATTGTTAGTACATTCATGTCAATACCATTTTAAACAAGTAAGCTTTTTAGCCTGCTTTTTTTTTTATTAAGATAAAGAGACATGCTTGTAAGTGTCTCAGGTCTTTGTGTTCACAGGGTTGTTTGATACTGTGGTCAGTGTGATAACGATCAACATGAAATGCTCTTCAATTTAAAAACGTTTTTTAAATTTGAATAAAATGGCAACGATATACTATATATATATATATATATATACACACACACCCATATATATATATATATATATATATATATATATATATATATATATATATATATATATATATATATATATATATATATATATATGGGTGTGTGTGTATATATATATATATATAGTATATCGTTGCCATTTTATTCAAATTTAAAAAACGTCCCAACATTTCCGGAATTCAGGTTGTACAATGGCGTGCTTTTTGTTAGCATCTGTTTCCATGGTGAATCATTGATTAATCGCTCGGTTGAGAATTGCTGCGTCCCAATTCGCCTACTTATATTATGTCCTAAAAGTATGTACTGTTTTTGTAAAGAAAAAGTACATACTTTTGAGTGTGTAGCAGAAGAGTATGGAAACTTTGGGACATACTACCTTGTCATAATTGTGTCTTTAACGGACGTTCTGTTGCCTAGTTACGCAACCTGTAACTGTTTAAACTACCCTGTCAATCATCTTGTCACAGTTAAAATCCTCCACATTCAATTAAATGTAATTTTCCTTCCGTTTCTGCCAGTCATGGGTCTTTCATGCAATAAATCTCCTCATCTTTGCATAATGATGCATTGTTATAAAAGTTCACAATGCTGTTGCAGATGAAATATAATGTGGATAACATTTAATAAATATCTTTTCGTCAGATTAGATACTGATTATAAATCGTTCAAGCCCCTTTACCTTAACCGCTCTGCTTAACCGTCGGTCTTGGACATCCGTCATGTTTGTAGTTTTTTTACACTTTTTACTCGTATTTGTAGTTCTAATCGAATTCTCTTCCACAGCGCAATGTGTTTTGGGCAATATTAGCCGTTAGAAGTGTACATGGATCTGCACTTCAAATTCTAACCGGAAAAAGTAGACCATCCGGGTATCTTTGGAATACTCATTTCAACATACTACGATTTGGGACATACTAATTCTTTTTTTGAATACTATTTAGGACGGATAGTATGCGAATTGGGACGCAGCAAATGTCTTGTGTGTTAACCGGCAACATGCTCTGGGTTGGCTGAATTTACTCCTGAACTTAGGATGCATTTTTGGGACAAGCATACCTTAACCTAAGCAAGGTTTATGTTAATCAACTGAGAGTTCAGGGTAAATGTGACGGTAAGTTAACCGTGCTTTCTGGAACACCCCTAGACTGGGTAAACCCAGTCTGATCTGCCGGCGATTTGATTTCACCCGGCAACTCAGTCTGGAAACCCGTACATTCATTTCTACTGCTTCTGTTACACTTTTGCGGGAACCAATCACAGACTGGCTTTATCCACCTTGCTCGCTATTGGCGGGTGTAACACGATGACGATAGAGAAGCGACGGCAAGCACGACCGTCAATCCAATTCCTTTTAACCTCTCGACGATGCTGAATGACTTCTTTAGTTTAGCAAACAAATCGCTCGAGTGGGTGTAAATACCTCACTTTCATGTTGTTGTTTTTTTACACAACCTGCAAAAATCGCTCGATGCCATTGCTGCTTCTGCAAACCGCTGATCAATGCTACAAACCAATACAAACTAAACCTGTCTGGAGTTTTCGCGTCGCTCTGCAAAGTACGTCACCCGGATCGTTGATCTGATTGGTTGAAGGACTATCCAATTGCGTGAATAATGCTCGTTGATCACGCCTCTTGTGCAGTAGAAAATACATACAGACTCCCCAGACCAATGTTCAATTTTAAATTGAGCTTGGTCTGGTGATAGCCAGACAAGGAACACCCCCTGGAATTGTGATAAAAACAAGGAAATGTTTATCTTAGTAATGATAGAGACTTTCCACTCCATAAAAACATGTGAATGTTTAATATATGAAAAATAATGTTATTTATAAATATATCCCAGCTATTCAGAATCCCATTAATCTATTCTGCTCCAAATGGTTTTAGTCAGGTCAACTAAAAATATTTGCTATAGGGAACTGAAATCTCAAAAATATATTTTCTAATAAGCCAAACCAACTGCAGTCATAAATAAGTGTTCATTATAAAATATCTGCTTGCTTTTCAAATGTTCAAAATGTTTATTCCCCTTTAATTTCTGTAGCACTGATACATTTGACATTGTTTGACATTGGTATTCAGCTTTATTCTGTGATAAGACAAACATATTCAGAAGAAAAGAGAATGTGAATCAACACTGAGCCGTATTGCATGTGTCTGTGTATTTTTATTCGTGGAGACAAACAGAACCTTCTCTTCTTATTTAGATGGTAAATATTCAAATATGACACGACAACATACACACGAGACCCAATGAGATTTAAGCACAGTTTCTACTCCTCCCTTTTCTCCTTATATGGTGCTGAGCGCTGCACTTCCTTTTGAAAGAAAAAGTTTGCGGGTGAATCAAAATTTCAACTGACGGATCAGCGAAAGGAAGATTTTCTGTGAGTAATCAATTAAATTTAGATCTTTTCCTCACACAATGCTGTTTTATGTAATGACTTTTATGGTAATTTATTTTATCGTTACAGTAGTGCTTTAAGTAACGGTTGTGCTGAGGCTTGTGAATCTCACAATATCTCTACAGAATAAATAAAACTGTTAACTGAATATGATAAAGTATGATATGCCTTATGATACAGTATATAAATTAGTATATTAAACATTTTACTCTAAAACTTGTGAAATATAAAAAGGACTGGAACATTAGGCCTATATCCAACTATATGTACATCTACTGAAAGAATTGTGAATACCTCATGCAAAACTTGACCCCACAATGCAATGGGATGGTTGCCAGGTCTTTAGTTATTAATTACTATTTTACCAAATTTTTAAAGTTATCTTTTGTTAATAGGAATATCTGCATTGGTTTCTATGACAGTGATGTTGCGTTGGTAAGCATACACTACAAACAACAACAGCCGCAACATGCAGAGGTTTTCAATACAGATGTTGTCTCATTTACAACAATGATACTGTGCAGCTGCTGCAACATAACCTTGTTTCTGCAGCAACGTTCAGCATGTTTTCTATAACAACATCTGACGTTTACTTTTACGTGGTGTGAGAAAGTCACAAACTATACGCGACATCCAATCAGATCAGACTGAAATGGATATACAGAAATGTGATTTGATAGGGTTTCAAACCACATATGAATGTAGCTCGAAATGTAAAAATCGCATTTTTAATGTTATTGTTTGCCGTTCATTTGTGCTAAATCTGATTTCAATCGAATATGCTCAAAAATAGGATTTGGACTGACAGTCTGAGCATAGCCTTAGATCAATAAGAATATAGACAGATATTGAGATATCTTTAATACTTTTAGAATTACAGGCACACATCCTTTGTAAAAATAGTATTTATGGCACTTAGACAAAATTGTGTTGAAAGAAAAAAATTAGATACTTTTCTAGTTTCAACATTATTTGTTCTTCAGAAAAATGTGTGACCATTGAAAATTGTGTACCAATTTACTCATGGAGCCGCATTGAGATCCATATCTCTGGAAATTAACCATATTGGGCCTTAAAAATTAAGAAAAGAAAAGTTTGTTAAGAATTAGAATCTAGGAAAATGGATATTAAGACATCTGTAATATGAGTTACAGAAATGCAAACTTTGGGCGAAAAATACAAGAAGTGCTTTTTGCCATTTTGAAAGATTGCCAACGTCAACAGATTTAACTAACAGGCCTACCAATCTCTGTGTAAAATTAAAATAATGATGTTATTCTTGTTACAGATCCCTTGTTCCCCTGGACTCTAATTCCCATGATCCTCCTGTTTCGCTTCCCTTGTCAGCGCCTCATCATCACTCATCACCTGCACCTGGACTCTATTGTCATCACTCCCTTTATATGGCACTCACTCCCTGCCCGTTCTCTGTTTATGTTAAGGTGTTTGTTTGGTATTCCTTGCCGTTGTTTATTAAAGAGTGTCTTTGTTGTGGAAATCCGTATCTGCCTCATCTCTCTACCAGCCACCCGTAACAATTCTAGAGTCATTTTACCCTCATATTTGGATCCATGTAAACATATGATATTATTTTTATAGGCATGAAGTATTCAACCTGCAATTCAAATCATGTCTGTTTCCTCCTAAAATACTTTTAATGTTTCTTAAAGCTGATAAAGGTGTTAAAAACGTAAATGTCAAAACAATTATTTTTTAATTTCCCTGAGTCACAGGAAGATGATGCGATTTAACCCTCTGGGGTCTGAGGCTGATTTGGGGTCCTGGGGTAGTTTTGACATGCCCTGACATTTGTGTTTTTTTCAGTAATTTATAAACATATTAATGAGTCTCATTACATTGTATTAAGCACAAACTAGGCTACAATAATATGTGAGCAACAAGTTTGTACATGTTTGTATTTTTGAGAGAGTAATGACTGAGACAAATCAGACACAATTATTTGTTATAGTTGACCAATAATTGTTTAACTCCCTGAGGTCTGAAAACGCGCCGGCGCGTTTTGCAGGATTTTTTTCACATTGCAGCAAAACAGACTTAAAATACTCTGTCATTTCTTGTCATAGAGACATAAGTAATATATCAATTGAAACTATAGAATGTCTTCTTTTATTTGTGTACACTCAGAGTAAAAACAAAAAGTTGTGCTTTTTGTAAAATAAAGAAAACTAACATGATGCGTGATCTCTCGTCTCCCTCTGAACGAAGTCCAATCTGATAGTTCTCAGAAAATGAACTGTAACTTATGAATACTAATGTCAAAAAAAATGACACTTATGTCTAAAGAAACGTTGAAATGTCAGGTTTTAAATCGTGCAAGTCACATCGAAAACAAACATTATGTGTTTATGTAATCTGTATGAAAAGAGAGCCATGTCAGAAGTCTGTGATTCAGCTCATTATCCGCTAGGGGTGTTGAAATTAATCGTTGCATCGATGCATCGCGATGCGGACGTGGACAATTCTGCATCGATGCAGTAATAGACCTTAATCGATTATAGGCTATGACGTCATTCGCATATACGCGTGTCAGTCATGCGAGTTTAAAATGGCGGAAGGAGGCGAAACACAGACGCGAATATTAAAAAATGCACCTACAAATTTTAAATCTGAGATCTGGGCACACTTACTACTAGTGTTCATTTACTAGTGTATTTACTCTGTTCAGACTTAAGTTTTATTTGAAGCAGATAAAATAAAAAGGGAGTTAATATATCTGACTGCTTGTACACTAATTACTGATGAAAATGTAGCCATGTGCAGGATTATTGAAAACCGAGGTTGCAAAGAATGCATCGTGAAATCGAATTGAATCGAATCGTTGACATGATAATCGTAATCGAATTGAATCGTGAAACCAGTGCCAATTCACAACCCTATTATCCGCTAATGCGGCCACGCCCACGGAGCGAGCACTATTCAGACGCAAATTCAGAGGCAATACATGCATTCATCGTCTCAATCGTGTATTTATTGTCTTGAAAAGTGTTTATTTGGATGTTAAAGCCATGGTTAGCGATCTCTAGAAGACATGCCGTTAGTTCCTAGTTCCTTTTCTTCTTTATATGAATTTGTGGCCTAAAGGTGTACAGAGAGTGCCCTCCGGCTGCAAGTATGAACTGAAAACACCATTCCTGAAATGTCCTCTTCTTCTTTAGAATAATTTGTGAACTAAAGGTGTACAGAGAACGCCCTCCGGCTGCAAGTATGAATTGAAAACACAGTATCCAGCACTCATAGTGATGACAATAAATATTACTTCTCAGTAAAGAAAATTGACATAAATATATAAGAATCATCAATATTTCTCCAAATGTGCATGCTTTTAAGCTAAAAGCCTATATGAAATGCCACAGAGGTAACATAATTGTTCAGACACTTTGCATCACAGAAATACATTATATTTTAAAGAATATAATAGAATACCATTATTTTAAATTGTAATAATATTTCACAGTATTGCTGTTTATGATGAGCTGAGACATTATTACAGAGGGTTTTTTCACAGCCTACCTGACTGAAAAGGCCTCATTAATATGCAAGTCATTTCAGGTCATTATTATGCGATTCTTTTGTCTTCTCAGGTGTAAATGGCCCATTATTCATGATGATTCACGCCTCCACGCATACTGTGTTTCTTGACAAAAGTGTCTTACAAAAACTAAATCAATATATTGTTTTATATGAAGGACTAGGCAGCATAATTTTTACATAATTCTGAAGCAAAAACTCTAGTCTACAACCTCCAATACCCAGAAGTTTTGTGAACACAGATTTAATATACTTTTTTTGGCCTTATTTCAGTGACTTAAGCTTTTTGAATAACCACGCATAGACATTATTCCTTCAAAAATACAAACATGTACATACATGTTCCTCACATATTATTGTAGTATATACTATACTATACATACTATTGAATACAGTGTAATGAGTTGTCATTTATATGTTTATGAACAACTGAAAAAAGCACAAATGTCAGGGCATGTCAAAACGTCTCCAAGCCCCAAATCAGCCTCAGACTCCAGAGGGTTAAAGCTTGCTCTGAGGTCTGTCCCCCATCCCCCAAGAAGTTCTCAGTTACAAGTTTTATTGCCACATGGAAGAGCAGAGACAAACAG
This sequence comes from Megalobrama amblycephala, assembly GCF_018812025.1. NCBI lineage: Eukaryota > Metazoa > Chordata > Actinopteri > Cypriniformes > Xenocyprididae > Megalobrama > Megalobrama amblycephala. The sequence goes on along the minus strand of NC_063057.1, from coordinate 44,441,008 downwards.
AAAACCTGCATCTTTCCCACAGAAAACAGACTTTCCTCCATTAATTTATATACAGACTGTTCTATAAATGAACATGCATATCCCCAGGAAATAGTGTCCATTATTACTGTTTGTTGTATTGTACTCAGTATTGTATTCACATATTTTATGATAGATTTAAGGTAACTTCAATTATGCCATGTTTAGTGTCTATGGGTGTGTGTTACATACTTTTAGAGGTCTAGGGTTAAAGCGTAACATTTAGTTATTGATATTGCTGTAATGGAGCGGGCAGCAGAAAAGACCAGACACAAAAGCAGTAAGGCCAATTGATTTATTGGAAAAAATAAAGTCTTGTAAAGCCGAAGCCACTAGAAAGAATTATTTTTATGTGGCCATGAAAAATACCATTCTCTTAGAATTAATTAATAATCAATACTGAGTGTTCACAGGATGAACTGAGTAATTGATTGCAATTTTAATGGAGCTACTTCAAATTTAACTGATTCAAATATTCATAATTAATAATCATGGTGAGTTATGAATAATTATTAATATTTCCCCTTTGAGCTAATATCAATACAAGATAATTATGCGTGGTTTTTGAAAAAATAAAAGAAAACAAAAAAAGTCACTGATATAAAGGCCTCTACTATATATTTTTTTCACAAGACTTTTTTGGAACTGTATATTTTAGTGAATTAAGAAAGAATGCAGTGACAAAAGAAAAATATCATTTTTTTGGTTGAATTTTATTTAAAATATAGTTAACTATATAAAAGAGTCAAAGACAGATGTTGAGCCAATGTGGGCCAATATCTGGTCACTATGATTCTGTGAGATAAAAGAAAAAACCCTCTGAGAGCATGTTGATAACAGGATCATATCAGCTATTGTATTAACACTAATATAATGTCCACTCTTAACAGAAAACATGATTTTTGTAATCTCATGCATGCTTGTATAGTTACACGCCATGTGAAGAAAATTTTGTATAAGCCTATTATATTTTAAATTACAGTACAGGTCAAAATATTTGACATATATAACTATTTCTAATGTTTTTGAAAGAAGTCTCATGCCTGCATTTATTTGATCAAAAATACAGAAAAAAACAGCAGTACTGTGAAATATTATTACAATTTAAAATAATGGTTTTCTATGTTAATATACTTTAAAACATAATTTATTTCTGTGATGCAAATCTGAATTTTCATCATTCGTTGTCATCAAAAGCTTCATTGATGTGGCACTAGGCTATTTCACAATAAACACTTCATAATCTTTTCAAAACAGAGAAAAAAACGTCTCATGTTTGTGTGATAGTTTTCATTAATTGTGAAAGAGACTGCAGCTCGCGCATCATGTTAGTTTTCTTTATTTTGTAAAAAGCACATTTGTGAGTGTACACAAATAAAAGAAGATATTCCACAAGTGTAACTCTTATTTGTATGTCCAAAATTTGAGTATTTTGAGTATTTTGGTGGTATAGCCAGCGCAACCGCCAACCCGAGTGTTACATTTGTTTTTGTTTTTTTGCCGTTTTTGTCATATATTATGACAGGACAGTATGTTGGGAGGAAGCAAAATGGGAAAGAGAAAGGGGGACGGGATAAGGAAAAGTCCATGAGCCGGGACTTGAACTCGGGTCACCCAAAGCACAACAGCACAATATCTCATGCTGCCTACGAGGCTATCTGTGCCAACTAACCAACACCAGTTTGTTAAATATTAGTACTTCCTTGTGTAAGAAAATGGGGGGGGGGGGGACAGAATCTGACAGCAAACAATCCAGCTTCCCGAATCTGGTGGAGTCATCGACGGTGTTCACCTATTCCTCTGTATCAAATGAGACTTTGAGTTGTCATAAGAGGCTTGTTTCAATAGCAGGTAGAAAGGCTTCTATGTTGTTGTAGTCTCAGACTCCTTATACATTATATGAATAAGAACATTAAACATTTTCTCTATAACTTGCTGAAAACCAAAAGCCAACAAGTCAAGTACAATACAGATTGTTTCAAAGCAGCTTCACAGTGATAATAGGAAAATTAATGGCCAGAGATTATTTTGGCTTTACAGCAGCTCTAGGAAAAAGTTACTTTTAAGGGTAAAATGGGTTTTTGCACTTCCGTTGTAAAACTCATTAATTATTAACTTAGGGGCCACTTAAAAGCCACCTTTTTAACTGAAAACGGAAGACTTTTAATGCGTTCTTGCCGTTCATTTACTTGTTTAGCCTCTAGGTATGAGCGTTTGAATGTGTATGTGTGCCGACACTTAGTCTTTTTAACAAAGTGACATTGCCAAATTACATGTCTATCCGGCATAACACAGAATTATTAGTCGTTTCCGTGGATCCATGAGAACTGGAATCATTTTGATAACATTTTATCCATACATAGGGAAAGGAAAGGGAAGGAGGCCTTCGCAGGGGACAGTTTAGATGTCGTCATGTCTAGCAATAGACCTATATCAAACAATATATATTTTCTGAAAGACAATAAAGGGAAATTTTGTGAAATTCCTTTAGGAATAGTATCATTTGAGTAGCATCAGAGTAGCATCAACTTGTCTGAGACTGTAATTAAAAACACAAATTTCTTATTGAAACCTCTGGCTCCATCTAGTGGCAAATGTGTTTAAAACAAAGAAATTTAAAAGGCATTAGAGAAATTATCTTGGTAGTATATGGTATGGCAGTTAATAGAGTAAGTGCATGTTTCTCATTCTTCTGTTTTGATTAATTATAATTATAAATGACAATGATTTACATGCTTCCTGTGAGTTTGAAATGAAAGAGTCAATCTGGAGGAATGAAACTTTGCATCATATTTGATCATTACATGGACTATTTTTTCATGTAGATGTTTTTTAAAACCAAAGTTAAAGATGAAGGAAAGGAAGCAGATAAAAACGAGTCTCAGAGTTTCACTCTTCAGTTTGTGTTAAACGGTCATCAGTGATGCTGAAGTTTGATTGACAGCTGCAGAAGTCAGGTCATGTCTTTTTCCTCCTAAAAACGTTCTTACCATTGTTAGAAATGTCAAAAACTCAAAGTATAAATGCCAAAAGTATCAGATGCACTTTTTTTATTTTCCAGAGTCATAGGAAGATGACGCTGTTTAATAAACACATGAATCACTCAATTGCTCAAGATGTTTCTCTATTTGAGAGTAACATTTCCATATGTATGAATTATGTCTGTTGAATGGGATATATCTTGTGTTTTAAGTATTTTCATTATGTTTTAAATTAAAAAACATAATTTTAATTTTAAATTAAATTAATTGTGAAGCTGCCTTGTAAGTTTACTGAGGCCCCCTATAGACACCTTACATGTAAATTATACTGTCGCCCTCTAGTGGAAGATTTAAATAATGCTGATCGATCATCTTCAGTGTCATTAGTCCTTATATAGAGATGAAACCTGTATGATCTCTCAGTATCAGACACTGTATACTCCTCGAGGTGGCGCTCTTTCAGTGTGTTTAATGTCAGTCAGTGCTGATGGTGGGAGGGGTGCTCACTAAAGCTGCTCATTACTAAAAAAGAGGAAGTAACTGAAGCAGACAGATGTAGAGACGGAGAGATTCACAATAAAGAAGACTGAACTCAACTCACAATGAAGATCCTTCTCATCTTCTTCCCTTTCTACCTGATCTCAGGTCAGAGCTTTTCTCTTTCATCACTGCAGTAATGATGCTGTTTTCTGTTCATGAGGTTTCTGATCACAGTATCGATCTGATTGACAGGTGCAGAGAAACACATTGACGTCACTGGATATTCTGGAAGAAATCTTCTTGTTAGGTCATGGAAGAAGTGGCGTAAAGATGGTGATGCTAAAAACATGCAAAAGCTGCAGAATACAACAATAATAACTAAAATGAAACATGATCAGTGGATTAATGAAGGAAAATTCACTTTATTTCACAATGATTATGGAGACCTCATAATCTACATTAGAGATTTGATCACACAAGATGCTGGAAGTTACCGGATGGAGGTTGAAGGTGGAAGGTCCATCGATATGACTTTAACTGTGAAAGAAGGTCAGTCATTTTATATAAAGTCATTGCACAGTAAAACAACTGGTAATTTCAAACCCTCCTTTAAATGTCTTTATTTTGTGAATGACAGATTCATGTTGTGAAGTGTCAAAGAGAGTGATGATGAATATGGGAGAAAATGCATCCTTCAGCTGTGAATATTCACACAACATTACTAAAGAAGACAAGATGTTATTCAAAGAAGGAAAAGACTCCATTGAGAAGATTAACAGCACAGAAAAATTCAGTATTTCTGATGAGAAACAGAACAATATCTTCAGTGTGAGAATTTCTGCTGTGACACCAGATGATGGAGGAGTTTATTTATGTGGAGTTTCAGTCAGCAGACAATTGTACAGTAACACCATTATTAATACTGTTCATCTACATATTATACGTAAGTGGAACAAACTCTCGGTTTCTAAACATTTTTGGCAGAATTGCTCAAATGTAATATTTGTGATTGACAGATAAAGTGGGCGTGTCTAGATTGAGCAGCTACTCAGGAGGTCGTATGATGATCAAGTGTGAACATCCTCAATACAAAACCAAGCCAAAATACATCTGTAAAGAACCAGATGGATGTTCAGAGAGGAAGAATCCAGGAGTTCAGGATAAATGGATGGAGAATGGAGATGTTTCTCTATATGACGACACCAGAGCAGGAGTCTTGATCGTGTTTTTTAGAGATCTGAAAGCTGCAGATGCAGGAACATACAGGTGTGGAGTGAATGTGTCGCACTATACGGAGAGCTTCACTGAACTTCAGCTGAACGTCACAGATGGTACACAAAATATTTTATCTTGCATGTATGAAGCATCTGATCTGATTTTATTATTATTATTTATTATTGTTTTATTTTATAGATGCAAAATATCCCAAGAGTGTGACTGAATCTGCTTATCTTGGTGAAGAAGTCAACATCACCTGTCAGATCCCAGAGGAACATAAAGTTCACTTCTGCAAAAAGGATGATAATCTCATCTGCTTATCTACAGAAACGAATGGTTCATCTGAGAGAAATGAAGAGAGAGTTTTTACAGTGAGCATCAGTAATGTGAGCGTGAGAGATGCTGGAGTTCACTGGTGTGGAGCAGAAACCAGAGACACACATTTGACTTCCACCACCTTGACCACCAAAATTCAACCCAACCACACCAGTGAGTGAATTCAGATTATTTCATTGTAGTAAATACAGTATATTCTTTTTAATTATTATTCTGCATTTTTGTGTTTTATCTTCAGATTTCTCCATGATCATCATTATTTGTGTGTGTGTGATTCTGCTGCTGATTGGTGGATTCATTCTGACTGTGTGTAAATTAAGACACAAGAGACAAGGTGACGCTCACACAAAGAGTTCAGTTTGTTCTACTGCACAATTACCCACAATCCCTTCTGGTGAGCTCCTTTACGCGTCTGTCAGTTTCCAGAAGCATGAAGAGTCTCTCAGTGACGCTACAGTCTCCTCCAGTAAGGACCAGATTGACTGTGAATACGCCATGGTCAGTCACCACATGAGACTCGACTAACTCGCTTATAACGGATCAGCACACATTACATTACACCAGTATTTGAAAAAAAAAATGAAAAAAAGACTGATGTATATATTTTATATTTACGTTTATGCTCACGGTTTATTGATAAATTATCCATAATTTAGTGTTAAACAGATGTTTTATTGATCAGGGTCTTTCAGTCACATGTTTTACTGGCGTGTGTAAAGAGTTTGTCATCTCAGTTTGTCTGAGGGTGTGATTTAAAACAGGAAGTGATACCACTGAGTGATACTTGCAGAGACACGTATAGTTGTTAAAGTCTCTTTAATAGCAGCTGTTTAAATAACAGCTTTCTCTTTCTGATCTCTCTGAATATTGATTCTCTTTAGATCTGTACATGCAAGAGACTTTTGCTAATGTTGTTTTTAGTTCATTCTTGCTCTGTTGGAACTGAGGACATTTTTATGATGTAAGAGTTTTACTGTATAATCATATATTTTATTAATTGAAAAATAAACATTTCTTTGCTGTTAGTACATTCATGTCAATACAATTTTAAACAAGTAACATCTTAAAGATTTACATTGAATTTCACTGTTTTATGATTTTTTTCATCACTAGCATCCTGGTCCATTTCTAAATATTAGCATATTTTTGTATGGCAGTAATAGTGAGAGTCGTATGATAGTGTGCATTTTTTAATTTATTTTGAAATCAACCAAAGAAAAGAAAAAATACTTCTTTTTTTAACTAAGATAAAGAGACTTGCTTGTAAGTGTCTCAGGTCTTTGTGTTCACAGGGTTGTTTGATACTGTGGTCAGTGTAAAAAAAGATCAACATGAAATGCTCTTCAGCTTGTGGTTTTCTTTAACTCTATCTTTTGTTGGTCAAAACAAGAAGCCCTTTAGTATAGAAGCCTGTTTCTGCCACTTAAAAAAAAATAAAATTATTTCAATCATGACAACTCTCGGAGTGGATTAAATCCAACCAGCATTTATTGGCATGGGGTATGAAGTATACATGGCTTGATTTTGGCGTACGAGATCTGCTACGCTGCTGCTACTGCTGCTGTTGCTGCTGAGCAAATACAAATTGTTCAGCTTAGTCAAATAAAACAACAAGGAAGAGGCTGCTGCAAGAATGGTAGAACCCCCTCAAAGCAGTGGACCGCATGGTCCGTGCTACCCAAGTTAAGAAAGCGGCCGAGTAGCTTCGGCCTGATACCCCCCACACAGCAGATCTGGGGTGCGTTTCCCGAAAGCATCGTTGGTGAACTATGGTCGTAAGTCCCATTGAACTCTATTGGTAACGACGGAACTTACGACCATAGTTCGCTTTGGGAAACGCACCCCTGAACGCCAAAATATGTGTACTGCTGCTGCTCCGTAGAGCTATAGGCGCGTGTATGACTATCTATGTGAGCCTGGGCCTGCTTTGCCGAGTGGCTTAACACTATTGAGCTTACCTATAAATGTGCATCTGACCTAGTGGCCTAAGCTAGAATGATACTAAGCCAGAGCACATATGCATAAATAACATGCCTATAAAATGTGATTGGTTTTATCTAATGCAGTGTATGGTATGCCTTTTTTTTTTTTTTTGGTGACCGCTCCGAAAACATTTGTCCCTGGTCCCCTGCATCAAACTTAAATCTCGCAGCCGAGATCCTCCCCTCCACTAGCTAAGGATTCGGATACTGTAAAATGCTGCATACACGTCGTTGCTAATGTCTGCAAATGATCAAATCGAATAATAGTATCTGAATAATAATTAATATACCAGAATGCCCAGCGCCACCTGATAATTTAAATCAGAGATGTTTCTTGTCCTTTCAAGTCTTTGGAATTATGTCTGATGTAGCATTTGTGGGCTGCCGAATTCCAGTGGCCCATTTCTTTAAGGGTAGTGGATGGTACTCTTTGAATGCTGACATTGCTGCGCCAATTCTGGATGAGTGGTCAGTGTAGACTTCTAGGTTTAAGCCACGTGAATGACATGGGTGTTTTAACGAACCAGGCCCTGGTCATCAGTTTCCATCAGCTGTAAGGAAACAGTGGATCTGAGCAGCTGCATCTCCGAATTGCAGGGATTGTTACATGAAAGAAGAGCAAAACACAGAATTAATGCTAGATAATAAAGTGTGACCTGTTAAATCTGTCGTTTTTGAGTGCTTAAATGTAAGACAAACAATTTTATTTATTTATATTATACAAGCTGTGAGAACTGCCTCTAGAAAAGTATGGAATGTGGATCAAGAGCTTTCCTTCTGAGTGGTGAAACATGTAGCGCAGGTGTGTAGGAATAGCTTTGGTTGTTGGGAATGTCTTTACTATGCTGTTCAGTAGACGGTTGCGGGGACTTGGAGAGGCTTGGTGCGCTGGGGTCCAGAGTCAGCAACAAGGATGAAACTGTGAATTGAAGAAGCAGATTTTTTTTTATATTATATATATATATATATATATATATATATATATATATATATATATATATATTTACTGGTAGTTTGCTTAAGCTTGGCTCTAATGCCTTTAAGACTATGTATGCCTGCTACACACCAAATGCTTAACACCGAATGCCTAAACCTAATGGCTAGATTACAGTCAAAAGGTGCGAATGTGTCCGATTAGATTGTGCATAAGTGCTTTAACAAGATAGACGCATTGCAAGCTAAGAGATTGAAAAAAATCTCCCAGACCACCTGAGCAAATAGTATGAAGATTTAGCAACCTTTATCATTGGAAAATCGTATAGTCCCATTGAAAGTTTATGCCATTAGAACGGCGATAATGGAGCAATATCCTAACGCACGTCAGCTGAACCAGTCCGAACACACTAGGTTGACTGAACCAGCCTTGCAGTGTGTTGGAAGTTGAGCAAATAACAAGTTTGGTTGAAGGTGTATATGCGAGAAGCCCATTACTCTAAACACCCTCATGTACTATGTTTAGTCGCTATATATTATGTAAAGCTTGCTGCTACTAGATTTGAACGTGTAGCTGCTGATAATGCTTGTATTTGACCCCACGTCAATGCAGACTGTAACACCCTCTTAAAACAAAGGCACTGTTTGATGTTTGTAGAAGGCTAAGTAGTAGATGTGATTGCCCAGCCCCGAATCCAGAATTTCCCAGAATTTAGTGAGGATAAGCAGAAACTATGTAGCAAGCACTCCACCAATAGATACCAAGACAGTGGAACTATATATTTGATTTAGTTTAAATCGTATTTAGTATGGAACTCAGTATTTTAAATATATATCTATTATATTAGTTTGCATGCTAGCAAGTTGTATACCGTATCGCTATCCCATGCAGTAGTAAATAAATATAATTTAGGGTCAGAGGTGAAAAGCACCAAATCAAAATATGGCAGACTCAATGATGCGTCAACATCTACTCCCTCAACATGACAGTCCCCCTAAAATATGATGTTTGTGTGGTTTGTCCAATATGCATACATGACTTGATAGTTTATTCAATTGTTATCCTATTATTCATTATCATAATTTATGATTTAATGCCATAAGCAACAATAGCAATTCATAGCAGCATTTAATTCTCATACAATCGTTTAATTACCCAGAATTCTCCCAGAAAGACTAAACTGTCCATTAGATATTTCTGAATAAAAATGCTGCCTGATGCCATTTGATGGACTTAACGCAGTCTATGCCACCCGCTGTCTGGGAGAGTGCATAACACATGCTAAGATCATTCACACCCAGCACATCACCTGTTCCACCTGCTGCCCTCAGGGAGATGATACCGGGCCATATAAACCAGAACCACCAGACTGTCCTGCAGCTTTTAACTCACTGTAATGAACTGTAGAATGAATATCTTCAAATTAACATCTGGCCCATTGCATTCACCACGCTCCTACGTAAATGCAGTAGCTGAGACTGGAGTACATTTGCTTGTTGCAGTATATGTATCTCGTTATTTAGAACAATGACATTAATAACTTGGATTAAAATGACATAAAATAGGCTAAAATATGTTTTACACTTAATTTCTTTCACGAGTCACTACGGTTATCGAATCACTATTATGGTTTCTCACTTTAGAACATGAGAATAGTAAAAATGCAGTAGGGTCATTCTACAGAAACGTCCACTTTTCTGTCCCTAGACTTTACAGAAATATTACACTTAAAAAACACTTTAGGATTACAATTTTTTTATATTTTAATATGAAACAATATGTTATTTGAACAATGAAACCTTGTTGAGCCATCATGTGGCAATATTTGTTTTTTAATTAATTATAAAAATCAGCGCCCAGAAGTGCTCGTCCCCACAGTCATGTACAGAGGGAAAGTGCTTTATTTTGAGCTCAGAAACAGGTTTTTCTACCATTTCAAATACAATAATGTATGCGTAACTATCAAATATATAATGTAAATGACATAAAAAAAAACAAATCCTAAATAAATATTATAAAATTTTTAATGATGTAGTTGTCCCTGGTGTTGTGTCACGGGTTACCTTTAACAAAAATCTCTTATGAAAGAAAAAAATCACCTGAGACATTACTTGACTTCCTTCTTTCATTTCCTGAAGATCAATGAAGAGGCCAATGGAAAGTCCACTATCTCTTTTCAGTTATCAGATATTTTAATTATAAAATCATATTTTCATATGAAGCTTTTAGTTGAAGTACTGGTGTGACTCTTTATTGCTAGGGAATTTTAAAAAATGAACAAATGATTAAATTACTTGATTTATGAATATATCATAATTTACAACATGTGGATTGATTCCTTGCAGCAGCCATTTTGTAAAATGCATTTTTCATGAAAAATGTCACTGGTGTTACTGTCACTGGTGTTACCTTTTTATGAAAATATCACTGGTGGTACCGTCACTGGTGTTACCCGTTTTTAGATAAACTTTATTTAAAGCTATTCATTTAGTTATTTTGCATAAAAAAAGCACTAAGATTACATGATTCTAACTTTTCTTTCTCATTGTTAATCCTCCTTTGGTCAGATATGGCTAATTAAGGGATTTGGCTAAATTCAGTGCAGGGACTTTACAGACAGTTTTAAAATGTTGTTTATAATCTTTTACTGACTGCTTTCACTAAGTGTCAATGACAGTCTTTTATTGTACACCAAATGTAAAAATTTAGTCCAAACTACTTAATTATAGTTGAAAAATTAAGGATCTTTGGTCCTATGTATACGTCACTGGTGATTCATTGTGTACTGGTGTTACTGTTTTTTGTCTGTCACATAAATAATGTCAATGACATGATAATAATTTTAATAGAATTCTGCTACACTAAAATAAGATGTAAAGGATTTACATTACTTAATTGTTTTTCAAATATTTTATTGTTTAGCAAATCATGGTTGCGAGAATTAACATCATTCAATCACACTTTTCACTGATTAAAATAAATAACACACAATCTCCTTATTTTTGCATTATCATTATTATTCTGTAACTCTGACTATCTGAAAAAAAATGAGAAATAATCATAAAAATGTTTAAAAATGCCAGAGAAGTATGGTAACACCAGTGACAAAAGAGGGGACATGGTTTTTAAATAAATTCAAAAAAAATAAAAAATCATTAAGCTGTCATTTATGTGTATTTAAAGTCCAAGTAATATAATAATGTGGTCTAAGTTTAAATGTTAAAAAAAGAAATACATTTTAAGACATTTTGTCATACCAAAAGTGGACGTTTCTGTAGAATGACCCAGTAGTTCAAAATTGCGTATATCGACGCAGTGTTTATCTCACACACACACACACACACACACACACACACACACACACACACACACAGTCAGTAGCTATATCGAACACAAACACACACACGCGCACACACGCAGTCAGTAGCTATTGAACGCAAACACGCACACGCGCACACACACAGTCAGTAGCTATATCAAACACAAATGCTTGGCGCTCGTTACAGAAGCATGAACTGAACATATGCTGCGAGATCGTGCAAACACTAGTCTTTACAGTTGGCGCGTATGAAGTGCCGCTACATCAGTGGAATATGTCCTCACTGCAATGAATCTGCTAGGCCTATGCTCCTGTTAGCAAATGATGTGATTGAGCAGTTATTGATTCTGACTGATAATAATAAACACCTCTGAAGACACTCAGAAAAACGAACATGTCCGTGATCGTCAAGCAGCTCAGCAACACCCCGCAACTGAACACGCAACTCTCTCCACGCGACCCATATTGCCAGGTAAAATGCCTAATTAACGTTACTTGCTTCGTTGAAAGTACTGAAGCTACCTTGCACACTAGGTTAGTTGAATGAAGACCTTTCTGAAGGACAGCAGTGAAATCTGATACTTAAATTGTAGGGCTGGGCGAGATATCAATGCTTTTGTCACACGCATTTCGTCAGTAAAGCCGGTTCCCTGATTACCGCTAAATCGCCATCACCTGCTTTCAAATGGAGCGGTTTTTAATAGACAGAGCCGTAGATCACTGAAAAGCCACGCAATATCACGTTCAATATCGATATGAATCGCCGTCGATATTGAACGCGATATTGCGTGGCTTGTCAGTGAAGTACGGCTCTGTCTATTAAATGCCGCTCCATTTGAAAGCAGGTGATGGCGATTTAGCGCTAATCAGGGAACCGGCTTTACTGACGAAATGCGCGTGACAAAAGCATTCGCCCAGCCCTATTAAATTGTATCCGAGTTGAACGTAACTCTCCGTTCGTCCCGTAGTTATGAAGTAACTTAGTGTATATTTCCCAAAAGTGTATGTAACATTAACTGCTCACGTTCTTAATATGCTAAGTGAATAAGTACGTTTTTAAAGAGTAATCGATCGTGGTTAGCAGAAAATTGAACAATGTCACTCGATTGCGAAACGCACATTTACTTCTGCTAGCGTTCTATGCTGTTGATATCCGCTAATATTTGTTTTAGCATGTTGCTGCTGCTTAAATATTAGGAATTGCTGTAGCTTATGTGTGAAACGGAGTGAAACCCATACGCTTAAATTAGCGAACTATTTCTCTGTATCCTTACAACATCTGCTTGCTGCTCCAAATGCGATGCATGTACGCTAGCTGCTAATGCATATAGTTATCACTGTAGGTTGGGAGTTGACATGATTTGACCTCGTGTATGATACTTCAACAATTGAAAGCATACTTCTCAAAGCATTGTGCAATATCATAAGAAAACCTGTTTACTTATCTTAGATGTTGAATTTCTGAAAGCATTCTGCTCATAACAGCGCTTCACATTGCGCAGCTTGTCGATCGCAGGCTAGGGTACGATATATATGGTTATGTGGATATGGAATTACTCCCGATTGGCTGATGCCATGGCGTAGAAAGAACCAATCAGCGCTCGGTTAGAGTTTCATGACTGAACTTTGTATATCTCACAATTCTGAGACTTGCAATTGTGTGATATAAAGTCAGAATTCTGAGAAAAAATTCAGAATTCTGAAATAAAAAGTCACAATTACGGTTTTTATTTTTTTAATTTAGTGGCGGAATCGGGCTTCCATACTTTAGCCTCTTGGAGGTGTGATTTATAAAAAAGGAAATGTTTATCTTAGTAATGATGGACAGACTTTCCACTCCATAAAAATATGCTTTTGTAAGATTGAAAATATCTAAAAGATATTTTAAAATGAACAAAGACATTTGCTTTACTGTTTCAACCCCCTTTCTCTTGCTACAAGAGCCATTTGGAAGGCTCAAAGGTGTTGATAGTGATCAAGCCCTATAGGCCAAAATGTATGTACATCTGGGGTCTACAAATTGTCACACCTTTAAGGCCCCGTATACTTTAAATAAAATTCTTTTTCATTCTTCATTTAGGGGTAAAACGAAGTTTGAAATGCGTGACCAACAATATACTGTAAAGGAACATCTGACGCTGCCCACACTGCTGAGAGCGACGGTTATATGAATATGTAAATACGTGCTGTACACTTTCTTCTCAGTAACAAAATAAACAACAAAAATGAGAAAACAGTAAGAATTTATTATAGAAAGCATAAGTAAAGCATCTAATCATAACAGCATGGGTATGTTAGCACGAGCTCTGCAAATTAGCACTCCAGTCACGTCACGCCTTCATATAGCACTTTATTTAATAGATTGCTTAAAATCAAGCAGCTTTACAGTATCAAACATGAAAAACAGTGTTAGTGCCTCATTTTTTTACAAGCACAACTTCATTTTGTACTATAAAGCGGCTATCCAGCGTGTTCATGTTTTCACCTGTGGAGATCTTACCTCAACAAACTCAAACACACTAAACGAGTCAAAGACGTGTCCCACGCGAGTGAAGGTGGAGCCTCAGCGCACACCTCCTATTACGTTATCGTCACTGACCAATGGTAGTACGAATGTGTTTTGCAGCTGGAGCGAACTTTTCCTGAAAGTTCGCTTTGGCAAGCCGTTTTGAACTTCCAAAAAGAACATAAAACAAACTTCATTTTAGCCTGATTTTGTTCGAAATGACATCACATCAGTTCATTCTTCGATTTCGTTTGAAGTATACCGGGGCCTTTAGTAGTGTGGGGGAAGTTTTAATCTTCTGATTGGTCAGTTTGAATGTCTCACATTTGGGTTTCAGTCACATGGTAAAGGAAGGGATAAAAGAAGATTGTAACTGTTGCTCTGTCTCTTTGATTTTTGGCTTTTCTTGGGCCCTCTCTCTCTTTTTCACTCTATATCTCTCAGGTAACTTTTTACATACATGTTGGGTACGATTAATGGTATATGATTTTATCATCTCATACATCTATTCTGTAATTATTTTAAGTGTAACCATAATCAGATATTATCATTAAACCCTTTCAATTACAAATGATGTGCTAACTAGTTTTGATTTAGTATTAACATTAATGTGCTCCCCACATATTTTGCTATTATGTTGCAGTGGGTGGTAATAGACAAGAAATGTACAGTTTTCTTCCATCTTGCTGTTAGGGCTGTCGCGATAACCGCAATAATATTTGAACAGCTTGTTTCATTATATCACTCTTTAAATGAATCAGCATTTTATATTTATATATATATATATATATATATATATATATATTTATTATATATACACACACACTAATAAAAATATTAGCATATTTTTGTATGGCAGTAATAGTGAGAGTCGTATGATAGTGTGCATTTTTTAATTTATTTTGAAATCAACCAAAGAAAAAAAAAAAAGCATGTAAATTGCTCAGGCCTTTGTGTTCATAGGGTTGTTTGATACTGTGGTCAGTATAAAAAAAGATCAACATGAAATGCTCTTCAGCTTGTGGTTTTCTTTAACTCTATCTTTTGCATATCGCACTATTGAGCCACTCAAAAATACCGCAAGGGAAAATTCTTAACCACAACAGCCCTACTTACTGATAAAGTTTCTTTAGTCGCTCTGCAACCTTACAGTCTGAACCCCTGTAGGAGTTTAACTCTTACACTGTGAATTTGTTTAAAGGTGCCCTCGAATGAAAAATTGAATTTATCTTAGCATAGTCAAATAACAAGTGTTCAGTACATGGAAATGACATACAGTGAGTCTCAAACTCCATTGTTTCCTCCTTCTTATATAAATCTCATTTGTTTAAAAGACGAATCTCAACATAACACCGACTGTTACGTAACAGTCGGGGTGTACGCCCCAATATTTGCATATGCCAGCCCATGTTCCCAACATTATGAAAGGCGCGTTCATGCGGCCTCATAATTCCTGTAGTTACGAGATTCTAGCTTGTAAAAAGCATTCATGTCCTCGTAGAGCTCGTAATTACAGCTTGTAAGCTGGGAGTTTTCTGATAGCTCCCACATGTACCATGTGGCCGCTGTACCACCTGACTGCTGTAGATTCATTTAGGCATTGATAGTGCTGCCATGGAAACGCATAATTCCCAGTCCAAGGACCAAAAGTACGTGAACAGCTCTGAATATAACGTCACGTGTTGTCATTTCAAGATACCGGTAAATACGAGGTGACGTGAACGCAGCTTTAGACAAGGACAGCCAGTAACATCTGGATCTGCACAGCTGAATCATCAGACTAGGTAAGCAAGCAAGAACAATAGCGAAAAATGGCAGATGGAGCAATAATAACTGACATGATCCATGATATCATGATATTTTTAGTGATATTTGTAAATTGTCTTTCTAAATGTTTCGTTAACATGTTGCTAATGTACTGTTAAATGTGGTCAAAGTTACTATCGTTTCTTACTGTATTCACGGAGACAAGAGAGCCGTCGCTATTTTCATTATTAAACACTTGCAGTCTGTATAATGCATAAACACAACTTCATTCTTTATAAATCTCTCCAACAGTGTAGCATTAGCCGTTAGCCACGGAGCACAGCCTCAAATTCATTCAGAATCAAATGTAAACAATATAACAGTATACAATACTCACATAATCCGACGCATGCATGCCACATGCATGACGAACACTTTGTAAAGATCCAATTGATGGTTATATTAGCTGTGTAAACTTTGTTTATGCACTGTTCAAGGCAAGCGCGAGCTCCGTGGGCGTGGAGCACGAGAATTAAAGGGCCAGTAGCCCTGAATCGGCTCATTTATAATGATGCCCCAAAATAGGCAGTTAAAAAAATGAATTTAAAAAAATCTGTGGGGTATTTTGAGCTGAAACTTCACAGACGCATTCAGGGGACACCTTAGACTTATATTACATCTTTTTAAAAAAAGTTTAATATAGGAAAAATTATATTATTTATAAATATATCCCAGCTATTCAGAATCCTATTAATCTATACTGAAAACGCGTGCAGGTCCCCTACCCTCTTGATAGAGGCCAATGCAAACAAGAGCACTGTCTTAAAGGACAGAGTTTTTAACTCGGCTCACTGCAAAGGCTCAAACGGTGGTCCCTGGATAGCTGTAAGTACCAGGGATAATTCCCAAGAGGGTATAGAGAGAGGGCAAGCTGGATTCAGTTTCTTTGCCCCCCTCAGGAATCTGATGATCAGGTTTCACCGCCCTGGTGGTTGATGTACGCAACAGTCGCAGTGTTGACCATACGGACCAGTACATGCTTGCCTAGTAGCAGCTGTTTGAAGCAGCCCAGCGCAAGACGTACTGCAAGCAACTCAAGGCAACTGATATGCCACTGCAGTTGAGGCCCCGCCCAAAGACCCGAGACTGCATGCCCGTTGTACGTGGCTCCCCACCCGGTGGCGGAAGCATCTGCGGAGATCACAGCATGCCTGGACACTTGTTCCAGGGGAACTCCTGCCCGCAGGAATGAAGGGTCCGATCACTGAGTGAGGGTACATCGGCAGCTTGGTGTGATGACCACACGGAATGTGCCACATTGCCACGCCCATCTCGGGACTACTGTGTTTGCACAGTTGTTCTCACGAGTGAGCTTAAATGAGCAAGTCGTTGAGATAATTGAGAATGCGGACGCCCTGTTCCATGATTCCCTGTTCCCGCAACCTCGGTAAAGATGGGTGACAGGGCCAGCCCGACTTTGTACTGATATGCCCAACCCTTGAACACAAACCGTAGAAAGGGTCTGCGTCAAGGATGAATCGAGACACGTCCTTCAGGTCACCCTGCCTACACACCGAACTGCTGCCCTCCTGGTGAGAACAAGAAAAAAACAGCAGAACGGGGCATAGAGGGAGGGGACTCTGCATTGAGAACCAAGGTAGGAGAGTCTAGACCATTGGTCTCAAACTCAATTCCTGGACGGCCACAGCTCTGCACAGTTTTGCTCCAACCCTAATCAAGCACACCTGATCCAGCTAATCAAGGTCTTCAGGATTACTAGAAACTTCCAAGCAGGTGTGAGTTGGAGCTGGTTGGAGCTAAACTGTGCAGAGCCGTGGCCCTCCAGGAATTGAGTTTAAGACCACTGGTCTAGACCTTAACATTGCAATAGTCATGTTTCTGCAGTGGACACAAACTATCCACAAAAGCTGCCTCAGCATGCTGTATGCCCAGGCATGTGATGCAGTGATTGTGACCGTCAGCTGGGGCCAGGGAATAACCGTGTCCAGTAATGCACGGATGAAATGACATCTTGAGAAAGACACAGTGTCCATTCTCAAAAGTTCTTTTAGAAAGGAAAATCTCGCTCTTTGTTTTGGTGCTGAAGCACACAGAGGAACAGCTGCCGTGCGATTGTAGGTTCACACTGGTCGCCTACAATCAGCACAAAGGGAAAACCAGCCCAAATCGCAAACCTTGTCCGGGAAAACAGCAAACTTGTAGTGAAGACAGCAGTTGAGAGCTGTGTATAAATCTTGTTGCCGCCACTGCAGCGTGCTGTCACACTATGACCAAAGACACAAAGATGAGGCTTTCAGAGACCTATCTTCATACACAGTGAAACAATCTTAACAGGAACGAACGAAAGCTTGGCTCCAATGCGAAAGACAGTGCGAGTGCACCCACTTCTGCATTTATACCCGCACTGCTGGGTGGGTCACATGACGCAAAGCTTGCAAGCCAATGTCCATTGGCTCATTTAGTTTACACTCAAAGCTGATAGGGCTCTCATGCGATATCCCAATTCATTGGTTCACTTCTGACGTACGTCGAACGTGACAGACTGAAAGGAAACTAACAGTCGTGCTGAGGCTCGTAAATCTTACAATATCTGTACAGATCACAACAAAACTCTTAACTATGATAAATTATGGAATGCCTCATGATACAATATATACATTAGTGTATTAACACTCTGGAGTTTTTTTTTTTTCATTACCAGTGTGAAAGAGACTAGAAATACTCTATCAATTTAGAGTTATATACCATTCTAATCTGTGAAATGTCTACTTTCATTTGTGTACACATGAGTAAAAACTAAATGTTGTGCTTTTTGCAAAATAAAACTAACATGATGCGTGAGCAGCAGTCTCTCTCTGAATGAAGTCCAATCTGACACTCCCTCAGAAAATGAACTGTAACGTAGTGAATACTAATCACACAACTAAACAATGGAAGACATATGACAAACAGAACATGTGACAGTTGTATTTACTCTGCCTTAAGCCTTGACATAATTGTTAATAAGCATTGGTAATTTGGTCATTTGTAGTTTTGTCCACCAATTTATGGTGGTTGACAAAAGAAAACATTTTGTTAATTCAGAAACAAACATGAAACAATTTTGAGCTGTATTGCAATCCAAATGATTGAATAAAAATAGCGATTATTCAACTTCGACTGGTTGATCACCTTGTCTACATCTCACAGACGCCAACAACTGAGTCAGAGTGGAAGGCCATTGCCACAAACTTTCCACACTGTTCAGGGGTGGCAAACACATCTTCATTCAACCCCTGCCAAGACTAGAAGCATGTTTTACAACTACAAGTCAAGGTTTTCCATCATTCTTATGGCAGTAGTTGATGCTCACTACAGGTTTGTGTATGCAAGTGCAGAAACCCAGGGCAGAGTGTCTGATGCTGGTGTGTTTGCCCAGTCGGACCTGAAAGTCTCTATGGACACTGGGCTACTGTATGTCCCTCCTGATGATGCATGTCCCAACACTGATGTCACTGATGCTCTACATGTTCATCTGTGACAGGGCCTATCCACTCAGAACAAATCTCATGAAGCCCTATCCTTTTCGAAATCTGAACACAAGTCAAAGGATTTATAATTACCACCTTTCCAGGGCACTGTGTGTCATGCATGCGACATGCATGCAAACACATAACAAAAATACTAATGCTGACATGTACTCTAAAAGAAAATATTAAGCTTTCACCAATCACTTTCTGGTATTTACTTACATTTACATTACAGAGGTAGATGACATTTGTTGTGTTAAACTAATCATGCTCCAAATTAAGCATCCTTACAAAAGGGAGTGGTTGAGGCTGACTTTGTGACTGGGCCCGGTGGTCCACTTGACTTTGAGGGCTCTGCAGTATCAGCAATCAGCAATAGCCCAAGGCCTTGTTGTATCGTTTGATGGCTTGCTCTGGAGGAAAGACTGACAAAGAACAGAGAATAAACCATTAGCGTGTTATGCTAATGGGATGTATGTTTGATAAATGAATGGACGTCCGAAGTCTGCCACAGGGAATTGCACCACTAATAATTTTAAAGTGCCCCTATTGTGCTATTTTAAAGGTTCCTAAATTTGTTTTGGAGGTTAGGTTTACATCCATCCAAGGTCAAAATACACATATTTTCATTGCAGTATTATAGAAAGAAAATTGCTGATACTGCTGCAATTGCAGAGCTCGAAGCCTGTGACAAAGAGGCCTACAACAATTTGCGAGGCACCTTCCAAAGAGGACAGAAGCTGTCAGATTTTGCAGAGAGGTCCAAAGAATTATGCAGACAGGAGCACTGCAAAGCACCATTGATGACAAAAAGAAAGCTGGCTTGCTCATAGACTTTTGTGAGAGACAAAAATATTTCTTTGTATGACAAATACCATTCCATGCATGTTCTAGCCCAGTGGTTACACAGTCACTTTAACCGTTTCTTGTTTTGTGTTCCATGACTACTGTTTAAAGTCAACCATCATAAATATGGCCAAGTGGCTATTACACACTGCCACTTTAGCTGTTGCTTGTTCCATGTGTCTTGTTAAAATCAGAACTTTTTCCAGTCATGATAAATAATTATCATATGCATCCAAACACTGAAGTCATTTGAAGCTTTTGAGGTTTTTGGTGAAGTTTTAGATAGGAATTCCTTTAGAAGTATGTAGTAACATGAGTCATTACTAGTTAGTAGTAGTATTTGGATGGCTGGTGACTCAAAATGTTCCAGTAGTCACTATGACTCCCTAGTGTCAAAGCATTAAGACATGTTAAACTGCACCCCATGAACACAAGCCTAGAAAAAAAAACAAGGAGACATGGGCTGACTATATACCTAAATAACTAAAGGCAGAGGAATGTCAGAGGAACTTGACGGAGAAGCTGTCCGTTGGGCTGGTGGAAGAACACATTAAAGGGATAGTTCACCCAAAAATTTGATGTTTATCTGCTTACCCCCAGGGCATCCAAGATGTAGGTGGCTTTGTTTCTTCAGTAGAACACAAATGATGATTTTTAATTCCAACCATTGAAGTCTGTCAGTCGTATAATGCATGGCAATGGTAACGCAATTTGTAAGAGTAAAAAAAAAAACATGCATAGACAAATCCAAATTAAACCCTGCGGCTCGTGACGACACATTGATGTCCTAAGACACGAAACGATCAGTTTGTGCGAGAAACCGAACAGTGGGGTGTGTACGCGCTCTGACCATAGACTGTAAAAAGGCTCTGACGTAGTTTAAACATGGTGCCTGTAGTACAACAGTTGTTATACAAATGGAAGTAAACCACTAAAAAATATGGTTTTATTACATCAAAACTTCATTTTATTTTGTTACTTTTTGTAAGGGCAGCTTTACAAATAAAAAGGACAAATACAAAGATTACTCGGTAACACTTTACAATAAGGTTGTATTAGTTAACATTAGTTAATGCATTAGTTAACGTTAACTAACCATGAACAACACCTCTGTTCAGCATTAGTTAATGTTTGTTAACGTTAACTCACGCATGTATTAATGCATCTATTCATGTTAACAGTGCAATTAGTTAACATTAGTTAATGCATTAGTTAACATTAACTAACCATGAACAACACCTCTGTTCAGCATTAGTTAAACTTTGTTAACGTTAACTCACGCATATATTAACGCATGTATTCTCGTTGACAGTGCAAGTCGTTAACATTAGTTAATGCATTAATTAACATTAACAACACCTCTGTTCAGCATTAGTTAATGTTTATTAACGTTAACTCACGGATATATTAATGCATGTATTCATGTTAACTGCACAATTAGTTAACATTAGTTAATTCAATTAGTTAACATTACCTAACCAACAACACCTAGCTGTTCAACATTAGTTAATCATTGTTAACGTTAACTCACACATATATTAATGCATCTATTCATGTTAACAGTGTTAAGTAGTTAACATTAGGTAATGCATTAGATAATATGAAATAATGGGCAATGCCTGTAAATAGCCTTAATGTTTTAAGGTTAACTTACTGTGCATATTTACATTAGTTTATGTAGCGGTTGACACACTAAGAGTGATCATTTTTAACTCATCTACGCTAAAGGTAAAAATGCCATTGTGTCTATTCATATTAACAGCACAAGTAGTTAACATTAGTTAATGCATTAGATAACATGAACTAATCATGAACAATGCCTCTTATTTAGCCTTAATGTTTTAAGGTTAACTTACTGTACTTACATTAGTTTATGTAGCAGTTGACACATTTCTAACTCTCCACTCACTCACACTAAATTAAGGTAAAAAATACCTTTGTGTACCTTATCAGCATTATTTATTAACAAGGCATTGATTTGGGCTGTAAATATAATTCTGAAGTGCAAACCATCTGAACATTAACAGATATGTTGTTCATGTTTATATGCATTTTACTATCATTACTTACATTCAACAAAGCATTTATTAATGGAATATGTGAACCTTATTGTAAAGTGTACACTATTTCAACATTAACTGATGTGTTACTAACATTTGTTGACCCTTTATTAACATGACCTACCATTAACAAAGCATTCATTAATGGAATTTGTGAACCTTATTGTAAAGTGTACACTATTTCAACATTAACTAATGTGTTACCAACATTTGTTGACCCTTTATTAACATGAATTACCATTAACAAAGCATTCATTAATGGAATTTGTGAACCTTATTGTAAAGTGTACACTATTTCAACATTAACTGATGAGTTACTAACATTTGTTGACCCTTTATTAACATGACTTACCATTAACAAAGCATTCATTAATGGAATTTGTGAACCTTATTGTAAAGTGTACACTATTTCATCATTAACTGATGAGTTACTAACATTTGTTGACCCTTTATTAACATGACTTACCATTAACAAAGCATTCATTAATGGAATTTGTGAACCTTATTGTAAAGTGTACACTATTTCAACATTAACTAATGTGTTACCAACATTTGTTGACCCTTTATTAACATGACTTACCATTAACAAAGCATTCATTAATGGAATTTGTGAACCTTATTGTAAAGTGTACACTATTTCATCATTAACTGATGAGTTACTAACATTTGTTGACCCTTTATTAACATGACTTACCATTAACAAAGCATTCATTAATGGAATTTGTGAACCTTATTGTAAAGTGTACACTATTTCAACATTAACTAATGTGTTACCAACATTTGTTGACCCTTTATTAACATGAATTACCATTAACAAAGCATTCATTAATGGAATTTGTGAACCTTATTGTAAAGTGTACACTATTTCATCATTAACTGATGTGTTACTAACATTTGTAGATCCTTTATTAACATGACTTACCATTAACAAAGCATTTAAATGAAAAATAAAATGTCTGTAATTGTTTACCCATTTTGTAATATTTAGTTTGTTTGCTGTGAGGCGTTTTCTCCTATGCAGTGACTGACAATGCATAAGACACACCAAAGCACAACATAAATTCACAAATCACATCAACTTTATTTGTTCGCTGTACTCCAAATCTTTATAATCCATATGTTTGTAAGGAACATATCCAAATTCTGGGTTTTTTCTGTCGTTCTTCATCTTCATTCTCAGCAGCGACCGTCATAGTCAAAGCCCGCGCTCGCTATGATTCAAAGTCGCGCGCGCCCACGAGATCCGTACGGCACTGATATCAAACGCTCATTGGTTCTCACCTACTTCGTCACAGATTGCGACATGCCGTGTTTCAGTGGATTGACATCTGAGTGCGCGCCTTCACGGTGAGAAGCCGGATTCATCATATTTTCATGGATTATTATCTTAAATTCTGCTCTGTACCCTATTAAAACTATTACGTTACCGCCAGAGAGGACTGCGACTGCAACTCATCATCATTTGAACTAACGTACTTTCGGTACAACTTTTGACATTTTTGCAAAAAAATAAATTATTGTGATTACGCTTGTCTCTTATTCTTTTATTTATAACTGTACGGAGATTTACCAAGAAAACCAAGAAATGGTTATGGGTAGGTTTATGGGTAGGTGTGGATTATTGGCTCAAAATATCGTTTAATTTCATTAATGAATGCTTTGTTAAGGGTAAGTCATGTTAATAAAGGATCTACAAATGTTAGTAACACATCAGTTAATGATGAAATAGTGTACACTTTACAATAAGGTTCACAAATGCCATTAATGAATGCTTTGTTAATGGTAAGTCATGTTAATAAAGGGTCAACAAATGTTGGTAACTCATCAGTTAATGATGAAATAGTGTACACTTTACAATAAGGTTCACAAATTCCATTAATAAATGCTTTGTTGAATGTAAGTAATGATAAAATGCATATAAACATGAACAACATATCTGTTAATGTTCAGATGGTTTGCACTTCGTAATTATATTTACAGCCCAAATCAATGCCTTGTTAATAAATAATGCTGATAAGGTACACAATGGTATTTTTTACCTTATTTTAGTGTAAGTGAGTGGAGAGTTAGAAATGTGTCAACTGCTACATAAACTAATGTAAGTACAGTAAGTTAACCTTAAAACATTAAGGCTAAATAAGAGGCATTGTTCATGATTAGTTCATGTTATCTAATGCATTAACTAATGTTAACTACTTGTTCTGTTAATATGAATAGATTCATTAATATATGCATGATTTAATGTTAACAATGATTAACTAATGCATTAACTAATGTTAACTACTTGCGCTGTTAACATGAATAGATGCATTAATACATGCGTGAGTTAACGTTAACAAACATTAACTAATGCTGAACAGAGGTGTTGTTCATGGTTAGTTAACGTTAACTAATGCATTAACTAATGTTAACTAATACAACCTTATTGTAAAGTGTTACCGATTACTCTAATATCAGAGAAGTTTTATATTATCGTGACAGGTAGAGATCCTTCCGTGTTAGATATAGATCCGGGTCGATAAAGACCCGAATATGTAAGAATGATTGGCGAAACAGTCATGCATTTAAGGGTTAACAAAGTACCATGCAGCTTTGCCATGGGAATCATCTAGTGTATGAACCTTGAGTATCCAAACAGCTACGAAGTACTCGAGTGTTTACAGAAAGTAGTAATGAAGATCAAACCAGACCAAGCTTCTGCAAAAGTATATAAATTAAGAAACCAGCACCAGAGGCACAACTTGTAGAACTGTCACCAAGCTCTCAAGAGTTTCTTCTAATGTTGCTAGGACAATGTTGGCCTGAATATGTTTCATGCTCAAGCACGAAGCTAACACTGATATACACACTTTATGATTTTGTTTCCCACATGGGAAGAGATTGTTCTCATGTGTCAAGTACAACTGAGCTTCTGTTAGTTCGCTGATTAAGGCTTTATTGTGAATAAAAATTCCCATCTGCTCATCATGTCACTTCAGGAAATTTGGACTAAACTGCTCGATTCATATGGATTAGTTTTCTCTTCATGAACTTTTTGTAGCATCAAAGTGGTAGTTGCTTAGACCAGAGATGTTCTCAAGTCTTTAATCTAAGTCTGAGTCAAGCCTGGAGTCTTGTCATGATTTCGAGTCGTTTGCAGCGAGGGAGGACCCAGATTTTAACACGTAAGTAAGGCCTATCCATTTCTTCATTTATAATCCTGATTATTATTATGTTTTTGCTTCTGATGTTATTATTTGTGAAGGAAATCGTGCATTATATTCATGGGTTCTGAACCTCTTTGAAATATTGTTTGCATATTTATATTGCGATTTGAATAATGCACATAGTTCAATGATTATTTTTGTGTATGGTTTCTTTCATTGCTCACAGCTTGTTCATCATCCACCAGCAGCCACTGCATTACACAGTACTTCTGCACGGATGCTACAAATGAAAGGAGGGGTCTGTGTTGTATGCAAAAGGAAAGGTAAAACATCAAAGACTCGTGTGTTTTTCTCAGGATGTGGTGTGGCTCTGTGCTTTATGTCCTCCCACAACTGTTTCAAAGAATGGCACCAAGAGGGGGATACACCTGAATAACTGAACTAATAGCCATGATGTCCCACCATGAACAGAAAGTTCCTATGACTTTTTACATGTGACTTTTTGTTCTTAAAATAAAAATTTTTAATTGAGCATATTTCAAACTTTTTTTAATATTATTCTATTATAAATAAATAACGAAAAGATCTATTTTCATGTTGCAGATCTCGTTTTTGTCTACCCCATTACGTGTTTTGTGTCTATTTGACAAAAAGATAATGAAACATGTTTGGGAATACTTGTAAGTGGTTTAGCAAATAGTAATTACTGGGAATTTTGGTGTAAAAATCTTTAGAGACTCCAAAAAGACAGTAAAAGGCCACTTTGCCTCCTTTTGGTTTCATAGCTGTAAATTTTGAAAGCAAAATTATAGACAAATAATTATTATTTCTGTGTTTTCTGACATTTAGTAGAATCAAATAGAACTTTCAATAGGTAGCTGTGTCACACAAGGCCAGAGTTATACACTTAAAATGAAAAAAAGCACCTAGTTTTTATTTATTTTGATTTTTTGAACACATATAATAGTTATTACATTTGACACTTGTTTTTTTTAAAGAGTTTCCTTTAAATTAACACCAATATTTAGCATTTACTTCACTGTATGTGGGTAAGGGGCTCCATCAGATTTGGGTATGTCCAATTTCAAGAGGAATTCCAAAATAACCCAAAGAGCTTCTTATTTATACATTTGTGAATTTCTGTCATGATGTTTCTTTTCCATAACTCATGATGAACAAACAACTCAGACTTGAAGACTAAAGGAGGTGAACTAATAATTTCGGTTTCGGGCATAGCTTCAGCCTCTGGGGATGTGACATGATGAATGAACGAACGAACGACTCAGTTTGGGACGTGAGGTGAACTAACAGACTACATAGCCTGAAGACTTGCATTGAATTAATCATTTCTGTTTCTCAAAATTTGGTCTTGGCTGCATTATAGTTTTTTCTTGTTCTAAATGTGATCAAGTTGATGTGTTGGGGAATTTGGATATTAACATGTAACATTTCAATTATATCCTGCTGTAGTGAATGAAATTACTTAAAAAAAGATTTATTCATTTTGCTGAAGAAGACTCAAAGATCCAAGTCCATAAAATGATCCAATCTTCCCATGATAAATAGATGGTGAAATACTTAGTGTAGCAGAAGCACAATTTAACTGAGTAAGCACAAACAAAAATAAATGTAAAAAGTATCTCAAGTAAACACACTTCAGCACAACGTGCATTCATTCTAATTCACTATATGTACTGTATAGTATATGGTAGGATACGAACTAACCAAAATAATGTCATGAACAGCCTAACATCAGCAACACTCATCACCATGACGGTAACCAACAAAACTCCAACATGACTTTTCTAAACTTTTCTAAACCCAAACTTAATAGAACATTAAACGATAATAACTGTCACGATCACCATCTGTTCCCGTCATGTTCCTGTTCACTCCGGACTACATTTCCCATCATCCCCCCTGTCAATCACATGCACTCACTCCACCAATCACCTGTTGCCACATCCACCCTAGCACACCACACTGATTACCACACCCAGCTGCAGCTCATTACCTGGATTATATAAGACTCACACACACACCAGCTCAGGGCCAGGTCTTGTTTACCCAGTGTGGCATTTCCTAGTGTTTTCCTTGTGTATATTGTCCTGCCTATTTGTTCCGGTTCCTGTTCCTGTCTGGATTTCCTGTTTATGATTCTTCACTGCCTGCCCTCTGGATTGTTTATTGATTCCTGGTTTTGTGAACGTTTTCTGCCTGCCCTGATCTACTGCCTGTATCCTGACCACGATTCTGCCTAGCCCTTGCTGTTCCTGTTTGTGCCTGTTTGACCCTGCCTGTACGACCACGCTCACCTTTTAATAAAAGCTTGCATTTGGATCTCCCGCCTGAGTCTCCATTCGTTACAATAACAAGCCTTCTCCTTCATTCATTTTGCTTAAAAACACATGAAGACATTTTCTCTTCCAGTTAAATCCAATGCAAAGCATTCTAGGGACTAAAAGTCTCTTTACCCCCACTAAGATTGTACACAATAAAATTAAATTGTTACAAAATGTTCATTTAAATGTAATATTGAACACGCTGCAAACATCCTCGTTTTCAGTGAGTGCTTCCATTTCAGCAGCAAAACTAAAAATAAATAAATAAAAAAAAAAACCATGACTTTTCAAACAAGGAAATAAAGACAAGATTACAGCAGCACATAGCGACACGTCAAAAGCAAGAGACCATTAGCCGGCCATATTCTGTGCCAGGTCCTTTGTCTTTGTGGCACATCAATCAACCATCAACTTGTTCGATAAGAACTGTCGCCAAACACTGATTGTGTACATAACATTGACCCCTAATTGATGTAGTTTTCTTGTATCTGTGTGCCTTTTAGGTGGAGATTTGCTGTCCATAGTGGCATTGATGGCTTCAGCAGGAAGATCATGTACCTAAGGGCAAATAACAACAATAGACCAGTCTTGGAGACTGGTTTTTTGGAGCAGTCCATGAACTTGGTCTACCTCACAGAGTGAGAAATTATAAAGGTGATGAAAATGTAGAGGTGGCCAGGTTTATGTTGGAGCATCCAGAAAGAGGACCTGGTAGTTAACTTCAGTTGAACTGATTGCAGTATGATATATTAAGTGTATTGTAAAACATCTGAATGAACAGTGTTCACTTGATGATACTTTCCAGTGAAAGAGCTGTGCTAAATGTTATCTATAAAATATTATTGTGTTTTCCTGTTTTATTTTACACATTTAACTTTTGTTTTTATATGTAACAGCTTCATCTCTGGAAAAAGTGTCCATAACCAGAGAATTGAACGGCTGTGGCATGATGTGTGGTGCTGTGTCCTTCGTTACCAATGTGCCGCCTTCCGACATCTTGAGGAACTTTCACAGTTGGATCCTGACCAGAACCTTCACTTGATCTGCCTTCACTTTGTGATGCTACCAAGGCTGAATCTTCATCTTCAGTTATTTATGAGGATATGGGACAACCATTCTCTTTAAACTAAAGGGAACAGGTCACTGAATCAGCTGTGGTTAGCTGGCCAAGTTATGGGTCCCCAGCAAATTCAGAACACAGTAAGCATAGATATCTCTTATTTTAAAAAGCTTTAAAACGCTTATCACTGCTTTTCACAAGAAAACAATAGTGACAATAGTCATGCTGCCCACACCAACGCATTCTACCAAGTACATCCCATCCATAGCCGCATTTCCACCGCAGGAAATTTCTTCAGGAACTAGGGAATTTGGGGTGGTACTTAGTGTTTTTTGGCCACAGGAACCGGGGTCTAAATGAAGTTTCGGGTAAAAATGTCAAGCAGCATTTTGATTGGTTGACTCCAAGCAGCATTTTATTTTAACCACCTTTTTTTAAAAAGTCTGTTGCAGTGTGTGCAGTAAGAGTTGTTTGCTACTCAAATCAACAACGGAGTTTAAAAATAGGACCGATGATGAGGTTCAGGCTTTATTAAGTTTATAGTCCGGGTTTGGTGGTTGTCAGGAGAACAGTACTTGCCTGACTGCATTGTGCCAAGTGTAAAGTTTGGTGGAGGGGATATTATGGTGTGGGATTGTTTTTCAGGGATTGGGCTTGGACCCTTAGTTCCAGTGAAATGAACTCTTAATGCTTCAGAATACCAAGACATTTTGGACAATTTCATGCTCCAAAATTTGTGGGAACAGTTTGGGGATGGCCCCTTCCTGTTCCAACATGACTGTGCACCACAAAGCAAGGTCCATAAAGACATGGATGAGCGAGTTTGGTGTGGAGGAATTTGACTGCACAGAGTCCTGACCTCAACCCAATAGAACACCTTTGGGCTGAATTAGAGCGGAGACTGCGAGCCAGGCCTTCTCACCAACATCACTGCCTGACCTCACAAATGCGCTTCTAAAAGGATGGTCTAAAATTGAGGCTGTTATAGCTGCAAAAGTTGGGTCAACTCCATATTAAACTCTACAGATTAAGAATGGGATGTCATTAAAGTTCATATGCACGTAAAGGCAGACATCCCAAAACTTGTGGCAATATAGTGTATGTGGAGGAGTTCCTGGGACAAATTGTTCCAGGTAATTTCATTGGAAAATCAGCTCATCATAAACTTCAGGCCAGGTTGATAATTTTCAAAAACAAGATGCTTTTATGTCTTGCTGAAATTGTGAAGAAGTATTGTTATACTTATAAATATGGCAATAATCTGTTTTTACATACTTTTTAGCACTTAGGGAGGACTTCTCCCTAACCCCGAACATTATTATATATATTTTTTTTTAAATAAAACTTCTGATAACTTTGACAGTACATTTCCTAGACTTCTCTGAATCTCTGACATGACTCTCTTTTAAATTCATTCATAATTTTTCTTCATTATATTCATTTCTTCATTTTTAAGTATCTTTCTCTCAGCTTCAGGATGGCAACACCAAGCCCCTACAGACGCTTGGCACCAATACTCTGCAAGTGCATGGAAAACAGAACAACTTGCAAAGCTGTCACCTTCATATCAGATGGCTGAAAAAAGTCCTGCCCTGGAAAAAAAAAATGTATATCTGTCATCAGTCAACAGCGGCACACATGAATTTGAAGCGGGGGTGACGTATTTTATTAAGAATATCACAATCAGCAAAAGACATGGCCACCAGAATTTAAATTTTGGAAGCACATCTTTCAAATTCAGGGCAGCACCACTTGCTCTAATGAACGAGATGAAAAGGCTGCCAAAGAGGCCCTGTGTCCACCACCATGCACAGACATCTTGGTGGACACATCTGCCAAGTGGAAAAAGTGAGTTATTTTCATGCCATTACTGAATATCTAGAAAAAGTTATTCCGCTTTTTAAGCATTTTTATATGGTCTGTTCTGCTGTGCGCCATCCAGAACTTCCCAGCTGCATTCATTTATGCAATGGGTCCAAAAACAATTATCAAGTATTTGTGTGAAGAGCTTAAATGCTGGGGAATCTGACGCCATTGAGATGAATAATAAAACATCTTATGCAAACACTGACATTTTTTTTAGGGCGAAGACATCATTAAATACGATGATATATATTCAAAGCTTAATTTTAAAATCTCAATAGAAGCTTCTAATGTAAACATGACATGATAAAAACGGCATTTGTTCCATTTGAGTTTTTCTTGGGTTTACCTCTGGTCCCAATACTCCCTAATATCTTCTTTTATCCATGTTAACTGATTTTTTTTTTTTCAGGAACGGCCTGCACTGAAACCCAGTCAGTCGATGAACAGTAATATGTATTCATTTGAAAGGTTTTAAATGTTAAATAGAAATGTAAACA
The DNA here is from genome assembly GCF_018812025.1 of Megalobrama amblycephala. NCBI lineage: Eukaryota > Metazoa > Chordata > Actinopteri > Cypriniformes > Xenocyprididae > Megalobrama > Megalobrama amblycephala. The sequence goes on along the minus strand of NC_063057.1, from coordinate 44,410,141 downwards.
AAACTTTATGTAATGTAAATTACATAAAACACCGAAGTAAATCAACTTAAGAATGTCTGAAAAATAAGAAAATGTGTTCCCTTTCGATACTTCACTCGTACTGCGTATGGGGAAAGGTCTCCCTTTTTCCCCGCTGCTGAAGCCTTTTTCAATAACGCAGTGTAACTGCATCGTCATTGGTTCACTCATAGACAAGTTGTTGAACCAATGACGGCGCGGCATAGCTGCCCGGCCTATGGCGACAAAGCGCGCGAATATTCCCGCCCAAATGGGCGGGGTTAGGTGCTATATAAGCAGGCATTTCGCCATAGGATTTCAGTGTTTTCTCCTTCAGCGACGACCTCTACTTCTCTTCGCTGATCTCAGCCTGAAGCCGAAGAAGCTCGCCGCCTTCCTGACAGCTCTCGCCGCCGTCTGAAGAGGCTCCCGCAGCGGACTCGCCTGGATTCGCCGGACTAGGACAGCGCCGGCGCCTTCACTGACTGCAGCTGCAGCGCCGTCGTTTAGACGCCGCCTCCCGCTCCCGGCCGCTTCCTGTGCGTCCCCTGCCGCCATCCGGCGCGCCGCCTGAGAGCTTCACCCGCGGCTTAACGGCGCTCTAAAAGAGCGTTTCCAACAGCGGTTTTCACCGCTTCTAAGAGCTTCCGCGGCCCTCGCCGTTCTACAAAGAGCCACCCAACTGCCGTTTTCACGGCACCGGCATCTCCCGATGCCCCGTCACTCATGTGCTACGTGCAGGGCCCCCCTGCACGATAGCGACGGACACAGCGAGTGCGTCGCCTGCCTGGGCAAGCCCCATGCGGACGGCGCGCTTGCTGGAGACTCATGCCCGCACTGCGAGTGCATGAGTCTCAGTTCCCTGCGCTCGCGGGTCGCCTTCTTCACGGAGGGCGATCTCGCCACTCGCGCCCTCCCGTCTCCTTCCTCCCGCGAACTGGCCAGGAAGAGACAGCGGGGTAGAGCGACTCAGCGCCCGGAGTTAGGCGAGCTCACGCCGGCCCAGCCCCCGCGTGCCTCGCCCTCTCCTCCGAGGGAACTCTCTCCCGTTCTGTTCTCTCGCCCTGAGCAGCGTCCCTCTGCCGAAGCAAGTGACCTCGTCTCATTCGGAGGAACAGACGACGAGCAGGATGACTCCATGTCACTTGCGGCTTCCGAAGCGGAAGTATGGGTTGGTGAGCCGGATGACCCCGCTCCCCCGCCTCCCTTGGAGCCCATTGAGCATGGCCAGGGCATGGATGCCGAACGATTCCGCATCCTGTCCAGAGCCGTGGAAGAGCTGGACCTCGAGTGGGCCCCTCCAGAGGAGCCGTCTCGCAGCCGCCTGGACGAGTGGTTCCTGCCAGGCCGCCGCCAAGCTCCTCGCCAGCGCTCAGCGCCCTTTTTCCCTGAGGTCCACGAGGAGCTCACGAAGTCGTGGCGCGCTCCGTATTCCGCCCGCCTTCACACAACGCACCGCTCCGCCCTCACTGCCGTCGATGGCGCCGAAGAGAAGGGATACGAGCACCTGCCACCCCTAGACGAAGCGGTGGCTGCTCACCTCTGCCCTCCCGCGGCTGTAGGATGGAAGACCAAGAGGGCCCTTCCCTCCAAGCCCTGTCGGACCACCTCTACTTTGGCTGGACGGGCTTACACCTCGGCGGGCCAGGCTGCCTCCGCGCTTCATACAATGGCCATATTTCAAGTCTTCCAGGCCAAACTCCTCCGCTCGCTGGACGAGTCTGGAATTGACGCGCCAGCTTTCAAGGATCTTCACAGCGCCACCGATCTTGCCCTGCGAGCCACGAAGGCCACGGCCCAGGCCATTGGGCGTTCCATGGCCAGCCTGGTAGTTTTGGAGCGCCACCTGTGGCTCAACCTTACGGAGATCAAGGACCTGGACAAGACGGCCTTCCTAGACGCCCCGGTCTCTCCCTCTGGTCTCTTCGGGCCTGCAGTGGACGGCTTCACCGAGCGCTTTACTGCTGCGCAGAAATCGTCTCAGGCTATGAGGCATTTCTTGCCTAAGCGCTCCAGCTCTGCTTCTGCGTCCAGCCGCCCCAGGACTGCGCCGGCTCAGCAGAACAAGCCAGCTCCACCCGCAACACAGGCAGCGCCACCCAAGGAGCATCGCCAGCGCTCGCGCCCTGCGAAGCGCCCTCCCTTCCCGAGACGCCAGGGACCCCGGCCCAAGATTGTGCTGGACCCGGTGCCTCCGAAGTCGTCCTGATTCGTCAGGAAGGAAGAGGATGGGGGATCGTCCCGTTGCGACCGGACAGCCCCAAAAGCTCCCACGAGTAATTTCCCCTCCGCCTCGTTTAATTCTGGGCGTGGGAAACATGCTCCAAGTGACAGCTGGGCCCACACCTGTTGCGCCCACCCTAAACGCCGTTTTCACGGCGAACAATATTTTACCTCATCAAAAAAAGAGCAAATTTCCTCTTCCACCTCTCTCGGTGTACGACCCCCTCAATGGCGGTCTGTCACCCGATATCATTCAACCCCTTGCCACTCGGGCCGAGGCCTGGCAGGCCATCCCCGATGTGTCAGAATGGGTTATGGGGATCGTAACCCAGGGCTACTCGCTCCAGTTTGCACGGCGGCCCCCTCGCTTCGGCGGGGTGCTTCAAACCTCGGTCAATCCGGACGACGCGCATGTCCTCCGAACCGAAGTCATGACATTGCTAAGAAAGGGAGCTGTGGAAATAGTTTCCCCGACAGAGAGCGAGTCAGGCTTTTACAGCCGCTACTTTCTGGTCCCCAAGAAGGATGGTGGTCTCAGACCCATTCTAGACCTCAGACTTTTGAATCACTCCCTCATGAGACGGAAGTTCAAAATGCTGACGCTGAAACAGATCCTCGCGCACATTTGCCCCGAGGACTGGTTCTGCTCGCTGGACCTGAAGGATGCGAATTTTCACATCCAGATAGCTCCCCGTCACAGACGATTCTTGAGATTCGCATACGAGGGAGTGGCGTACCAATATACGGTCCTGCCCTTCGGGCTCTTTCTGGCTCCTCGCACTTTCACCAAGTGCATGGACGCGGCGCTTTCCCCTCTGAGGCAGATGGGAATCCGGGTCCTAAATTATCTCGACGACTGGCTCATTCTAGCCCGTTCGCGAACCGAGCTGGAACACCACAGATCCGTGCTCCTCAGCCATTTACAATGTCTGGGTCTCAGGGTCAACCTAGCCAAGAGCTCGCTGTGCCCCACCCAGCGAATCTCGTTTCTGGGGGCGGTTTTCGACTCAGTCCGCATGACGGCAGTAGTCTCGCCGGAGCGTGCTCTAGCGATTCAGCAGCTCACGGCCTCAATCAAGAACAAAGCCTGTCTCCCTCTGAAGTTTTTCCAGAGGCTACTAGGGCTGATGGCTTCCGCCTCCCCGGTGCTGCAGCTCGGCCTTCTTCGGATGCGGCCTCTTCAGTACTGGTTGAAGTTCCGGGTTCCTCCCAGTGCCTGGCGGCACGGCCGCTTATGTCTCAAGGTCAATCAGGCCTGTCTTCTAGCCCTGAAACCTTGGATGGACCCTATGTGGTTCAAGCGCGGAGTACCCTTACAGGCGGTCTCACGAAGGACGGTGCTCTCAACGGACGCTTCCAACTCGGGTTGGGGCGCTGTGTGCGAGGGCAGACCGGCCTTCGGCTCGTGGAGTCACGAGGAAAGCCGTCTACACATCAACTGTCTAGAGATGCTAGCAGTGATGAAGGCCTTTCAGTCTTTTCAGGCTCATTTGACAGGACGTCATGTTCTAGTCAGATCGGACAGTATGACGGTGTCATATTTAAACCACCAGGGCGGTCTCTCGTCCAGCCGCTTATGCGCTCTGGCGAAACGTCTCCTGGAATGGGCTCTTCCGAGGCTTCAGTCGCTCAGAGCGACTCATGTTCCTGGCAGGAACAATCTGGGTGCAGACATGTTGTCACGGAGCAACATCCCCTCCGACGAGTGGATGCTCCACCCCCAAGTGGTCCTCAAGATTTGGGAGTTCTTCGGGAGGGCAGAGATAGACCTCTTCGCCTCAGAAGACAACTCTCATTGCCCAACATTTTTCTCGAAGGAAGTCGATGCTCTGGCCCATACATGGCCCAGCACGCTCCTTTACGCCTTCCCTCCGATCGCACTGATCCCTCAGGTCATCAGGCGCATCAGAGAAGACCAACACAGAGTCCTTCTGGTGGCCCCGCTCTGGAGGAACCAGGTTTGGTCCTCGGAGCTGTTCAAGCTCTCCCTGAGAGCCCCGTGGCCGATTCCCCTGAGACGGGACCTCCTCTCTCAGGCAAACAGAACGATCTGGCACCCACAGCCGGAGCTTTGGGCTCTGCACCTCTGGTCCCTCGATGGGAGCCGACCAGCCTCCCCGGGGACGTCCTAAATACCATTTCTCAGGCTAGAGCCCCGTCCACGAGACGCCTCTATGACCAGAAATGGTCTGTCTTTGTTGATTGGTGTTCCTCACGCAACATAGACCCTGTGGAGAGTGACGTATCCTTCATACTGTCTTTCCTCCAAGAACGCTTGGAAATGGGGCGCACCCCTTCTACTCTTAAGGTTTACGTAGCAGCCATTGCGGCGTTCCATGCTCCCATTGCTGGCCAATCAGTGGGACGTAACGGCCTTATAATCCGTTTCCTGAGGGGTGCTAGGCGATTGAATCCTCCTTGCCCCCTCACCGTTCCCACTTGGGACCTCTCGCTGGTCCTCAGGGCCTTAAAGGGAGCTCCCTTTGAGCCAATGGGTTCAGCCGATCTCGGGCCCCTAACGCTAAAGACCGCTCTGCTGTTAGCACTGGCATCGGTTAAGCGCGTTGGCCAGGAGACTCGAAGGTTGTTCTGAAACCTAGGCATGGCTACGTTCCTAAGGTGCTCTCAACCCCGTTTAGAGCTCAGGTCATCTCGCTTTCTGCTCTTCCTCCCTCGGCGGATGAACGAGAGCTAGAGCTACTCTGCCCAGTCAGGGCATTGAGGACCTATGTGGAGCGATCGCAGCCTTTCAGGCAGTCGGATCAGCTCTTTGTTTGTTTTGGTGGCCGCACCAAAGGGTCTCCGGTCTCAAAACAGCGCCTTTCCCGTTGGATAGTGGACGCTATTAACCTGTGCTACTCACTGGGTGCAGACTGCCCCATAGGAGTCAGGGCCCACTCCACTAGAGGAATGGCTTCCTCGTGGGCTTGGTCCAACGGAGTTTCCATTCAAGACATCTGTGAGGCGGCCGGCTGGTCTTCGCCGTCCACTTTTGCCAGATTCTATCATCTTGATGTCCCGACCTTGCAAGCTCGGGTTCTTTCAGTGTGATTAAGCGGCCTCTGGCGAGTTCCGCCTCACACAACCCCAGGAATTATTTCCTTAAGTGTAACAAGGGTTCGATTAAGGCTTTGCCTTCTCGCTTGTCTTTTGGACCCACTCCCATGTGTCCAATTTCAGGCTATATCGTTCCCAGCCGTGGCACGGCGTGGTTGAATTCGTTCCCCATACGCAGTACGAGTGAAGTATCGAAAGGGAACGTACTCGGTTACTAACGTAACCTCGGTTCCCTGAGATACGGAACGAGTACTGCGTCACTTGCTGTGCCACGAGGCTGCGGCTTCAGGGTCGTCGCTTCAGTCGATTACACTGAAATCCTATGGCGAAACGCCTGCTTATATAGCACCTAACCCCGCCCATTTCGGCGGGAATATTCGCGCGCTTTGTCGGCATAGGCCGCGCAGCTATGCCGCGCCGTCATTGGTTCAACAACTTGTCTATGAGTGAACCAATGACGATGCAGTTACACTGCGTTATTGAAAAAGGTTTCAGCAGCGGGGAAAAAGGGAGACCTTTCCCCATACGCAGTACGAGTGAAGTATCTCAGGGAACCGAGGTTACGTTAGTAACCGAGTACGTTTTCCTGATTCCTGCCATTTATATATGCTGTTGCACCCAAATATTGAGAAATTGAAATGGATTTAGGGATGGTCCAAAATTGGTCAAGAGTCTTATAAGCAGCTACCTAAAACATTTGGTGGAGCTTTTTTTTTTTTTTTTTTTTTGCTAATTGAATATCTTCTAGTTACTAAATGTAATGATTCACTTCCTTTCTCCACCCTGCAGTGTAAATGATTATTTAAAGGGTTAGTTCACACAAAACTGAATTTGTCCCATGATTTTTGCAAGAAAAACATCCATATTTAAAAATTTTTGAACTAAAATAACTACTAATTCGTTCTATACACCTAGGATGGCTTGAGGGTGAGTAAATCATGGGATAATTTTCATTTTTGGGTGAACTCTCTTTTTATTTGTATCAAAGTCCAGATTTCATTCAGTTAATATCCTTTTATTAATAAAGAAAATTTAACAGCAAGTTGATTGTTTATTTATATAATATAATGACTAACAAAATTTTAAAACTCTACACAAAATACAGAAATAGGGTCTCACATCTAAATGGCTTTTTAAAATGTATCTGTAAGTACGATGGCAAAAAATTCAATGGCCCTCTTTTAGAGTGAATCTGCAGGTGATTTTTGAAATCTTTTCTAAATCTCGTCACACTGAGGAACGGCGCAATTTCTTTCCAGAATGAGTTTTCAAATGACGTTTCAGGTCTCTGTGATTTGTGAAACTCATTCCGCACTGATGACATGTAAAATTGTTCCGTCTTGAGTGAACCCTCATATGGACACTAAGGTTTACTTGATGTCTGAAACTCTTTCCACACTGATCACATGAGAACGGCTTTTCTCCAGTGTGAACTCGCATGTGGCTTATAAGGCCGCTTTTTTGAGAGAAACTCGTCCCACACTTCACAATTCCCTTCACTGTCCGTGTTTTGATTTCAGCATAAGAGTTTGAGCCAATGCTGACTACATGATTATTGTTAATAAATACAACTGACCTGACCTGAGTCCATATGAAAAATGTATTGACTCTTAAACTTTTCCTTTGTTTACATTTTACAAACAAAAAGAACATCAAACAGGAGCGCCAGCTTAGAGGTCCCTTTCTTAAACTACCTCCACACACACAAAATGGACCATTTCTATGACAGGCATCAAACCAATTAACACTCCTGGTGGAAACACAATTCACTATATACACGGAGCGTTCTTTAAAACTTCTGCAATAATATAAACCAGCTGGAAAACTTCCTGTGAAATGTCACGTGCTGGTGTGTTGAGCATCAATAAGTGTAATACTTCGCAATCGGAATATAGTCACTTAAATAGTCGGGCATAGCGTTAATTTAGTCATTAAAACGTAAGACGGCATAAAAAAATAAATAAAGACACCCCTCAGTGTTCCTCCTCGGCTAAATTCAATTCAACCATCAGTTTTCACACTTTCATTATATGAAAAAAGCACTTTAGTTATATTCATTGAATAAAACGTGAGTGTGCCAAAATCATTGAGCTTGCTCTGCACTGACTGACAGCTGCTGCGATTACAAATTACACTTTCTGTATAATTCATTCACATGAGTAGTTATTGTTTTCCATGAGATTTTGTGAGTACTTCATACTTCACATTGACAAAATGTATTTTTAAACCTACACTGTAAAAAAAATCCCAGTAAAACTTACCGTTAACAAACCGGCAGCTGTGGTTGCCAGAACTTTACCGCAAAAAATACAGTAGAAACGTAAAAAAGAATCTGTTTACTTTACGGTAAAATAACGTATTTCATTAACTGATATAATGTTAATTTACCAACCTAATGAAGTACTAATATCTGTTTTGTACCTTTATAATACACTGACAGTCACCAAACACAGTGGTGATCAGAGTCACATGATGAATCAAAGTTCATCATAAGCTGAGAAGGACAATACTAATGTATAGAAGGTGCACACAGTGTCATTCACACACACACTAAACACCATCATGGTAACATGCATGAAATTTTAAAAATGCAATAAACATTCATTTAACAACATTAGATGTAACATAAAATCCTAATGTACATAACTGATTAGAAAAAAAATGAGAAAAACTAAGAAGAAACAGAGTTATTTCAACGAAAATATATCAAATGTGAAGTGTCACGCAGGGAATTGTGGGAATGTCAATTTACGGTTTTTCACTGTAAATTTTACAATGAATTGTCATTTTTCACTTCCAAAAAATGTGAATTTAACGGTATTTTACCGTAAAATTACATTAAATGTACCGTTAGATCTATTACAGTTATTCACCGTATATAGTACGGGAACTTTCTGTAAACCAATTAACAGTTTTTCAACGCAGCATTTTTACAGTCTTTTACTGTTAAAATCACGGTCATTTTTTACAGTGTAGTTATTTGTGATAACTGCATTAAAATATGAATACAACATTAAAAAGTCAACCACTGATGGTTTTGTGTCGATGTTCAGCGAGTACAGAATGAACAGCTAACAGTTCACTAGAAATGCCCAAGCTGGCTTAACGACAACCAGGAAGTAACCGTGCAAATAATCAATTCACATAAACGTATATAAATAAACTAACTGACATTAAATTTCAAAATAATCTTTAACATCAATATAACCAAAAAATACAAGAAATATTACACAATTAATGTGCACATACACAAGCAAACATTCTAAATATACACACACAATGAAACAAAGACCTCCCCTCTGTACATGGGCTAGTTAGAAGATGCATACACTACCCATAATCCTTCTGGGCAGGATAAAATAGGGTTGTTAGAAGGGATATAGCTATGAGCAGAAATGATACAAAATCTGGCCATAAAATAAATTAAATTTGCTGCTTTGCTATTAATGTCTACACCTACCATTTCCATAATGAAAATACAGTAATTATTATGCAATACTGATGTGTGCAGTAGGACAATCTGTATGCGGCTGTTTCCCTTCTAACCTCAAACTATTATAGGGAACAGGAAGGCCACACACATCCTCAAAAACCCCACCCCTGGAAACATGCTGTAGCGATAATCCTAGAGACAAAGATAAGAAAATTAAAATTTTATCAACTTTATTAAGATAATAAACAAGTACACAAATTGACTAATAACAGGGGCTTTCGCACTGAATAGTTCTAGAAACTCAGTTCTAGGAACTAGCCACTAGGATAGTTCACCGGGAACTAATTTCTCCACAACGGCTTTACGAACATTAAAACCGGTGAATGGAGGATGCTGTGATTGGAGAGGTGTTTGTTGTGTGTCATGGGTTTCATATAGTTTCATATCATTCAGATATGGCTAGTAACTATACTCTCATTCTGGCGTGATTCCTACACAATTACTTTTTTTTTCTATATTTTTGAACAAATAAATCAAATATAATTTGAAATATAATAGGCCTGTACAAAATTTTGTTCAAATGCTGTGCAATAATTAATGCATGAGATCATAAAAATCACGTTTTCTGTTAAGAGTGGGCATTAACATCAATACAATAGTTGCTATGATCCTGTTATCAGCATGCTCACAGAGGGTTTTTTCATTTATCTCAGATTTGAAAATCATAGTGACCACATACTGGCCCACACTGGACATATTCTGCATGAGTTCATCTCGCATTTTATGACCGTTTACTGAAGCGTCACGCTGGAATTGGTGATCAACATTCAGCAGCTTCGGTGAACATTGTGCCCATCTACTTTAATCAATTGGTCATCTCAAACATTTTGACATTGATGAGCGGTGTTTGACCGTTGACAGATCAGCCTCAGATGAGAAGCAAGTTTGGTTATTTTGGCGTTGTGCAATATATCCATGCAGCACCAAAGTAGAGTTAATATTAGGAAATTATTTCACAGCCTTTACTATATAGGCTGTATATTAATGTATATTATAATATGCTTTGTCTGTTATTGTTATTTTGATGTTTTTAGAAAGATTTGTATCATGACCTTCGGTGTCATGAAAGGCACCTATAAATGAAATGTAATATTATTTTTATTAGTATTACTACTACTACTTTTTTAGCAGTCGTGAAGTAACTACTTATTCAATTACCTACTTGAAAGTATGCAATTTCAGATGCAACCACTGTTTATGATTTATGAGGAATATAAAAAAAGGAAGTGGATGGATTTTTACCATTATAGGATGGTTGTTTACACACACACTGCTGACACAAATGTATGTACAAAAAAAAGAATCAATTGGTGAGGGTTTAGTGTAAGAGCCGTTTATGTTAAAAAACAAACAAACAAACAAACAAACAAAAACAACACCTGTCTGATACAGTGATTTTTTTTTCTCATCCTCAAAAGTGCTCAATTTTAGACTACAGATGTGAAGGTTTCTTTCTGTAAAATATAACAAAATGTAGATGTTGTTAGATACAGTATTGTTGCTTTTTTAAGTGATCGCAATGAATTGTTTTTAGGTCTTGCAGTTTCTACTAATGAGCTCATGAGTTGAATCAGGTGTGATAGATGAGGGAGACATACAAAATGTGCAGGGCTGGGTGTCCTCCAGGACAGGTTTGGGAACCACTGCTCTAAACAATATAATGATGCGGAAAAAAAAAAAAACTAAATTCGAAAAACTTTTTTTTCTGGGTCTCAGGAGGTTAATTTGCATTTGAACAGATGGGTCAAACAAATGAAATTATAATCGATTATGTCATCATTTACCCACCCTCATAAGTTTCCAAATCTTTTCTGTAAGTTGAATAGGGAAGGTGTAGGACGTAGCGTAAGCTTTGTGAACTGCAAGAGTTTTACACTTTCTTCGTATGTTGAATACAGAAGGCGGCTTCTGCGGAAGCTAGATATTTGTTAAATATATTTGTTATAACTTGTTAAATATGTTTTTGTTTTGTTTTTTACTCTATTAACCCCCTGGAGCCATGTGGAGTACATATTTATGATGGATGGATGAGTATGGAAGCATTTTCTTCAGCTCATACTCATGACACTCATGATGGAGGAATACCAAGAGGCCATTAAGTTCCTCCAGGACACCATCCAACTCTTACGTGGACTGAAGATTGGATGAACGGGTAGCTGGAATCTTGTGCAAACAGGATTTGTGATGGCAACATCTACATTTCTTTCAATCCAACAAAACAAGCCAGAGACCACGTTTGTGTTGACCACCAGGTTTACCCAAGACTGTCTTGAAAACCTGTTCAGCTGCAATAACAAGAGGAATCTAGTCCAGACTCCAATAGAGTTTCAGTATCAGTTGGGCAGTTTCTTGCAACTGTGAAATCAGGAAGCTATCAGGAGGATGACAACTCTCTTTTGGCAGACTTCCTGGACACAAAGCAGACATTTCCCAGTCCTGGCCTCACAGTGGAAGAGCTGATGGAGTGAACTGAGACCAGTGATCTCTACCATCTTACAGGCTACATTGTGAATAAAGTGATCAAAGATTCCAACATTTGTGATGATTGCCAAGCTAGCGATGCTTCTCAATAATCAAATGAATGCTTCCTCATTTCTTCACTCCTGTGGAATAATAACTGTGGCCCCGAAACCAATTGTACTTGGCCATCTTAATTCTCCAATTGCACTCCAAAGAGGTGAGGAACATGGAGTGAGGAATTCTAAGGGGGTGGAGCTGAGACACAAGGATAAACAAATAAGAAATGAAAAGCAACCGAGGTTTATAACCACCGTGTCCGCACGAGCGTGAAGGTGTGAGTGAAAAAAATGACGTAATCACGGTGTGGGCGGTCAAGCTCATTGAGTGCGTGACACCCCATTTTACGTGGCGCATGTACGCCGTTTATAACTTCTGAAGATGCATGACTTACCACCACCCAGTTTGCGCTTGTCCAATTGAATTGCTTACATTTACAAAAAGAGACTACAAAAGCAGAAATAAGCCTTTTTAATCAAAATGTTCATGAAATTAAAAATGTTTAATGATATTAGAAAATATTTAGGAGATTGTTTAATTTAGTTTTATACATATTTTGTTCTAATGTTGCAAGTAATAATCTCCAGGTTTACTGGATTCTTTGGTTCTTTTGTAGCGTGGGTTAGGTGATGTGTAATTAGGGTGACCACCATCAAACAAACCAAATGTGGGACGATTACTAAGTTTGTGTGGGACAATGTGGGACATGTTACCAACACTAAAACATAACCTGAAACTGTTATGTAATGTCTATCTAACCTAATAAAAACATTTGTATTCTGCCTTTCGGCTGATAAAAATACTTTGTTCTTTAGTCCCTTCCAGAAAACACCATTAGATCATAATGTAACACAGCGTGCCATTTTACATGTCATTTAAATTCAACATCACTGAGCCCAAAGACAGCAGGCATCATGCTAACTATTTTTGAAACAGTTCTGACCAAGTCCAACTAAAATCCAACAAAATAAATAATGAACAAATAATATATAAAGCAACATGAAATTAGTTAATTGACAGTCTTATATATTAAGAATATATTAAACCAAAAACTTTAATATTTTTTTAGAAAGGATGTGAATTAAAACAACCATAGCAGGCAACAAGTTGATTCTGTTGTTCCCTTTTCTTGTGGGATTCGCATGTGCTGTGACGCCTAACATCATATTCTCCTCCATGTGAAACAGAAAAGCTGCAAAACACTCTTTTGGTATCCCCTTCTATCGGCCTCATCCAGGTATATGCCCTAGCCCAGTCTTTACTAAAAGAACATTTTCTCTTTTTTGTTGCCATTATGCCGCCTTGTAAAATTTTTAATTTACCGAATTATCCATTTGTCATCCACCGGGTGGTCCCTTTGTGTATAAAAAACAAACATTGTGACATTGGCTGTATGTTATTACGGAACGAACACAGTGACAGTTCCATTCTTTCCGTAAGTAGAGTAGGGAAGGCGTAGGACATACAGCGTAAGCTTTTTGAAGAATACGAAAGTGCGGTTTTGGCGGAACCACTTGGAAGGCGATCATTTGTTTATATAAAGCATATACATTTACATTTTTTTGAAAATGACCGATCGTTTCGCTAGATAAGACCCTTATTCCTCGTCTGGTATTGTTTAAAGCCCTTTGAAGCTGCACTGAAACTCTAATTTTGACCTTCAACTGTTTGGAGGCCATTGAAGTCCACTATAAGGAGAATAATCCTGGAATTACTTAATTTCTTTTCGACTGAAGAAAGAAGGACATGGACATCTTGGATGACATGGGGTGAGTAAATTATCAGGAAAATTTTATTTGAAAGTGAACTAATCCTTTAAGTATACGGACGTCTGAATCTTGCGAGAATTAGAACATCACCGAGGTAATTCTCGCCTACTCTTTTATGAATATTAAGGATTCGGACATACTATTTGTTCGCCCACTGCTTTTTGCCTACCATATAGTAGGGAGGTATGCAGTTGTTACACACATTTGGTGCGAGTCATTTGCCGTAATAAAGCGGGAACATAGCAACACACTTTCTATATCTCGACTCTGGCATGATGCTCAAACTTAACTCCTGACTTATTTTCACACACAAACAGACGCTCTCAACAAAAATACGGCTTCTGACAATGAATAAGCTGTTGGCCTGCATTTCTGAAAATAAAACAAAGGCTATTATACTCGGATTGCATTATATTATATGATGCTAATGAAATGAATGAAAACATTCATGAGGTATGAATGTCAGCATGATATATAAGGTACGATACGGCGCTATTGTGACATATCAGAATGAAATGGACTCTGGAACAACAACAAATTTAGGGCGGGGATTGATTTTGTCCAAAGGGAATTGATTTGATGGTTGTGGTTTGCTATTGGTGGATCTCATGTGACTGACAGGTTGCCCCGCCCTCGTCATCAGAGAAGAGATGTCACTGCAAGAGATGAGGGGAAGTTATTTTGATTTAAGATTACGAGCACACATGAATTGAACAAAATAATGATGTGTATGGATAAATCATTCATAGTAAATACTGCAGTATTCAATAAAAACAAGATTGTCCTTTATGATTTCATGGTGACTTTAAGGAACAGCAATTCTGGACACAGTTTTCAGTCCTGCAGTATTTAGGATACAGATTTACTGAACTTTTAAGGGTGTTGTCTTCCTTCTCTCTAAATTTTTTGAGTGTGTGTCTAAGACTAATTGTGGGAACACACATAAACTATGTAGGAATAGCAGGAATGAGGAAGCTGCTTTACAGACACACCTCTTTTGCACACGTCACTCAAACACAGAATCAGGAAACAGGGATCACATGAGTTCAGAGAAACTGAAACTGAAGTGTAGTTGAGCTGTTGTGTGTTTGTGTCTCTGTGTTCATGCAGTAAAATGGCAGAAGCCAGAATTTCTCAGGATGAGTTCATGTGTCCAGTGTGTCTGGATCTCCTGAAGGATCCAGTGACCATCCACTGTGGACACAGTTACTGTAAGATCTGTATTACAGACTGCTGGGATCAGGAGGATCAGATGAGAGTCTACAGCTGTCCTCAGTGCAGACAGACCTTCAGACCAAGACCTGCTTTAGCTAAAAACACCATTCTGGCTGAAATGGTGGAGAAACTGAAGAAGATTAAACTTCCTGCTGACTGTTACGCTGGAGCTGGAGATGTGCAGTGTGACGTCTGTACTGGAAGAAAACACAAAGCCGTCAAGTCCTGTCTGGTGTGTCTGAACTCTTACTGTCAGAATCACCTTGAACAACATGAGAGTTGGTTTAAAGGAAAGAGACACAATCTGACTGAAGCCACTGGACGACTGCAGGAGATGATCTGCCCAAAACACGACAAGATCCTTGAGCTTTTCTGCCGCACTGATCAGAGGTGTATATGTGTGCTGTGTGTGGATGAACATAAAAACCACAAGACTGTATCAGCTGCAGCACAGAGGACAGAGAAACAGGTATGAACTTCATTATGCTCATTTACAGGCTCATAATTTTGTTTATGGGGTCTACTAGAATACATTTAGATCATTTAATGTCTGTTTTCAGGTTCTCTGTCTGAACACTGTTTTAATTTCAGTTTCTTTAAAATCCACCTTCTAAAAATCAGTCCGCTCTGATTGTTCAGCCGGTCCCAGTCTGTTGTGATTGGTCTACTGCTTAGCGCAGGGCTGGGCAAACTCGGTCCTGGAGGGCCACTGTCCTGCAGAGTTTAGCTGCAACCTTGATAAAACTCACCTGTGTGTAATCCTGAAGACCTTGATTAGCTGGTTCAGGTGTGTTTGATTAGGGTTGGAGCAAAACTGCAGGGACAGCGGCCCTCCAGGACCGAGTTTGCCCAGCCCTGGCTTAGCGTGTGTCAGAAATGTAATGCGCCTTGAGAAACATGCCATGAATGAAGATAGAAGACTTTTAAATCCCCAAATCACCACCCTTACAAACATTTACCATGAATGAACTGTAGTAAATTACCATGGTTTGTGGAAATGTGGAATATTTATATTGAAAACTATAGCCATTTATATTGCAATATATTTATTAGATGGGTAGGGGAATATATAATTCATTTCTTTGTGAAAGCATGTGTAGTTTTTACCTGTGTTTAGGTGTTTTTTATAGACCTATATAACATATCATAATATAATATCATTTGACAGTGGTAGTGAGTAGCCATGTATGGTTTTACCATACACAGTAAGTCACTGTGATTAATAAAATAATTTTTACCAATAAGAGATCCACCTATGGTCATCGGCATCCGTACCTGACCTCTGCAGAAGCATCCAATTGCACCAAGCCTGGTTAGACAGACCGAAGCGTGTAGCCAATGCCAGGTAAGGCCCCATCCCCTTACCTGAGAGCATATATGGCCATACGCGCAGCTATTCTTCAGTTGTCATTCGCTTCTCACAACCTCTGGTTTAATATTCTCACAGCTCGTTGGATTATTTGGTAACGTTTGCATTTGTCTTCAGGACGACATATCACTCTGATCAGCCTCTGCCTGATTGTCTCGCACTCTGTTACAGCTGTGTCATTCTGCAAGCCCCCCACGCTGCAGTTCTTTTTAGGCTGTCCGCCTTTCTTCTCACTCGTTTCCTCTGTCACGGTTTCCAATCTTTTGGATTTTATGTACACATTTCTATGGCTAGTTGTACTCTGATGGGGGAAACGACGATGATGATGCGCACCCGGGGGACTCCTGGGGAGCACCAACTTTGAATTGGGCTAACCAAGCCGAATCCGTTTTCCTTGAGGACATCTTAATGGGTGAACCCATTCGCAAACGAGCCACCCGGCTCTGGTGACGAGGATGATGCAGGTTCCCCCTCCACGGCCACCTAACCTGTCTACAGCAGGTTGTAATTTCCTGGGTCCAGTCAGAGCCAAACCTCAGTGTAGCACGGTAATCCCCTGCCTGCAAAACCATGGGGGAAAACATCCTTTGCCGCAGCCGCAGCTAAGAAACCTCATAACTCCACTACCTCTGATCACACACGCAAGCGGACGGCCTGATGTTGGCCACGGGGGGCTTTGAGTCTGTGTTCGCTGGCGGACAGCCCACTGAAAAATAAGCCCACTGCTCTACCTTTCATATTCCCCCATTAAAGAAACGAGGGTCTTTGTTGGCGAGGTAAGCCCCCCCTTACTAATGGGTGCCCTCTCTGTGTTCAAAGTGGTTTTACAGTTCCCAGTGTTGCCCAGTGTGTGCCCCCCATCCAACACACGTCGGGTAGGGACACTCACGAGTTACGAGTCAGCTTGGCAGACTGTTTCGGCTCCCGGTGGGTGATCCATACAATATCGCAGGGCTACAGACTGCAGTTTGTAATGAAACCCCCACATTTCAATGGTGTTCTCTCTTCACACATGGAGGAGAGCGGCACTCACATTCTGAAAGAGGAAATTTCTTCCCATCTAGACAAGGGAGCGATTCAAGTGGTGCCCCACAACATGATAAATCTGGGATTTTATTCTCATTATTTCCTGGTCCCAAAGAAGGACAGTTCTCTCCGTCCCATTCTGGACCTCCGAGTGTTAAACAAACATTTGAGGAAATACAATTTCAGAATGTTAACCCACGGCACTTTGGCCTGTTCTATAAAACAGAACGATTGGTTCACATCGTTCAATCTGAAAGATGCTTTTTTCCACATAAGCATTTATCCGCCACACAGTGGTGGATAAATGCAGCGGAACACCCGCCGTGTGCTCACACACATCACATCTCTCGGATTCAGGGTGAATGTAAACAAGAGCAATTTTACACCCAGTCAGAGTGTGATTTTTCTGGGTTTGGAGCAGTCTCCATGCGAGTGTGTCTCTCTCAAGAGCGCGTTCTCTCTCTAATGAATTGTCTGTCACAGTTTCGAGAGGGAGCAAAAGTGCAATATTGCACATATCTCAGACTGCAGGGTCTAATGGCCTCATTTATCCAGGTTTTGAATGAGAGCGTGAAATGGGTTTTGTCACTGCATTTCAGCCTGTTACCCGATCTTTACCTCTCTGTAACACTGACAAGCGCGCCTGCATGGCGGCTCTGCACCACTGGAGTAGCGCAGACTTTTACACACAGGGAACCCCTTTGGGGACAGTCATGTTGCTGAAAGACGTGATGACAGATGCGTCCTTAACAGGTTGGGGAGCTACCCAGGAGGGCAGAACGGTAAGCGGTTTGTGGCCGAGCAGACTTCATTCAACACACATAAATTATTTAAACTTATGACCATATGGAAAGCTCTAAATTATTTTTGGCCCCGCCTGCAGGGACATCATGTGCTCGTATGCTGCGACAATACCACAGCGGTAGCATACATCAATCGCCAGTGTGGTGTGCACGCATCGAAACTTCATGCTTTAGCTCACAAGTTTTTAGATTGGAGCAGGCGGTTTGTCCTGTCATTACGTGTGACTCATGTTCCAGGCATTCTGAACAGAGGCGCAGACTTTCTATCGAAGGGGAAACCCACTCTATGGAGATTGGCGCCTCCATCCTCAGATAGTGGACTTGATGTGGATGAGATTCGGACAGGCAATCGTAGATCTATTCACCTCGCGTGAAAATAGCCATTGTCCTATGTTCTTCTCGCCAATGGACGTGGACATGCCCCAGTAGACACCCTGGGATAGACGCACTGGCCCATCTAGTTTCTGATATTTTGTGTTTCTTACAAGACCTTTTGGATAAAGGCAGGTATTTTTCCAATATTAAGGTCTACCTGGTGGCTATATCTGCCTGTCATGTGGGCTTTGAGGGCTCAACGGTCGGGCAGCATCCTCTAATCCACAGATTTACGAAGGGTGCCCGTCGTTCCTTGCCAGTCATCAGGAAAACTGTTCCTGAATGGGACCTCTCCATGGTGCTGGAGGCTCTGTCTCAATACCCTTTTGAGCCCCTGGGAAGTATTTCCCTGAAGTTAATGTCCTTCAAAGACGGCTTTGCTCTTGGCCTTGAATTCAGCTAAACATGTCAGTGAGCTACATGCACTCTCTGTTCATTCCTCGTGCACTAAATTCTCTTAGTGGAGATAAGGTTTTTCTTAAGCCTAACCCGGCTTTATGCCTAAGTGCTACCCTGCATTCACATCGGAGGTGTTGGAGTTGTCCGCTTTTCACCCTCTACCTTTTTCCTCCATGGAGGATCCGAGGCTGAATGCTCTGTGCCCCTTTTTGTGCATTACAGACATATATTACCAGGACCAGTGCTTTCCGGAAGAGCGACCAGCTCTTTATTTCATGGGTGCCCCCTCGCAAAGGGAGTCCCATATCTAAGCAAGGCCTCTCACATTGGGTTGTGAATGCTATTGCTTTGGCATATGAATCTAAGGGAGTGCAGCCCCCAGGTAACATAAGAGCTTATTCCACAAGGGGCTTAGCCACCTCTTGGGCTTTGTTTAGAGGTGTGTCACTGCAGGACATCTGCTCTGCTGCCAGCTGGGCCTCTCCGCATACATTTGTGTGTTACTACCGACTGGATATTACCAAAACCTCGGTAGCACATTCTGTTTTAGATACATGTTTTAGATACTTCATACATGTTTCATGTCCTGCCTGTGCACAGCAGTCATGTGTGTGCATCAGGGTTGCAAGGTGCATAATTATGGGACGTGTCAGACACCGTCCCCTAGGGATGACCGTCCTTCTCTGGCTTACAGAACTTCACTGTGAGTGTATTGGGCAATCGGGAGCTCCCATAGGTGGATCTCGAACACGAGATGATGAAAGAGAACAATAGTTTACTGTCGTAACCCCGTTTCTCTGAAACATTGTGTGGAGAGATCCACCAGCTTTGCCCCGCTTGCCGCACAAGAAGCGAATATACTTACTGAAGAATAGCTGCGCGCATGGCCATATATGCTATCAGGTAAGGGGGTGGGGCTTTACCTGGCACTGGCTACGCTTCTCGTGTCTGTCTGTCTAGCCAGATTTGGTGCAATTGGATGCTTCTGCAGAGGTCAGGTACGGATGCCCTTCCCATAGGTGGATCTCTTCACTAGATGTTTCAGAGAACCGAGGTTATGACAGTAACCTATTGCTTATTCGACTTGATGCAGCGCCGCACAGACCGATCGGCTGCTGACTTGAAACATTGCAGTTCTCAGTAAGAAATTTTGTCTAACTTGAGACAGTGCTGACGCCATGTGGCTGTGACATATGGCATCAAAGTGCCGCGAGAGTGATTCGAGATCAGCTGCCTGTGTCAGCCAGCGCAGTTTCTCAAGAGCAGCTGCACAAGCTCTGATGACGACATCGCTGTTCCATGATTGGCCGGATTCACCGCATGACAACAATGTTTTGTGTTTATTCTCACACCTTCAGTTCCACTAATGTTCACAAATCTGTATTTTTATAACAGTTAAAGCTCTTTTCATGTAGGCGCGATGTTATATTGTGCCATGTTTATCAAAATTAAACTGATAAAAAACGTAGACCCCACCACATTAGTTTTTATATAGTATATGCTTATATTGAACTTTATTCTTGTAAAAACAGACGCTGTAAGCAGTACATAAAGTATTGAATGTGAATTGGTGTATTTGTCAAATATTGCATTTATTTCACTTCAGCTGTGATAAAGTATGCAAACAGTGTGTCACTATGAGAAGCAGAAAGTGTCCGATTTCACATCTCCGTTTTCAGCTCCTGCCCAACTGCATGCGTCTACTCTCACCGATCGGTTACATCCAGCCGCAGCCGATGTCGAACACACCTAATGACATTATGGTCAATGAAGTATCATTGGATTACATTCATACTATATA
Organism: Megalobrama amblycephala; assembly: GCF_018812025.1. NCBI lineage: Eukaryota > Metazoa > Chordata > Actinopteri > Cypriniformes > Xenocyprididae > Megalobrama > Megalobrama amblycephala. The sequence goes on along the minus strand of NC_063057.1, from coordinate 44,390,097 downwards.
AAACATACTTGTTTAGCGTTCACAGAGAAATTACATATTCAAAATAAGTACCTAAGCAAGAGATTATGCAATTTGGATGCACCCTCAGTCTTCTGAAGCAATTAGAAACATCAAATAAGGTGGCATGTTAAGTCATGTGAAATGCATGAGTCAGTGAGGTTTGATGTTATTGACATGTCACCATATTTAATTTGGGCTCTAGAAACAGACTATGGCTGAATCCCAAATGGCACCCTAAACACTCATGGCCTTCCTACGAGTCTGCATTTTTGTGACGTCACGTCGCTTTGATTGTCGGAAAAAAAGTCTGCCGCGGAGCTCGCACCAGTGCGCATCGAGGGCGCATATCGGCCACAAAGGGGGGTCTCGTGGACTTAACGGACACGCGCATGCGGCAGCCACAAGACTGAAAGTGCATAGAAGTGTGCCATTTGGGACAGGGCCATTATTCAGAATATCTTCTTTGGTGTTCTGCAAGAGAAAATCATACAAGTTTGTAAAGACATGTGGATGAGTAACAATAAAAGAATTTACATTTTTGGGTGAACTATCCCTATAAATCTAGGCATTGATGAAATAATTCTGACACTTATGACTAAACCTATAACCTTATCATTTAAGATCTTTAACCCCTCAATCTCAGCACTTCACTGATACTAGATTGATTCATATCTGTTGACTTGATGATTTATGTGACGTTTCTCCTGTCATTGGTTTGTCCTTTAGCACCAGCTGAAGGAGACGCAGAGGTGGTTCCAGCAGAGGATCCAGCAGAAAGAGAAAGATGTTCAGCAGCTGAGAGAGGCTGTGGAGTCTCATAAGGTGAGTCTGGAGAAGAAGAGAAGTTTGAGAAGTCTCAGTCAGACTCACTGAAGCCACTGTGTGATTGTGATGTGTGTCCTAACAGCGCTCTGCACAGACAGCAGTGGAGGACAGTGAGAGGATCTTCACTGAGCTCATCCGCTCCATTGAGAGAAGCCGCTGTGAGGCCACACAGCGGATCAGAGATCAGGAAAAGACTGCAGTGAGTCGAGCTGAAGGACGACTGGAGCGACTGGAGCAGGAGATCAATGATCTGAGGAGGAGAGACGCTGAGCTGGAGCAGCTTTCACACACACAGGATCACATCCATTTCCTGCGGGTAACAGAGATCTAGAAGAACAGGATCATAGTGGACTTGAGCAAGAGACTCACAGAGAAACATTTCATGAGAGCAGAATGAGCCGTTGACTGAAGTGTTGATCTGTGTGTTCGGTTATTATATAATCATCAGTCAGACTCTCATCTGATCTTCTTCTTTTGAAAGAGACACACTTACAAATGTAATTCAGCTCTGGAAATCTCTTAGGAAACATTTTTCTGAAAGTTATATTGAGTTTCCAGACAGCAACAGCTCAAAATATAATTAATATTTAAACTATTTTTTTTGTTTCAGTTTCCCTCAGCTACATTTCCCATCATCTCTTATCTTTTTACAAACTTTGACTTATTCTACAAATTTTGAGTAATGAAAATCAGATAATCTTCAAACCTGCTGAAGCCTTTTATAATAATTTTCATTAACACAATAATGAATTTGACAGTGAAGTACTCAAACAGGAAGTGAGGCTGTATATTAGAGATGATTCAGCATATTTAAACCACAAAACCTGACCTTGTGATCGTGTCCTAAGAGTCCTTGTGAATTTCAGAGCTGCTCAAAAGTTATAAATAATGGACAATCTACTCATTGACTTTGAACTGCTTTTCCTGATCAAATCTACTCAACCCTGTCATGTGACTCCATTGATGCATTTGTCCTGTTACATTAATGTTATTGGCAGATGTTTGATCATCAAGTGTTTCCTGGAAAGTTCACATATAGTGTAAGTGTCAAACACAAGAACTTATAGCTCTAACATGAGAAGAATGAATTTGATGCTGTGAAAGTTCTGGATTGAGGAAAGTTACTAAAGATCATCAAGAGCTGCTCAAATCTGACAGTAGTGCAGGTTATTGGCTGAAGTGTGGAGGTGATGAGCTTTGATTTCTGTTTTCTGTAGAGTTTCCAGTCTCTCTCAGCTCCTCCTGAATCTACAGACGTAAATGACGATCCTTCAGTTCTCTCTCCTCTTTTGATGTTGTGAGAGAATCTGTCCGTCAGCTGAGAGACAAACTGGAGGATTTCTGCAAAGAGGAGCTGAAGAAGATCTCTGACAGAGGTAAAGTCCTGGAGATTCAGAAATGATCCTCCATCATCTCATTTCATGTAGAAGATCATATTAGAAATTTCTTAGGAACGGATGCAGGGATCATTTTCTCTTGACATGATAATCACACTCTTCATGTCTGTTGATTTCCACAGTCACTTCCACCAACATTGTTCCCAGAACCAGGAACGACTTCCTACAATGTAAGTCACTAAGAAAACAAGCAGAAAAACTCACTGAATGTGTTCATGTTCTTCGTGCAGAGGGTGGGGGGTCAATGGAAGCACTATCTTCGATAAGGGGGTGTTGAGGTGATCTTGGGTGGCATTTGTATTTGCCAAAGATTTACAAGATGAAACTTGTAATTACTTGCAAAAAAAAAAAGGTCTGCAACATTATATCAACATTCTACTGTCAGTAGCACAAGCGCACAGATCGAATCTGTCAGAAATTGAACGAAAAACGCAAATCTGTGAAAACGGTGACGTCATACACATGCGTATTGTGTGTTTAGTCTATCCACCTTAATTTTCAAAGCAGAAATAGGGTTTTTCTGTGAATGTGCGCGACTAATGATTTATTAGCCGCTATAGGGAAATAATGAGAAGAATATCAAAGTGCAGTTAACTCTAAAAATACGGTGGATAGGCATGTGCGTTTGGCGTGAGAGCCTGCATAAGAATGCGTATACGCAGGCGTGTAATCTTTCTTTAAAAAATGACATCAGCAACTACTTGTCTGGCATGCGTAAAACAACGTTTTGGTCAGTTTCGTGGATCCGTGTGAACGGGGATAGTTTTGATAACGTTGTCGTCTGTACAAAGAAAAAACTTTTTCGTGTGAACGTACCCTAAATGTCTTTACCGTTTTTTGTTTTTTTATTTTATTTCACATTTTCCACATTTACAAAGTGGGACAGAGAGCATAACTATTGCCCTACCTGGATGGTAATTGTTTCTCAGGGGGACGCAAGGTATGTTCACCATTTACAGGGGGTAGTCTGTGATTTTATTGCCATCTGAATCCAGAATGTCTGTGTTTTTCTCCAACCGCCTGCGTAAAAATAACTAATTTCCGAAATAACTAATTTTTTGACAAACACCAAGGTTGTGTGGTAATTTAATTGCCGTCCGAATCCACATCTCCGAGTTATTCTGGCAGCAACAGGTGTGCATTAGCCTACCATTTAAAATATGTAGCCTATTATATTACATTAAAATATAAACCAATCAGCTTCATGTTTACCTGTAAATAAGAGGCTTTACTTATTTCTGCTAGATTCCCCATTTTATAATGACAATGAGATAAAATGCAAGGCAAAACCAATTTAACTAATTAGGGCATCTGTGAGCAGCGTGCGCGCTCCCACAAAACTTGCTCCTCCATCGTAAATAAATCTCCATCTGAATGCATGAGTTTTATCACTGAGGTGCCATGCAAATTTATAACTTGTGACTTTAACAAAGGTGTAAATCAGGACAGCACTGAACTGGGGATTAAACATATTCTTCAAAAACAGGAAATCTTCTAAAACTAATGAATGAATATGATTATTTTTCACTGAAAGCCAATTAAAAACATTCATCCAAGATTTAGAGGTAAAATCACAATTTCAGGAAAGAACAAACTGAAACCTCTGGAAAATTTCAACTATGATTTTATCCTAAACTGGATTTTGTATCAAGTCTATTTAACCTTTGGGGAAACAGATGGAAATTTAAAGAAAGCTCAAGATCGTCAAAGTCTACAGCACTGAAAATCACCAACAATAGACCTACAATGCCTAAAACTTGTAAATCAAATTATTACATTTATTGTTAAATCAATTTAATGGACCCTTGCTGAATTAAAGTATCAATTTCTTTTAAAAAGAATCACACTGACCCCAAACATTTGAATAGAGTAAATATAATGATAGGCCTTTAATTTATTAAAAACACAAAATAATAACCAACATTAATATTCAGGGAAGACTGATTAGACCGGCCCAAAAAAGGTTGAGATCCACTGAGGTAAATGATGATTTGCACAGGATATCTGGTAAACTGTACTGAGACACTGATGATATATTGAACATGAAGAGTTCAGAAACATTAAAAGATCAGATTGATAATTCCTGATTCTGATGTGTTTTTCTCCATCAGATTCCCATCAGCTCAATCTGGATCTGAACACAGTGAATAAACTCCTCCATCTGTCTGAGAGGAACAGAGTGATTACTGTCACTGACATTTTGACAGTCCAGTCGTATCCTGATCATCCAGACAGATTTGATGGTTGGTGGCAGGTGTTGTGTAGAGAGAGTGTGTGTGGACGCTGTTACTGGGAGATTGAGTGGAGTGGAAAATAAAGTGTTTATATCAGTGTCATATAAGAGCATCAGCAGGAAGGGAGGGGGTAAAGAGTGTTTCTTTGGATCTAACGATCAGTCCTGGAGTTTGATCTGCTCTTCCTCCAGTTACTCATTCAGTCACAATAACATAGAGACTAAACTCCCAGTAAAGTCCATCATCAGGAGAATAGGAGTGTATGTGGATCACAGTGCAGGAACTCTGTCCTTCTACAGCGTCTCTGGAGACACAATGAGCCTCATCCACACAGTCCAGACCACATTCACTCAACCGCTCTATCCTGGGTTTAATGTTGATTCTGGATCATCAGTGAAACTGTGTTCATGAATCAGAAAAGACTTTAATAGAGAGATTCTACCCATAATGCTTTGAGCTCATGATGAATCAGTAACAGTGAGATATTATAGAGTCTCTTATTTTCTCTTCATCACATTAATACTACAGCTGAACTTCTGTCAGTGAAATAACATGTCAGAATAAATGTGTGTAAAGAATCCTCATATAGACAGTGAGATCAGTGTGTGTGTGTGTATTTGATGATGAGTGATGGTGTGTGTCTGTGCTTTTCTCAAGCTCTATTTGTGTCATCAGATCTTATTGTGTCACACAATCATTTTTATTATTACCATCAAAATTACCTTCAGTTGAAGTGATTCATTAAAATGGACCAGTCAATAAAAAAATATATTTTTTGTAAAATTGAAAAATGTAAATGTATTAATAAATGTGGAATATATAAACCCAGATCATCTGATCATACTGTAAACTCTTGATCAGTGAAAGTATGAGCACAATTATTCTAATCTAATCCAGTTTACTTTAAATTAATGGTGTTTGATCTTTTCTCAGAGTTGTCAGAACATTCACTTCTGTAAATTCAATCCTGTTCAGAAGGTTTGGGTCAAATCTTCATCAGTTAATTCCAGATAACATGCTCTGAATTCATCATGTAGTGCTTTGGTGAATAATGTCAGGGTTTTCTTTCTATATCTGTCATGTGATCATCCCGCTGCTGCTCTCAGTGCTGTAATGATAATAATAATCATCATTGATAATAATAACAAATAATTCAATATATTAATATACTTCACTTTCATCAGAGCAAAGAGAGTCAATGATGAAGTGTAATGTTTCAATAAAGGATGTCAAACACTCGTTAGATGAGCGACCCATGTGATCTATACGGTGACCTTTGACCTTCCTGAAAGATGAGCCAATCTGACTCAATTATACTTGATTTATTTTCTGTATTTGATCTGTTGCATTTGTCCTATTAAATATTATAATATTATATATAAATCAAAGCTGAAAGAAATGTCGACCCAGGATGAGCTTTAGTGTTGATGGACTCGATCTGCTCCATCTGTGTTTTGATCATCGTTCTGAATCCAATCCAGACGTAGTCTTTTGCAAAAACATGATTTTCTCTGCTTTTTACTCAAAGTGTTGCTGTTTTATTTAACTGACCCACATTCAAGTGTTGATAAAAAAGGAGATAAAAAGAAAATATGAAGCTAGAATAAAAAGTTTGTGTGGTTTTTTTATCCCACTGAAGTGCCATGGAACATGTAGCTTTGTTAGATGCCTTGACGTAATTGACGCTCAATGGTAAGATGTAAAATTATTTATCTCTTAATAATTGTCTCCTTACTGATGTAATTTGGTTTAATGCTTAGTGTACTACAGTAAACCTGCATATTAGATAAAAAAAAAAAAAAAAAATAGAAACATTCTTTGGTGCAAACTTGAGAATGAGGCTGAAAACCAATCGATGACATCACACAAACACTATATGAACGTAGCCATCATTCCCACTGCTAAATTATATACTACATTCATATTAATGCTGCAGCAAATACAAACGCACACACTCTCTGGATGTCCCAGTGTTGTCTAGTAGGCTGTATCAGTGTGTCGAGACCATATATGAATGCTATAATGAAGCAGAGCGGGAAAAAGGCTTCGTCTGGATTCTCGCATGGAGAAGTGCAATTACACAACATTTAAGATGAAGAGGCGCTTTTTGGTTTTCAACTATGGAAAATAATGTGCTCACTCACAGAATCAGACACTACCACTTTTTATATCACATTTCCCGTTATGAATTATGATATAATTTGGTTCGTTGGTCCGTTAACTGGGTCGGATTGCTTTCACATCTCAAGCGAACCTCTTCAGAGTTTGTTTGAAAGTGTACCGAGACCACCTCTTCAAGGAGGTCTTGGTACGCTTGTTTGGTCCGCTTTTGGTGCGCACCCGAGTGCGACTGCTGCTTTCACACCTGCCCAAACGAACCATACGAAAAGAGAAAACAAACTCTAGTACGATTCAACCGAACTAAACGAGGCAGGTGTGAAAGCACCCTAAAATAACTAGCTTCCAGCAGACGGCCAAAGCAAATTGATTTGTGGCGGAAAAGTAACCCCTGACCCGACACATGATGTATTAACTAATGTAGAAGCTCGGAGGATAAAGAAAAACAAAACACCGGTCACAAATTTTAAGTCTAAAATGATCATTTTTAAAGAGTAATGTCAGAGGATTTCGATATAAGAGGAGCTTGAGTTGCCCAGCCCTATTTGTTTGGACCATGAGAGGCATCTAAGCTTATGATACTCCTACTTCGCATCAGAAGTTACTCTTTTGGCGCAAGTCGACTTGCGTAGGCCCTCTGCCAGAAGCTGTTTTTTCTTACAAAAACCCATTGCTTTGCTTCAGAAGGCCTTTATTAACCCCCTGGAATCGTATAGATTACTTTTCTGATAGATGGATGCACTTTTTTGGACTTCAAAATCAGAAGCACCTTTCACTACCATTATAAAGCTTGGACAAACTCCGATTGTGTTCGTCATATACATATAGGATGGCTTGAGGGTGAGTAAATCATGGGATAATTTTCATTTTTGGGTAAACTATCTCTTTATTTGTATCAAAGTCCAGATTTCATTCAGTTAATATCCTTTTATTAATAAAGAAAATTTAATAGCAAGTTGATTGTTTATTTATATAACAATGATTCTGATGTATCAAACAAACTAAACTTTAAAACTCCACACAAAATACAGAAATAGGGTCTCACATCTGAATGGCTTTTTACAAGTGCGATGGCAAAAAAATTAAATGGCCCTCTTTTAGAGAGAATCTGCATGTGATTTTTGAAATCTATTTTGAAATCTCGTCACACTGAGGAACGGCGCAATTTTTCATTTCTTTTCAGAATGAGTTTTCAAATGACGTTTCAGGCGTCTGTGATTTGTGAAACTCTTATCACACTAATGACATGTTAAAAGCATCTCTCCAGTGTGAGTTGTTACATGATTCGCAAGATGATTCCCGTCTGTGAAACTCATTCCGCACTGATGACATGTAAAATTGTTCCGTCTTGAGTGAACCCTCATATGGACACTAAGGTTTACTTGACGTCTGATCTCTTTCCACGGTGAGGGCGTGTGTAAGGCTTCTCTTCAGTGTGAACTCTCATGTGGGCTTTAAGGTTTTGAATTTGAGTATAACTTTTCCCACACTGTTGGCAGGTGTACGGATTCTCTCCAGTGTGAGTTCTCATGTGGACATTGAGGTTTCCTTTTTCAGTGAAACATTTTCCACACTGCTGACAGGTAAAAGGTCTTTCTCCAGTATGAACTCTCTTGTGAACTTGAAGGCTTTTACTTTGAGTAAAACTTTTCCCACACTGTTGGCAGATAAAAGGCTTCTCTCTAGTGTGAATTCTCATGTGGACATTGAGGTTTCCTTTTCCAGTGAAACATTTCCCACACTGTTGACAGGTAAAAGGTCTTTCTCCAGTGTGAACTTTCTTGTGAACTTGAAGGCTTCGACTTAGAGTAAAACTTTTCCCACACTGTTGGCAGGTGAAAGGCTTCTCCCCAGTGTGAACTTTCATGTGGACTTTAAGACTGTCTTTTTGAGTAAAACTTTTCCCACACTGTTGGCAGGTGAAAGGCTTCTCTCCAGTGTGAATTCTCATGTGATTTTTTAGGTTTCCTTTTTCAGCAAAACTTTTCCCACACTCTCGGCAGGTAAAAGGCTTCTCCCCAGTGTGAACTCTCATGTGGACATTGAGGTTTCCTTTTCCAGTGAAACATTTCCCACACTGTTGACAGGTAAAAGGTCTTTCTCCAGTGTGAACTTTCTTGTGAACTTGAAGGCTTCGACTTAGAGTAAAACTTTTCCCACACTGTTGGCAGGTGAAAGGCTTCTCTCCAGTGTGAATTCTCATGTGATTTTTTAGGTTTCCTTTTTCAGAAAAACTTTTCCCACACTCTCGGCAGGTAAAAGGCTTCTCCCCAGTGTGAACTCTCATGTGCATTTCAAGATTTGCATGCTGAGTGAAACACTTTCCACACTCTTGGCAGGTGAAACGTCTAGGTGCTGGTTTCCGAACTCTTTTTTGTGCGGAAGTCTTTTTATTCTGTGAGCAACTAAAAGATTTTACTTCAGTTATTAAATCATGACGCTTCTCTTCCATTCCGTTCAGTTCTTCACTCTCCTCTTTCAGCACCATCAGGTCTAAGGTGAAAAAAGACAAATACAAGTTAACACCAGTTTAATAGTACAAAGTGAAGGTTTGCCAACTGTTCCATATAATAGAATCTTCCCATATTTAGGATATCACAGTAGCGTTCTGTTTTCTACCCATACAAAACAAAGTTTATAGTGTAGTAGGATATACGCAGGCATACCATCTAGTTTTAAAGAGTTTTTGCATATACCCATCTGGAGCTGACTGCTCCCACTTTACAGAAAGTGGGACTCAAGCTAACGTTAATTCCCTTCACTATCCGTGTTTTGATTTCTGCATAAGAGTTTGAGCCAATGCTGACTACATGATTATTGTTAATAAGCACAACTGACCTGAGGCAATACAAACCCGATTCCAAAAAAGTTGGGACACTGTACAAATTGTGAATAAAAAAAGGAATGCAATAATTTACAAATGTTGAAAGTGAGACATTATGAAATGTCATGCCAAATATTGGCTCATTTTGGATTTCATGAGAGCTACACATTACAAAAAAGTTGGGACAGGTAGCAATAAGAGGCCGGAAAAGTTAAATGTACATATAAGGAAGGGAGACCAATTTTCAACTTATTATGTCAATTGGCAACATGATTGTGTATAAAAAGAGCTTCTCAGAGTGGCAGTGTCTCTCAGAAGTCAAGATGGGCAGAGGATCACCAATTCCCCCAATGCAATGAAAAATAGTGGAGCAATATCAGAAAGGAGTTTCTCAGAGAAATATTGCAATGAGTTTGAAGTTATCATCATCTACAGTGCATAATATCATCCAAAGATTCAGAGAATCTAGAACAATTTCTGTGCGTAAGGGTCAAGGCCGGAAAACCATACTGGATGCCCGTGATCTTTGGGCCCTTAGACGGCACTGCATCACATACAGGAATGCTACTGTATTGGAAATCACAACATGGGCTCAGGAATACTTCCAGAAAACATTGTTGGTGAACACAATCCACCGTGCCATTCGCCGTTGCCGGCTAAATCTCTATAGGTCAAAAAAGAAGCCATATCTAAACATGATCCAGAAGCGCAGGCATGTTCTCTTGGCCAAGGCTCATTTAAAATGGACTGTGGCAAAGTGGAAAACTGTTCTGTGGTCAGACGAATCAAAATTTGAAGTTCTTTTTGGAAAACTGGGACGCCATGTCATCCGGACTAAAGAGGACACGGACAACCCAAGTTGTTATCAGTGCTCAGTTCAGAAGCCTGCATCTCTGATGGTATGGGGTTGCATGAGTGCGTGTGGCATGGGCAGCTTACACACCTGGAAAGGCACCATCAATGCTGAAAGGTATATCCAAGTTCTAGAACAACATATGCTCCCATCCAGATGTCGTCTCTTTCAGGGAAGACCTTGCATTTTCCAACATGATAATGCCAGACCACATACTGCATCAATTACAACATCATGGCTGCATAGAAGAAGGATCCGGGTACTGAAATGGCCAGCCTGCAGTCCAGATCTTTCACCCATAGAAAACATTTGGCGCATCATAAAGAGGAAGATGCAACAAAGAAGACTTAGGACAGTAGAGCAACTAGAAGCCTGTATTAGACAAGAATGGGACAACATTCCTATTCCTAAACTTGAGCAACTTGTCTCCTCAGTCCCCAGACGTTTGCAGACTATTATAAAAAGAAGAGGGGATGCCACGCAGTGGTAAACATGGCCTTGTCCCAACTTTTTTGAGATGTGTTGATGCCATGAAATTTAAAATAAACTTATTTTTCCCTTAAAATGATACATTTTCTCAGTTTAAACATTTGATATGTCATCTATGTTGTATTCTGAATAAAATATTGAAATTATCACAAATTGAGTGTTTGACACGCGAAACGCTTGAAACAAGTTGAAAAATCTTGGCGAACATTTGTGGCGCGTTAACCAATCAGGAGCTTGCTCTAGTAGTGACGTGATTACTGCGTAGCGAGTGGTGGGCAAAATCGATACATCTTCATACTTTTATAGGAACAAGAAAAGGCAACAGAAAAGCTTCCCTTAAACCGGAATCAATAAAGCTTGTCAAGTCCATCACATTTTTTGCATCTTCAGTGTCCCTAGACTCAAGGTCTGACTTCATTAACCTTTTTAGGTCTTTGATGAGGGCATGGTCTTCATTTTTCACTTCAAGAATGTCTGAGATGTGAATTAGCACCAGCCTCAAGGCTGACAGGCTTACTCTGCTCTCTGAAGCCAAAGCATCAGTGAAAGCACTGAGTGGTTCAAGGATTTTTAAGACTTTCTCAATGAGGGCAATATCTGTATCCTTTGGCATCAAATGTACATGATGCCAAAATTTTGAATCCAAAACTCCACATTGAATCCATCGTGGTATCAAATTATTCAATTATATTAATATATTATATTAATAATTATTATTCAATTATTCGTTGACATGAACTGTAATCTAATTGAATCTTGAGGCCAGTGACGATTCACAGCCCAACTTCTCTCACTGAGATCACTGATTTCCAAACAGCTGTACATATTAGATGTTTATTGGTGAAATTAAGGGTTAATAAATAAATAATAACTCACTATAGGAATTATACTATAATGTTGGGAGTTTTAAACGAGTGGATCGTGTTAAAAGCTGCTTACGGTGGCCATGCTGGAGCATTTCTGAGCCTCAGCCTGATGAGTGAACGGTGTCCACTTCATAGCACAGAAACCGCACTTGTGAAAGTTACTAATGATCTGCTTATGGCAGCGGATTCTGGTCAGGTCACTTTACTTATTTAGCTTGATCTGAGTGCGGCCTTTGATACAATACATCACATAACTTCCTCCTAGACAGGCTGGCCTCTCTTGGAGTTATGGACACCTGCATGTCTTGGTTACCACAAAAAAATCAGATTACTCGATTACTGCCACCTGCATCCACCCTTATATTCTGGATTTTTCAGTTAGTTCGGGTTTAATGTAACATGAGGGACCACCTCCATATCAAATAAAACCGCTTTACTTTATGACACTTACATGACATTCTCAAAAAATATTAATTTCTGTAGATTTGGACATTTTAATAAAGATCAAATGACTGTGTTCAGCTTTGAGAATGAAACCAACCTGTTTGATCCTCAGTATCTTCTTGTTTCACTCTGAATGTTTCTTCAATCTTCAGATCTTCACTCTCCTCTTTAATAAATGTCATCTTTGTTTGTTCCTCAGTCTCTTCATGTTTCAGGCTGAATGTTTCTTCAATCTTCATGTCTTCACTCTCCTCTTTAATAAATGCCATTTTTATAATAGTGTGTCACATGGATATCAGTCGCTTCACCAAGAGTTTTTCTTGGTGTTTAGACATATTATCATATTTAAGATGAGAATAATTAACAGAAAGAAATATAATTCCAAACTAAATCTCTGGGTGCGTCTCAATCTCCTTAGTTCAGTAGTCAGCGCACTAGTGAGGGAGTCAAAAAAAAAAAAAAACACTTAAAATTGTTACTACGAGTTCATGATTATTAATTTCACTTCATACTTAGTTGTGATATTTATTTGTATATTAATTATATTGCAATTTCATGGGAATATCTGATATTGGTCAGATATATTAAAATGCTTAAAACCACAAACCTTTCTTGAGCCGAATCACAACAGATAGCAGCAGCGCGGCGCCGCCTTATGACGTCACACCACCGTACCAAAATAAAAGTCTTGTTCACATGCTGCTGTCTAAAATTACATAATAAATCATATGTCAGAGGCATTCATATTAGAATTTTTATGACAGGCATATTAAAATGCATGTTGTCCAATGGTGTGCTGAAAATAACCAATAATGAAAGAGTGAGTAGCACATCTAATATGTGAGATTCTGTCTAGAGACAAAACAGCAATGTTTGTGTGCAGAAATCATTTATACCTGGGAACAGTTTAGTTGTTGTTGCCATAAAAAAAACAAAAAAGCTACACGTGTTTGTAATTGCAATTGCATTCTGTCAACATTAGCATGATTAATAACTGAATATTTGTAAATATCTGACCTTGTAGTGTTTTTAAAGTCATTATGAACGCAAAATGAACAATTCTTAAAAAAAAAAAAAAAAAAGAAAGAAATTAATAATAATAATAATAATAGAATATTGCAGTGGTTATTGTAAATGATTTATCTGTCCACACCATTTATGTTTAATTCATGCGTCCTCATAATCTTTAATCAAAATAAACTCTCCCTCTTGCAGAGACTTTTCTTTTCTGATGACATGTTTATAGGCAAGAGGGCGGGACAACCTGTCACTCACATGACATCACAGTATAAGCAAACAATAATCATCCAATGTTAAAACGGACATGGCGAACTACTGACCTATAAGCATACTTCCTGTTATTTCCAAAATATCTGAGAATTGGGTGGTCAAACTCCTCACAGCTCATTTGGAAAACACTCAGCCCTCATTACATCCACTACAATTTGGCTTTCGAACCCATCACTCCACAGACACTGCCCTGTGACCATCAGATCTTGCTGTCCAGGTTGACTCAGTTCAACATCTCCAATCAAGCACTCCAATGGTTTACATCATATCTTTCCCACAGGAAACAGTACGTGGTAGTTTACGGTGTAAAATCTTTGTGCTTAAACTGTGATGTTGGTGTCCCCCAGGGATCTACCTTGGGTCAGTTTTATTCTCCCTCTTTATTAATAAACTACCAAACGCTTGTCCACATGTCTTCTCAGTCATCTACACTCAAGCCAAAAACTTTCAGCAAGCTGCTGACGATCTCACAGTTGCCTTGTCGTCTGTGCACAGCTGGCTCAAGGATTCTTGCCTCTTGTTAAACCAATCAAATGTCTTTATAAATGGAGCAGAACTTGATCTTGTTCCAGAATTTAAAGGGTTAGTTCACCCAAAAATGAAAATTCTGTCATTTATTACTCACCCTCATGCCGTTCCACACCTGTAAGACCTTCGTTAATCTTCAGAACACAAATTAAGATATTTTAGTTGAAATCCGATGAGGCCTCCATAGGGAGCAATGGACACTTCCTCTCTCAAGATCCATAAAGGTACTAAAAACATATTTAAATCGGTTCATGTGAATACAGTGGTTCAATATTAATATTATAAAGCGACGAGAATATTTTTGGAGCACCAAAAAAAACTAAATAACGACTTATTTAGTGATGACTGATTTCAAAACACTGATTCATTTATGCTCCGATGCTTCCTGAATCAGTGTATCGAATCATGATTCAGATCGCGTGTCAAACTGCCAACGGCTGAAATCACGTGACTTTGGCGCTCCGAACAGCAGATTCGAGTGTGTAATGAGTGGACTGTGTAATAATGTGGATCGTGCAATAATGTTGATTGTGCAATGTATTTTTTTTTTTTTTTATATGAAATGTATTTGTCCATGTATTGACCCTTTGTGACCCCAGCCCCCGGGACAACGGATGGAAATTAGCCTTCAGCTACAATCTGGTACTATCATGTCTGTCCATTAACACACACTGTCCCTATCAAATAAATAAATAAATAAATAAATAATAAAATCCAATCAATTCCTGTCCTTTTTTTCTTTTCTTTTTTTGTAGTTCCAGAAGCCATTTTACTCAAATATACATCACAATAGGGAAGAAAAGACTTTTGCAACTTCTATTTCATGCCGACTTTAATCCAGTCAGTTCTTATCAATCTTTTCCCAAGGTCAGCATGTGTCGTTCTAACTCTTTCTAATCTCTTAGAGTGACTAGTGTTGCTTCAGACAGACATATTTATCACATATCCTAATGGAAAAAAAGGGGGGTTACACTTTATTTTAAGGTGACATAGTTATATTGTACTTACTCAAATAAGTACTGAGTAATATTAATTAACTACATGTACTTACTATAGAGTTACGGTTAGGATTAGGGTTTGGTTTAGGGTTAGTTATCTGTAATTATGCATAATTTACTGTAATTACATGGTAAGTACATGTAGTAACATATAATAAATTACCTTAAAATAAAGTGTTACCAAAAAGGGTTCAGATTTTAATTGACTGATGAATTTATTAATAATATACAACAGAGAGACAAATAGAAAGCCAAATAATCATTGAAATTACATTAAAGGTGCCCTAGAATCAAAAATTGAATTTTTTGGCATAGTTAAATAACAAGAGTTCAGTACATGGAAAAGACATACAGTGAGTCTCAAACTCCATTGCTTCCTCCTTCTTATATAAATCTCATTTGTTTAAAAGACCTCAGAAAAACAGGTGAATCTCAACATAACACCGACTGTTACGTAACAGTCGGGGTGTACGCCCCCAATATTTGCATATGCCAGCCCATGATGTTCCCAACATTATGAAAGGCATTAGACAAGGGCTGCCAGTATTAACGTCTGGAGCTGTGCACAGCTGAATCATCAGACTAGGTAAGCAAGCAAGAACAATAGCGAAAAATGGCAGATGGAGCAATAATAACTGACATGATCCATGATTACATGATATTTTTAGTGATATTTGTAAATTGTCTTTCTAAATGTTTCATTAGCATGTTGCTAATGTACTGTTAAATGTGGTTAAAGTTACCATTGTTTCTTACTGTATTCACGGAGACAAGACTGTCTTTATTTTCATTATTAACACTTGCAGTCTGTATAATTCATAAACACAACTTCATTCTTCATAAATCTCTCCAACAGTGTGTAATGTTAGCTTTAGCCACGGAGCACTATCAAACTCATTCAGAATCAAATGTAAACATCCAAATAAATACTTTACTCACATGATCCGACGCATACATGCAGTATGCATGATGAACATCTTGTAAAGATCCATTTGAGGGTTATATTAGCTGTGTGAACTTTGTTTATGCACTGTTTTATAGTCGAGAGCTGGGGGGGCAGGGAGCGCGAGGATTTAAAGGGGCCGCAAGCTGAATCGGTGCATAGTTAATGATGCCCCAAAATAGGCAGTTAAAAAAATGAATTAAAAACAATCTATGGGGTATTTTGAGCTGAAACTTCACAGACACATTCAGGAGACAACTTATACTTATATTACATCTTGTAAAAACTGGTTCTAGGGCACCTTTACATTATTTCACATTGATTTAAAAGTATTTAATACATTGATGATTACTTTGGGCAGATATGAAACTTTTATAGAATTAGACATTTAAATTATTTAAAATATTTATTAAAATGAAAAATAAATGTATTTAGTAAAAACATTTGAAGAGTTTGGTTCCAAAACGCGATAAACGCCATTTTCAAAAAATTGAGTTTCCACCAAAATCAGTATTGTATCTGGTCGGTATTGAAAAGTCATTTATTAATTTTGCGCAAAATGCGATATCCGTCGTGTTATTCTGTCATGTTTTCTCCCTTTCTTTCCAAAACGCGACAAACGCCAGTCTCCCTTCTCTGCAGAACGCGATATATCCGCTCAACCGATCACAGCGCTCCATTCCACCCACTGTAAACACTGAAGGCTTTTTTAAAAGCCGTTTTTAATACCAATGTACTCGGCAAATGTGTTTATTTAACCGTGCGGTGGCGCCAGATACTCTTTAATCGGTAATGACAAATAATTTAACAAGATTCATTTTGGGAGCGATGGCTGAATGTATTTTTAGTAAAATGCCTGTATATAAGATAAATATTGGCAAAGTTGAGACTCTGTCATGTATATGAATCAACTTACTTTGTTGTGTATTTTCAATTTGAAAAATAACTTTTATATTGATGGATTAATTGCATTTTGAAAAAAAGTGTCATGGATTTATTGCATTTTGGGGAAAAAAATAATACGTTTTTATAATAAACTTTTTAAAATCAAAATGTAGATTTGAATTTTTTATGTTTTTATAACCACAAGATGCTATGTGAAAGTTTGAAACAGAAAATAGTGGTTTTCATCTTGCCACTTTCTTGGTAAAGAAAACACCTTTTTACTCAAATTAATCAAAATGGAGTTATTGCGTTTTGGAACCAAACTCTTCATTTGTATATCTAAAATGTTTCAAATTTAAGTCTAAATTACACTGCTGCTTCTTTCTTCTACAGCTATCACTCAAGGAAATTATTTTGCATTGACAATGTTATTTATTAAATTGTTGATTAATTTTACATGATGCTAGTTGAATAAACTCTGTGTTTAAGAATAGTTTTAGTGTTGACAAAACAGATCCAACCCGGTTTAGATCATGATTAGCGGCTTCACATATAAACATTCAGGGTATGAATAGAAAGTCAACAAAAATGTATGAATAGAAAGTCGGCAAAATTTACTTCACTGCTGAAAACCAATTCAGAGGCTTCATCCTTTGAAGGCTGCATTCCAAGACAGAATGCGTCACACCATTTCAAGGACTCTTTCAAATGGCCTAGAAATGTGTCCTGCTTTTCTTGGGCCACAAAAGATACAACGTGTGGATCCTTCACAGCCCGGCCTATCCCAAGATTCAATCCATGCTGAATCTTGGGTGGCCCCCCCGCCTGGACGTGACCTGCGAGGAGCAGCGCCACGGGACAAAGGTCACAGCTCGAGCCATAGCCGTGGAGATCCATGATAAGGGCCCGGAGCACATCTAGAATCGATCCCCTCCTGTGTGGAAGGAACCTGGGCCCCGACATTTCATTTTTAAACAGTCACTTGTTGCCACCTAGTGGAGTACTAATGTAGTCAATATTTTTATTTGCATTTATTATTATTATTTATTATGACTTTGCATTTTAATCTCTCTTATGTTACTGCCTCCAATAGCAACTGCCTGTTATATATTTTATGTTGTTGTTTTTTGTTATTCTTAAATAGTTTTGGTTTGTAATTGCTTCTGATCATTCCTTAATGAAAGTGTTATTTCATTATTTGGCAAACTGTCACCGTTAACAGTTACAGCCTACTGGTTATAGCTCGCTACTGGCTATAAAAAATACTGGAATTGGAATCGAAAAATCAATAATAACCGGATTTGATAGGCAGAATCGGAATCCTAAAATTAAAACTATACCCAAACCCTACTTAGGACCGACTGACCCATGTTCAACTGCTGTTCACATGGATCAGTTCTCCACTTTGGCCTTCAAAGTAGAGGTCTACAAAGAAGACCCGAGACCCGAGGACACGGGACCCGACCCGGGACCCGTACGGGTTCGGGACTATATTTTAAATGGTCAGCCGGGTCCGGGTCCGGTCCTAATCTATTACTTCGGTTCCCGGGTCTGATTAACATTGTGTGTATACCCGAGCCGATTTGATTCGGAGATCACCCGGCCGTGTTGGGAGTCAGACAGCGCTGTGCGTGTTTTGTAACTTGAAAAGTATGAGCCGGGAAATAAGGTGAAAAAACACGAGTGACCCCAGCCATCAGAAGCAGAGCGGACGGAGTTAATGCAAGCGAACGGTGATCATCGAGTTTTACTATTCCTATCGTGTGCAACAGTAATGCAAAAAACTTCAAATCTCAAGAACTGCTTGTAGCCTTGCACATTCGCATTTAAATAACATAGCCTATTTCAAATCATTAACAAAATATGAACTATCACACGAATGTTTTCTGTGACGCTTAAAGCTTATGTTTCAGGTTGCTCCAGCTAACGCGCATGTCTCATGCGAGCGCACTTTCTTTCTCCTGTTTTTATAATAACATTATGCCGTCTTGTTATATCTAAAGTTTTGGTCAGACTCGGTTCAGAAAGCACAGAAATGACCGCAAATAAGTAATGCTAACGTCAGCGGCCATGTCACTGAACAAGCAATCGTTATTATAGTTCAAAAGGGCAAACAGTCAAAGTTATTTTATTATGTGAGTTGACTCGAGTCTCGAGATACAACGAAATAATGCAAAACTGCAAAGTCACATTTGTCATCGTGACAGCAAGTGAACTTTTAAAGCTGGAATAATGAGTGGATTAAGCATTTCAATTGGCGAGAGGAATAACGGATGAACTTTCTTGGCAAGTGCATCACAGTCAGGTACAAAGGAGAAAGCTATAGCCTACTAATATTAGGTAAGACAACACGTTTTATTTTCGCAACTTGTTTATTGACTTATTAATAGCAATTTGCTGTGGAATAGATGTGCCGATCGGGTCCAGACGGGTCTGGTCGGGTTCGGGTCCAGCTTAGACGGGTCCGGGTAGTACATTTATGGCATTTCTTGGTTCTGCACGGGTTCGGGTCCAACTTTCAAAATAATAGTCGGGCCGGGTCGGTTCCGTGTAGCACATTAACGGGTCTCTTCGGGTTCGGGTATGAATTTTTGGACACGTGAAGACCTCTACTTCAAAGCTCTCGTTTGAATATTATTATTATTATTGAATATATATATATATATATATTTAAAACATTAATCTTATAATGATTTGCATGGCTTTGTTGATTTTATATTACTGGTAACAGCCATAGTGCTTTATTATCATAATAATTGAATTTATTGATTAAAATTAAGAACTTGACATATATGATGATGCATATTTAATAAGGTTTAAATAAAATGCCCCTGAAAATCAATTTATAGGGGGAAATACCATCTCAAGTTTGTGTCTGTTGCTGTCAACATTGTTTTTGGAATTTAAATTAAAAATGCGGTTGGTTCAAAAGATCTGCTATCTAAGAACAGCATATATGAGTATCAGCCCCATCCAGCGCTTTTCCAATAATGTGATTAATAGTGGATCATTTCACTCGCTTCCATGTCAAATGATCTGTTAGCAGATTAGTTGAAGGAAGCTACTTCTGTTTGTGTGCCAAAACATTTTAGACATCCCGACCGGGCGATGTTTTTCGGCCATGTCCGGAATAAAGATGGCATATACATATAGTTAGGGTGATGTTACATGACTTAAAATGTGATATAAGATTTTGATATATATTGTCCATCACAAAGTCATCTATTCCAATGTGTGATTTCTTGCAAAAGCACGTCCAAACCTCTTGTGTTTCATTTAGTCAAACCACAAGGTGTCAGTGTGGTCTCAAAGCTTCAGCACTGACACTGAGCTATACTTATATATATATATATATATATATATATATATATATATATATATATATATATATATATATTAAGGCTGCATTTATTTCATAATAAATACAGAAAAAACAATAATATTGTGAAATATTATTAGAATTTAAAATGATGGTTTTCTATTTTAATATACTTTAAAATATAATTTATTTCTGTGATCAAAGCTGAATTTTCAGCATCATTACTCCAGTCTTCAGTGTCACATGATCCTTCAGAAATCATTCTAATATGATGATTTGATACTGGAACCTGTGATACTTTTTTCAGGATTCATTGATGAATAAAATGTTAAAAAGAACAGCATTTATTCAAAATATAAATCTTTTCTAAATATATAAATCTTTACTATCAATTTTTACCAATTTAACACATCTGTGCTGAATAAAAGTATTAATTTCTTTCAAAAAAAAAAAAAAAAGAAAGAAAGAAATTACTGACCCCAAACTGTATATATTGTTACAAAAGATTTCTATTTTAAATAAATGCTGATATTTTTTATTCATCAAAGAATCCTGAAAAAGTATCACAGGTTATAAAATAATATTAAGCAGCACAACTGTTTCCAACATTGATAATAAATCAGCATATTACAATGATTTCTGAAGGATCATGTGACACTGAAGACTCATATATACACACACACACATACACATATATATATATATATATATATATATATATATATATATATATATATATAAATGAAATTATGTAATGCATTGCATAATAATAAAAAAGTATATTAGTAGTACATTTCTCTCCAAATACAATTCTCAGATAATGGATAAGGTTTGTATGAAGTGAGACAGTGGCATTACATCACCACCTAGTGTACAACAGATTCATTAAAATTATTAACACATTCAAACATTAAAATTTAAGTTTTAATAAATTCAATAACAAAATTTGACAATTTCAATAATTTTGGGGGGACTGACACAGACAATCTGTTACTATGTATAACCATTATACAAATGTAAGTGTTTACATAAGACATTATAAGTAAGAGGAAGAGAGAGAGAGAGAGAGAGAGAGACTTATTCTTCAGAATTACAGAATATGTTATTTAGAAGCCTAAATAAAACGTTCCACAAGCGTCTGTCTAGCAGTGATACGCCATTTCATACTTCGGTTCCATTTTATATTAGGTGGTCTAAACTACTATGTACTTACATCAAAAAAAAAAATAGTACAATGTACTTACTGTGTTAATATTGTATTGCAAAACACTTTAGAGTTAAGGTGTAAGGGATGGGTCAACAGAGTAATTATAAATGTAATTGCAGAAATTATTAACAGATGTCATTATATGCAAGTATTTTAAAAATATAAGTACAAAACATGTAAAAACATGTATGTAGCTTTGCAATTTTATATACCATTCAAGCTGAAAAGGCTGTCTTTCTCAAACACTAAGAACACATTCTGCATGTGATCTGTGCATTTGTGATCTACAGCTTTCTACAGCTTTGTACTGGATTTTTCATTAAGCACAACTAAAATGGCAGACCCTAAGTCATCGTTGTATGTGTTTAATTTGCCATCAGATGTGTCCCTCCAATATTTGCAAAGACTACTCAACACATATGGACCAGTCCGACATCTGTCTATGAACACCACCAATGGAAACGGCTGGTCATGGACGTATACCTACATAGAATTCAAAAACCAGCGTGATGCTTTAAATGCAGCATGGGCTTTGAATGTTTCTGAAATTCATTGCCAACGCGTATTAGCTCTCACTGCTGCGTAATTTTCAAGGATATTTAATGAGCTTAACAGTCATGTTGATCAGACTGAAGGTCCAAGGCCAACAGAAGGACCAGGGCCAAGTGAAGGACCAGGGCCGAGTGAAGGTCCAAGGCCAACAGAAGGACCAGGGCCAAGTGAAGGACCAGGGCCGAGTGAAGGTCCAAGGCCAACAGAAGGACCAGGGCCAAGTGAAGGACCAGGGCCAACAGAAGGACCAGGGCCAAGTGAAGGACCAGGGCCGAGTGAAGGTCCAAGGCCAACAGAAGGACCAGGGCCGAGTGAAGGACCAGGGCCAACAGAAGGACCAGGGCCAAGTGAAGGACCAGGGCCGAGTGAAGGACCAGGGCCAACAGAAGGACCAGGGCCGAGTGAAGGTCCAAGGCCAACAGAAGGACCAGGGCCGAGTGAAGGACCAGGGCCAACAGAAGGACCAGGGCCAACTGAAGAAACAGGAGGAAATGAAGTGACACCAGGTTCACGGGGGAGAAGATTTGTAGATCACGTGACAAGGTTCTTTACAGACCCTCAAAACCTGTGTATGATCAGCACAGTGATTCTAGGTTATATTTTATTACGAGATGGAAACGGTGCAGCAGCGGTACAATTTTCAACTGCTCTATTTAGTTTTTCTATGTAGTCAAACCTTGAGGAAAATGGCTACATTAGAATTTCATGCTAAAAGATTCACTTTAGCAAGATTCAAGATTTACAGATGCATAAACAAAGTTATTGGGATCTGTAGGTCCCTATGAAAATTAAGTTTTATTTTTACCCCAATTCCTTTCTTCCCAAATTCTGTTTTTCCAAATTTCTGTATTATTTATTTATTTTTATTTTTTCATTTAAAATTTTCTGGACTCCAATTTTTCTGAAACTACAAATTAACAAAAATCTATTAAAATTTTACAAGAAAATACCTTGTTAAGGTCCTATGAAATACATTTTACTTTTTCTTAAATTGACATTGTAATACTTTACATTTTAATAATCAAAAAGCATGTTTAATCATTTGAACAGCTTAATTCATACTTGTTTTTACAATAATAGGGCCTTATGAAAAGTTAATTATTCAGAAATCCTGTGTTGTATTTTAATTTTTTTATTCTTTATATAAATTATATTTTGATAATGAATTTGAATTAAATCATAAAGTTTAAGTTAAGTTAGTTTTAAAAATCTTTTTCAGATAGGTGTTTTCATGCTGCATACATTGTGCAAATTGATTGTACATATCAGAAAAATAATTGCACATTGCAGTAATTTGAATCAAACAAACTCAATTATTCAGCATCTATCTTGTAAGGGAAAGTTTAGCAAATCAGCGATGCATAAGTGCATTTAAATATGTCCTTGATTTTACAGATCACTGATAATTTATTTATTACGGGTAACTTTAAATGACCCCACGCGAGTTTTATTAAAGCCTTGCATACGCATCTACATAACAGATACAATAAAAGTACAAAGCAGACAGATTTCATATCTTTGCTTAATCAGATAATGCAGCATAAACATTGATATTATGATCAATAAAGTTTAAAAGCAAAGTTCAGTAATAACTGATGTTTTATAAAGTGCATGCATAATAATTATGCAAGTTGATTTTTTTTTCCCAGGCACATTTTACCAATTCCAAACCACATCAATCTTAATAACTACTATTAATTTTGTATTTAATCAATTATAAGAGATGTATAATTGTTCATGAGGCTGGAAATGAAAAATGACATATTCAGGTGTGCATAATAATTAGTAGGGATGGGCATATCAATATATCGATACTGATGTTGAGTATTGAAAGTATCGATACTCAAATTAAAATATCGATACTAAGGTGTGTGTTTTTTTAACCAGTGATTTTGTTTATTTGACAATAAATTTAATGCATACAATATGCATGGATTTGGACAAATAACATGTTAGTGAATAATTGTGTAGTATAACTATTTTCCTGCTCATCTGAACACGCAAATGCTGCAAGTCAGAACCAATCGATCACAGAAAGCGTTCGCTCACTGCCGACACTACATTCAATCAGGGCTGCCTTTAGTATCGTAAGAAACCATTGATGCTTTTGGGAAACGCAGCCCAGAACAATGCTTAACAAAAGACAAAAAACATAATATGTTTGAGTTATTTCACAATAAACAAAAATGAAATAGTAGCCTACATAAGTTTGTGCAATTGCATAAACATTGAACATTAAAAGTTCATATTTATGTTCTATTCTGTAACTAATGTTGATACATTGTCAGAATACAAAGGTTGTATTTTATGGGTGCAACTGTGCCTGTCACTGGCAGTCCCTTATGAAAATGAACCATTACTACAGTGAACATAGTTAAGCTAGGCCTATATTTGTAGATTTCCATGGTTACCACTACAAGTAAACATTTTAACCATGTGTAAACAAATATATAATCTAATAAGTTGCAATTAAGGGGCACTGAATGTTAAAATACCTTTCAAATATAATGTTAAGTGGGTACCATTACCCATTTTACGCTTAGTAATTCAATAATTTAAGAAATTTTAAAATGTATAAGTTCAGATTTGAGGTATCGTATCGGTATCGACATCAGTGATATTGGCCTTGAAAATATCGGTATTGTATCGAAAACAAAATAAGTGCTATTGCCCATCCATAGCATTCACGCTAAAAACCAATGCTGCCGCTCAGTCTTTGTGCCACTCAGTGGGCGTAACCGCACGTCCCTTGGTTGCATATAAAAGAATGTTGCAATTTTATATACCATTCAAGATGAAAAGGCTGTCTTTCTCAAACATTAAGAACACATTCTGCATGTGATCTGTGCATTTGTGATCTACAGCTTTCTACAGCTTTGTACTGGATTTTTCATTAAGCACAACTAAAATGGCAGACCCTAAGTCATCGTTGTATGTGTTTAATTTGCCATCAGATGTGTCCCTCCAATATTTGCAAAGACTACTCAACACATATGGACCAGTCCGACATCTGTCTATGAACACCACCAATGGAAATGGCTGGTCATGGACATATGCCTACATAGAATTCGAAAACCAGCGTGATGCTTTAAATGCAGCATGGGCTTTGAATGTTTCTGAAATTCATTGCCAACACGTATTAGCTCTCACTGCTGCGGAATTTTCGAGGATATTTAATGAGCTTAACAGTCATGTTGATCAGACTGAAGGTCAAGGGCCAACAGAAGGACCAGGGCCGAATGAAGGTCCAGGGCTGAGTGAAGGACCGGGGCCAACAGAAGGACCAGGGCCGAGTGAAGGTCAAGGGCCAACAGAAGGACCAGGGCCGAATGAAGGTCCAGGGCTGAATGAAGGTCCAAGGCCAACAGAAGGACCAGGGCCGAATGAAGGTCCAGGGCTGAGTGAAGGTCCAGGGCCAACAGAAGGACCAGGGCCGAGTGAAGGTCCAGGGCCAACAGAAGAAAACAGGAGGAAATGAAGTGACACCAGGTTCATGGGGGAGAAGATTTGTAGATCACGTGACACGGTTCTTTACAGACCCTCAAAACCTGTGTATGATCAGCACAGTGATTGTAGGTTATATTTTATTACGAAATGGAAACGGTGCAGCAGCGGTACAATTTTCAACTGCTCTATTTAGTTCTTATATGTCGTTTTAAAACATCTACTAATGATTCTGAACGCTGCAGCAAGTTTTCTTTTTTTCAGATCAAAAGGTCCTTTTATACTCAGTCAGCCCATTCTTGTTTCTGGAGAAGTAAAGAGAGAAGACAGAAAGCTGCATATGTATGTGTTGGTTTTAACCCTTTATCTAACATTTTACACACAGGGCATCAAACAGACATTTGTTGTTGTTGTTTTTTGGGGGGGTTTTTTTACAAACTCCATTACCCAATCAGTAACAACATAGTCTCAACATTTGTAACACATATGTTGAGGTATTGTCTGTCTGCAGATCAGATATTCACTACTAGGGTGACCACCATCAAACAAACCAAATGTGGGACGATTAGTAAGTTTGTGTGGGACAATGTGGGACATGTTACCAACACTAAAACACAACCTGAAGCTGTTATATAATGTCTATCTAACTTAATAACAACATTTGTATTCTTCCTTTCATCTGATAAAAATACTTTGTTCTTTAGTCCCTTCCAGAAAACACCATTAGATCATAATATAACATAACAGGTCTTTATTTTACATGTAATTTAAATTAAACATCACTGACCCTAAAGACAGCAGGCATCATGCAGATAACTAATTTTAATAAGGTGACCAGATTTCTGAAATGGAAACTGGGGACATTTCCTATTCAAGTGGTCAAAATATTACCAAAATCACATTTGTTATTATCTATTTAAAAACAGGGACAATGCATTTTTTAAAGTTTTTGTTTTTAATTGTTGTGGGTTCCTTATAGGCTATTATTACATGAATAATTATGATTTCGTTTTATTATTAGGATTTTTTCTCTGGTCTAAATACAATTCACCAAAAAAACTTTTACACGATTAATAGTAACCATGCACTGTAAAAGCAGTTCAAAACAATATGTCTGTTATAACATTAGTGTGACTTTACAAAAACACATTACATTACAAAAATAAAACATAAATATAAGAAGATAAATATTTTAGAGCATTTAACAAATTTTTTTTATATTTTTTTAACATTATTGAATTTAATATTTCAATTTTCACAAGCTGTTCCCATTCAGTCGGTCACGTTCGACGTACGTCGGACAGACCGACGAATAGGAATCTCGCTAGAGAGGCCAATCTACTTCGAGTGTAACTAAACGAGCCAATGCACATTGGCATGCAATCATATGCATCAGCTGCTTGCCTCGCAGCGCGGGTATATAATGAGCAGCAGGTGCGTTGCATCTTCAGCTTTTCGCTTCGGAGCCAAACTTCTGCAACAGTGTGAAGAAAGCTACTGAAAGCACGAGTGTTGGAAAACGAGTCAGCTCTTCGAGACGTCTCTTTGTTGCGGTGCAGGCGGACAGCGCAGCAGCGGGGCCGATTTTCTCCTTTGTTTTTCCTTTTGCCTTTTTATTTTGAGCAAGAAGCTGTAGTCAGCGTGAAGGCCGTTCTCACGGCTGGTGAAACGGTGCGCCTAGAGCGCTAAAAAGCTGTTGTTACAGCTGGTAAGAGAGCGACTTCAAGGAGAGTGCACACGACAGGCTGCACATTTCCCTGTCTGTGTTGCAGCGGCTTTTCCCCTGCGTGCTTCAGCACCTAAAAGAGTCAGTCCTTGAAAGAGCTTACACAAGTAGTTCGCGTCTTTTTAAAGATGTCGTTCTACTTGTGTGTTTCTGGATGCGGTCGTTACCTGGCGCCTCGGGATGGTCACCAACGCTGTATCGCGTGCTTGGGCTTAAGGCACGCTGAGGCGGCGTTTGTGGACGAGTCATGTACCCATTGTGGGAAGATGACCGTCGCGGAGTTGCGGTCGAGACTCCACTTCCTGCAAAGGGGTGGAGTCCCGGTCCCGACGCCTCGTTCCAATCCTCCTCAGAGGGTTGCTTCGGGCGGCGGGGCTGGTGACTTGAGGATCACGGTGAGCGCGTTTCCTTCGGGGAACCAACCCCCTAGGAACCCTCACCCTTCTTGCACTCCGCAGCCAGTAGAGCTGCCGGGGGAACGCGGTGGACCACCCCAGAGGTGTGTACCATCCGTATCCTTCGGAGCTCCCCAAGACGACCGGATGTCGATCGCTGCATCGGAGGGTGAGCCTGACGCTTCTGGGGATGACGATTCGGCGCAGATGCCTCCCTCGGGAGTGACAACTGTGCCCGATTCAGACCCGGAAATGATGGCTATGCTTTCCCGGGCCGCCAACAGGGTCGGGCTCGTGTGGAATCCTCCACCGTGTCCCGAGCCCTCGAGGTTGGATGATTGGTATCTCGGGGTGGCAAGGGCTGATTCTCAGCCCCCCACCCCAGTGCCTTTCTTCCCGGAGGTGCATGAAGAGCTCACTGGCACGTGGACGGCACCTTTTACTGCCCGAAGCCGTGTCGGTGGGTCCTCCTCCCTCACCACCCTTGATGGTGGAGCGGCTAAGGGTTATACGCGCATACCCCCTGTGGAACGGGCCGTTGCTATGCAACTGTGCCCTAACTCCACCTGGCGGGGGGAGCCGTCTCTCCCTTCCCGGGCCTGTAAGTACTCGTCGGATCTTACCGGCAAGGCTTATCAGGCCTGTGGGGAAGCCGTTTCCGCCTTACACGCTATGCCTATACGCGTTGTTGCAGGTCCATCAGGCCAAGGCACTGAAGGACCTGCACGAGGGTGGTCATGATCCGCAAGTTCTGCAAGAACTTCGTGCCGCGACGGACCTCGCGCTTTGAGCGACGAAGGTTACGGCGCGGTCAGTGGGTCGTGCGATGTCCACCATGGTGGTCCAGGAACGCCATCTCTGGCTGTGTCTCGTGGACATGAGGGATACCGACAAGGTCAGGTTTCTTAATTCCCCCGTGTCCCAGACCGGCCTTTTCGGCGACGCGGTCGAGAACTTTGCCCAACAGTTCTCGGCTGTACAAAAGCAGTCAGAGGCCATCAGTCACATCCTGCCGAGGCGGTCAGCTGCTGCACCTCCACCGCCGGCGGCACCTCAGACTGCCCGTCGCCGAGGGCGCCCCCCTGCAGCCGCCCCCGCTCCCACGCCCCAGCAGCAGCAGCCTCCATCCAAGCGGCATCGTGGAGCCGGTCGCGGGCGGGGTGCCCAGCCCGTCCAGCCACCCCCTAAGAAGAAGGGTGGCAAGGCCAAGTCCAAGCGGCCCTAGGACGGGCGACCCGGAGATGGATGGGACTGCTCTTCAGGAGGTGGTGACCGCACCGCTCCTTCCCCCGGAGGAGGGCCGGGTGGAGAATCTTTTGTTTCCCCTTTTTGTTCCGCCGCTGGCTCAACGGCCAGCGGTACCCAAATTTTCAATAAAAGAGCAGTTTCCTGTATCTCCGGGTCTGAAGAGGGCTCGGAGAGCAGTGGGAGGGCTAGAACCTCACCACTCTCATCCACCTCTTCTGTCGCCAGCGGACAGCAGCGAGCAGCAGGTAGGCAAAACCTCGACTGCTCCCTCTGTCCACCCGTGGAAGCAGGTAAGTGTTGCACAGCACACTGTGACCCCGCTTCGGGCCGCCTCACACAGAGAGCCTCCCGGGCCGCGTCCCTGCGTTCCACCTCGCTGCCCCGCGGCGGGTACGCCGGTGGTCCCCTTGGTGCCGCTTGCGCGGTCTCTGGGAGCCTGGCTAGCGCTCCCCAGTCCGTCTCGCTGGCTCCTTCGGACCATCAGGCTCGGCTATGCGATTCAGTTCGCCCGGCGCCCCCCCAAGTTCAGGGGCATCCTCTTCACTACAGTGAAAGATGCCGATGCCCCTGTTCTGCGTGCGGAGATCGCAGTCCTACTGGCGAAGGACGCGATAGAGCCGGTCCCTCCAGCCGATTTGAGGTCGGGGTTCTACAGCCCCTACTTCATTGTACCCAAGAAAAGCGGCGGGTTACGACCGATCTTGGACCTGCGAGTTTTGAATCGGAGCCTCCACAAGCTACCGTTCAAAATGCTCACGCAGAAACGCATTTTCGAGTGCATCCGTCCCCGAGATTAGTTTGCAGCGATCGACCTGAAGGACGCGTACTTCCATGTTTCGATTCTTCCGCGACACAGGCCATTCCTGAGATTCGCGTTCGAAGGTCGAGCATATCAGTACAGAGTCCTACCCTTCGGGCTGGCCCTGTCTCCCCGCGTCTTCACGAAAGTCGTGGAGGGAGCCCTTGTTCCCATGAGAGAACAGAGTGTTCGCATTCTCAACTATCTAGACGACTGGCTCATTCTAGCACAGTCTCGGGATCAGTTGTGCGAACACAGGGACTTGGTGCTCAGTCACCTCAGCCAGTTGGGGCTTCGGGTCAACTGGGAAAAGAGCAAACTCGCCCCAGTGCAGAGGATCTCTTTTCTCGGTATGGAGTTGGATTCGGTCAAACAGATAGCACGCCTCACAGAGGAACGTGCTCGGTCGGTGTTGAACTGCCTGAATACGTTCAACGGCAGGACAGCGGTCCCACTGAAGTTCTTTCAGAGGCTCCTGGGGCATATGGCGGCTGCAGCGGCTGTAACACCGCTTGGTCTGCTTCATATGAGACCGCTTCAGCACTGGCTTCACGGCCGAGTCCCGAGATGGGCGTGGCAACGCGGCACGTTCCGGGTGCCAATCACTCAGGAGTGCCGCCTAACCTTCAGTCCGTGGTCGGACCCTTTGTTTCTCCGGGCAGGAGTGCCCCTAGAACAAGTGTCCCGGCATGCTGTGGTTTTCACAGATGCTTCTGCCACCGGCTGGGGTGCCACGTACAACGGGCATGCAGTGTCAGGGGTTTGGACGGGACCCCATCTGCATTGGCACATCAATTGCCTCGAGTTGCTGGCAGTACGCCTTGCTCCGAGCCGCCTCAAAGGCCTGCTTCGGGGCAAGCATGTACTGGTCCGTACGGACAACACTGCGACCGTTGCGTACATCAACCGTCAAGGTGGTCTACGCTCCCGTCGCATGTTGCAACTCGCCCGCCATCTCCTCCTGTGGAGTCGGAAGCATCTGAGGTCGCTTCGCGCCATTCATGTTCCCGGTGTGCTCAACCGTGTGGCCGACGAGCTATTACGAGCTGCGCTGCCAGGAGAGTGGCGACTCCACCCCCAGGTGGTTCAGCTGATCTGGAGAGAGTTCGGAGAGGCTCAGGTAGACCTGTTTGCCTCACCAGAAACCTCCCA
Organism: Megalobrama amblycephala; assembly: GCF_018812025.1. Taxonomy (NCBI): domain Eukaryota; kingdom Metazoa; phylum Chordata; class Actinopteri; order Cypriniformes; family Xenocyprididae; genus Megalobrama; species Megalobrama amblycephala. Next base: position 44,359,561 of record NC_063057.1, on the reverse strand, counting down.
CTGCCAGTTGTTTTACTCTCTGACCGGGGGAACACTCGGGACAGACGCACTGGCACACAGCTGGCCCCGGGGCCTGCGCAAATATGCGTTTCCCCCAGTGAGCCTACTTGCACAGACCCTGTGCAGAGTCAGGGAGGACGAGGAGCAGGTCTTGTTAGTTGCGCCCTACTGGCCCAACCGGACCTGGTTCCCAGAACTCTCACTCCTCGCGACAGCCCCTCCCTGGCCCATCCCTCTGAGGAAAGACCTTCTTTCTCAGAGACGGGGCACTCTTTGGCACCCGCGTCCAGACCTCTGGAAACTCCATGTCTGGTCCCTGGATGGGACGCGGAGGTTCTAGGTGACTTACCCCCCGAGGTACTTAACACCATCACTTCGGCTCGTGCACTGTCTACGAGACGTGCTTATGCCTCGAAGTGGAACCTGTTCGTCGAGTGGTGCTCTTCTCGCCGAGAAGACCCCCGAAGATGCTCGATCGGTGTCGTGCTTTCCTTCTTGCAGCAAGGGTTGGAGCGTAGGCTGTCCCCCTCCACCCTCAAAGTCCATTCGGCTGCTATCTCCGCTTACCACGACTACATAGATGGCAAATCTGTTGGTCAGCACGACCTGGTCGTCAGGTTCCTTAGGGGGGCAAGACGGTTAAATCCTCCTCGTCCCCCTCCATACCCTCTTGGGACCTTACTCTGGTGCTCAGAGCACTCCAGATTGCTCCCTTTGAGCCTTTGCTGTCAGCAGACTTAAAGATTCTGTCTATGAAGACTTTGCTGCTGGTGGCATTGGCCTCCATCAAGAGGGTAGGGGACCTGCAGTCATTTTCGGTCGACGAATCGTGCCTAGAGTTCGGGCCGGGTGACAGCCACGTGGTACTGAGACCCCGGCCTGGCTATGTGCCCAAGGTTCCTACCACTCCCTTCAGGGATCAGGTGGTGAGCCTGCAAGCGCTGCCCTCGGAGGAGGCAGACCCAGCCCTGGCTTTGCTCTGTCCAGTTCGCGCCTTGCGACTGTACATAGACAGAACTCGAAGCTTCAGGACCTCAGACCAGCTCTTTGTCTGTTACGGAAGCCAGCAGAAGGGAAAGGCTGTCTCCAAGCAGAGGATGGCCCACTGGATAGTGGATGCCATCGCCCTGGCTTACCAAGCTCAGGGCGTGCCCTGCCCGCTCAGGTTGCATGCTCACTCCACGAGAGGTGTAGCATCCTCCTGGGCGCTGGCTCGTGGCGCCTCGCTAACAGACATTTGTAGAGCTGCGGGCTGGGCGACACCTAACACGTTCGCTAGATACTATAGCCTTCGTGTTGAGCCGGTTTCCTCCCGTGTTCTCGCCACAGGTCAGAGGCACGGAGAGGCCCCGGCTTAGTGTCGGCTTGCTGCGCTACATGCGCTTCTATTCTCCAGAGAGTCCCTTCGGGCAGACCCTGTTGAGTCCTCCGGTTACCCCTCGGCAGCCGACATGGCGGAGCGTCTGGCGCCAGGCCTATATTCCGTTGGATCCTTGAGAACCGGATTTAGGCTGGGTTCCATATGTGTGACCCTACGGGGATCCCATATGGGTTTTTCCACGGTTGCTCCTAAACGAAGCCCGTGTCTTTCCCTCTGGGAGAACCCATCTCTCATCGAGTGGAGTCACCCCAGTTCTTCCATATGTTGTACAACCTACAAGGTTAGTTCATATGTACTTATCCATATAACTCCTTCGGGGAAGGATATGGCTTCCGCAGCGTTCCTTGTCTCATGTAAGGCGACGCTTTCCCAGCGTTATCCAATTGTCTCACTGAGTGGGTTTTGGGAACAACAGTGATCGACCCTCTCTGTGTGAGCTCGGTCCCACCGTCCTTAGGCAAGGGGGTTCAGGTGGCTCACAACAGAGCGCTGGAAGAGGGCAGCTCCTGTGGCGCTTTGGTAGGGATTCCTATTCGTCGGTCTGTCCGACGTACGTCGAACGTGACCGACTGAATGGGAACGTCTCGGTTACAAAGGTAACCCTCGTTCCCTGAAGGAGGGAACGGAGACGTACGTCCCGTCGCCACAGGCGTTGTCCTGCTGATGCTGCCGCCTGCTGGGTTCGGCTCCTCAGCGAAAACCTGAAGATGCAACGCACCTGCTGCTCATTATATACCCGCGCTGCGAGGCAAGCAGCTGATGCATATGATTGCATGCCAATGTGCATTGGCTCGTTTAGTTACACTCGAAGTAGATTGGCCTCTCTAGCGAGATTCCTATTCGTCGGTCTGTCCGACGTACGTCTCCGTTCCCTCCTTCAGGGAACGAGGGTTACCTTTGTAACCGAGACGTTTTTAGCTGTATACAGTAATTACAACTGTTTTAACTTTTAACTATTCTTAACTTATTATTCTGCATTTTAGACTCATTTTAAGCACAAAGTACGTGTATTATTTTATTTTATATTTATTCATATCTACACCTTCACCAAGTAGTTAAGACGTGTGTGTGGAAATTGCTGCGTTGTGACGGAACTTATGTGGACGTTTAAAATTGTGCAAAACAATCTCGCACCCTGTTGAGGCCCTGGTATAAAACATACAAACAGTATGAATAGTTAGTATGTTACTAACCTTGAAACTGATAACGATGTTTATTATGATATTTGACGATAATGGCGCTTTGCTCTGTTCCAGATCCAGATTACGTTCTTCATGAAGTAGCGGCGCGCGACCAAGTGTAACTGCACAGCCCCCTCTGTTGGAGAACATGATCACTACACAATTTCTCCAACAGTCTGCTGTATGCTCGCATGCAGGTTGGTTTGTACGAACTGTAAAACGGGGACATTTCAGGGGACAGAACACCAAAAACCGGTCTGGTCACCCTATTTTTGAAATCGTTCTGACCAAGTCCAACTCCGCTCCACATTTGGATTGACAGCATCACAACCTACTAGTGACCGTGTTTACTCCTTTGTTTTCAACCAATGGATAGGATTTAAAAAACGGCTGTTGGGATATACTTCTGTCGAAGCGCTGGTAGGTGAAAAACTACGCAGCAAAAATTAATGCTTTCTTAAAAAGTCAAAATAGGGCATGCACGTTAACCATTGGATAGGATTATTTTCTATAGACGGTATGCGTCGACGTCACTTTCCCGCCGGAACGCGCTTCCCTCAGCTGGACTGCTTCCTGCTTCATGGTTGGATTTAACAGGGGAAACTGCGAAAACGTGAGTAAAACAAACGATTACACTAAAGGTTGGACTCAAAAGTGTTTCTTACAACTAAAAATAAACCTAATCCATGGATACTGACATCCAGCCAGGAATCGTGATTCCTGACATTTATATGTGCCTGATTCGACGCAGATGAAATACAATAAAGCAAATCTGCCAATGAAAGAGCCATATATAACTTCATTATAGGTAGGTTTACATCCGAGTAATCACATATATCAATGTTATATATCGTCATATTGTCCAGCCCTGGATAGTTTTTGTCAGTGTTTATTTACACCCAATTATGCATAATATAAGATGGTAAATATTTAATTGATGATTTGTCAACACAATATATAACAATACAATATATACCGTATGATTTTACCTCAAAATCCAACATTTTAAAGGTGCCCTAGAATAGGCCTTTTTCACAAGAATCGGAAATCACGTGACGCAGGGTAAAGTTAGTTCCGCTATGCGTCTACGGCTATTAGATTGATATGCTCTTTTCTCAAATATCGCTTCTTACCTTTTCTGTTTTGTCTGTTTTCCAAGTCGCTTTTGTATAATCTACAAAGAAATTATTTTCTACTTGTTTGTAGCTTGTACGGCCGCTCAGACCGTTGCTCGAATTTACCGGCAGGTGGATTTATATCACCAGCTGTCATACAGTAAAGGCTACGCAGCTCATTCATCAATTCCCCCGATCGTATTACGTACGAGGAACATTATTTATATAATTTATTCATTAAAAACAATAACTCCCAATATATACTTTAATGTATACTTTAATATAAAATCGAGATACATAATATTGTCGTGAGTTTAATATGTTTTAAAAATATATAGCATGTAATCTCATATGGCATCACATCCCACATTCAAGCATATGTTATAACTAATCCTGATCGATTAAAATGATTAAACTAAGACATAATTAATTTCCAACACCACACTGTACAACTATCAGTCTTTGCATTAATGTTGCAACAGCACAATAATACTGCGCGTAATAGCCTACACACTTTAAGATGATGACGACAGGAAAATGAGTGAGAGACTGAAGTGTTTATATCCAGAAATATCAGGGTGCGAGCGGTCCTGTTTCATGAATCAGAGGATCTTGCGTGATAAGGGAGCTTCCAGCTGATCATTTCCCCAGCACGTCGCTAAAAGCACTCTATACATCCCAATGTGCATACTATCCACCCTAAATAGTACTGAATATTACACATAGACTACTATTTAGGATGGATAGTATGCACTTTGAGATGCAGACACTGTCTTTACAGTAATGTACAGATAATGCACAGATGCGCCAAACAGGCACGAAGAATATAACCAGTATAACCGCCATCACTTCAAATTATTTATTAAATTTAGCTCTTAATGAGAGCGCTGTAGTCTCACCAATAATTCACCAAGAACGTTCAAACATTTTCATGACATTTAATTCGTAAAACGACTTTGATTTCCGAGCTGGTTCTGATCGAGGCTATCTATCACTGTAACCGGAAAAACTTTTACACTGTGTGGATCGTTCCGGAAGCCAAAAACCCGGAAGTGTGAAATTGGCCTTTTAAAAACTGAATTTACCTCAGCATAGTTGAATAACAAGAGTTCAGTACATGGAAATGACATACAGTGAGTCTCAAACACCATTGTTTCCTCCTTATATAAATCTCATTTGTTTAAAAGACCTCCGAAGAACAGGCGAATCTCAACATAACACCAACTGTGATGTAACAGTCGGGATCATTAATATGTACGCCCCCAATATTTGCATATTCCAGCCCATGTTCAAGGGCAGCCAGTATTAACATCTGGATCTGTGCACAGCTGAATCATCAGACTAGGTAAGCAAGCAAGAACAATAGCGAAAAATGGCAGATGGAGCAATAAAAACTGACATGATCCATGATATCATGATATTTTTAGTGATATTTGTAAACTCTTTCTAAATGTTTCATTAACATGTTGCTAATGTACTGTTAAATGTGGTTAAAGTTACCATTGTTTCTTACTGTATTTAAGGAGACGAGCCGTCGCTATTTTCATTTTTAAACACTTGCAGTCTGTTTAATGCATAAACACAACTTCATTCTTTATAAATCTCTCCAGCAATGTGTAATGTTAGCTTTAGCAATGAAGCACTATCAGACTTATTCAGAATCAAATGTAAACATCCAAATAAATACAATACTCAAATAATCCAATGTATGCATGCAGCATGCATGATGAACACTTTGTAAAGATCCATTTTGAGGGTTACATTAGCTGTGTGAACTTTGTTTATGCAATGTATTACAGAGTCGAGAGCTCAGGAGGGGGCGGAGAGTGAGAGCAATTAAAGGGGCCGCAGCCTGAATTGGCGCATTTCTAATTATGCCCCAAAATAGGCAGTTAAAAAAATTTATTTAAAAAAAATCTAGGGGGTATTTTGAGCTGAAACTTCACAGACACATTCAGGGGACACCTTAGACTTATGTTACATCTTGTAAAAAAAAACGTTCGATGGCACCTTTAACAAAAAATGATAACTGCAAATCCATGTTTCTCTGCCTGGAGTCGAGTTGTTTCTGTGAATTGCAGCAATCCGTTTGCTTCTTTTGTCTGTAGCTTTCGGCTTTTTTTTCAAAAAAAGTGGAGTGTTTCTTTAAAGTTCACAGAATATCAAAGATACATTTACAGAAACCAAAGGAGAAAGGTGGGTTAGAGCTACCTTGCTTCTTGCATTCTGAGTGGTGAATGCGTGGGTCTTTGTTTATTGACAGGAGGATTATAAAACAGTAATCTATACTGACACTCCTCCCTAGTTTGCTATTGAAAAAAATGGGGTTAAAAACTGTTCACTCTCAGCACTTATCTTTTCAGCTTCTCTATTGCCTGCGTATGTGAAAGTGGATTTATCTGCTGAAAGCATGTGGAAGCTGAGTGGTATTGTTACCTTGGAGGATTTATATATTAATAAACATTTTCCTTTTTTTTTCTCAATTAAAAGAGAAGTTTTCTCTTCCCACAGCACACTTGTTTTGACATTTACAGATTAGAAATTACGTTGTTTCCATTTTAGTGAAAGGTCCCATTCTTTTTCGGGATTGAGTTTTGCTGTTATAAAACAAATATCACAACATCGAAGAGGGGGTGAAATGAAACGCGAACCCTTACAAAGAGAATGTAAATGGGTTTTAGTCTTAAGTCATTATATCCTTTAGGCATGAATGGAGACCTGTGGAAGATGGCTGAAATAAAAAAAAATTAAAAAGAACTAATTATTACTTTCTTTGTCTTTTGATGTTTGAGCTGAGACAAACAAGCCTGAACAATACAATAAGGGATATTGTATTGTTCAGGCTTAGGGTTAGACTGTAATGTATAAATACTACAGTTGAAAATGCTTTACCATTTAAATTGGATGTTAAAGTGTTTGTTCACCCAAAAATGAAAATTCTGTCATTAATTACTCACCCTCATATTGTTCCACACCCGTAAAACCTTCATTCATCTTCAGAACACAGATTAAGATATTTTTGATAAATTCCGATGGCTCAGTGAGGCCTGCATTCACAGCAAGATAAACACTTTCAATGCCCAGAAAGCTACTAAAGACATATTTAAATCAGTTCATGTGACTACAGTGGTTCAGCCTTGACATTATAAAGTGAAGAGAATACTTTGTGTGTGCCAAAAAAAACAAAAAACGACTTTATTCAACAATATCTAGTGATGGGCGATTTCAAAACACTGCTTCATGAAGCTTCGAAGCTTTACAAATCTTTCGAATCAGTGGTTCAGAGCGGTCACGTGATCTATTAAAATTTAGAAACACTTACGATGTAACGAAGCCTCCTTTATTGAAATCACGTGACTTTGGCAGTTTGATACATGCTCCAAACCACTGATTTGACCACTGATGATGGCCTCACTGAGCCAATGGATTTCATCAAAAATATCTTAATTTGTGTCCTGAAGATGAACGAAGGTCTTATGGGTGTCGAATGACATGAGGGTGAGTAATAAATGACGGAATTTTCACTTTCAGCCTTTGGACAGTCAGCTTTCTCATTTAGTGCAGCAGAAAGATGGAATTCAGTGCTTGTTCATGTTAGAGAATATATGGCTTAAGAAAAATCAATCATGTGATCATTAATTTGGATTTTTTTTTTTTTTTTTTTTTCTGATTTGATATTGTAATCTGTGATATTGTGATTGATGGATTGTAATGGAGTGCTGCAATTTTATGTACTCTAACTACGTCCTACCGTAGCTGTTTAGCTAACTCTGCCACAACATTTGTGTTGTGCGTGGTCCCTGTTAAATAAATAAACTAAACTAAACTATTTGACATAGACATAATTATGACATAAACATATAACTGCAACTTTTTTGAAGCCTATATGTGATAATGACTGTTCTAGTATTTATTGTGCCTAAATGGACACAGATATGTATCTGCAATCATGTGTCACTGATGAAAAGTTAACCTAAGAAAGGTTTTGCACTGCACCATATAGCACCTTTCTGCATGTCTTTGAAGCGTAATACAGTTGGAGAACCTTTGCCTTATTCATAAAGTGCAGATCCTTTTTCTACTTTTTTGTCTCTTAAATCAACCCATTTACTCTGAAACACTGGTGTTCAACTAGGTCCGGTAGTTTTCCCTGCTGTGTTTTAGCACTGGGGAGACATTGTTATAGGACATGTGTCTCTGTACAACTGCTGTAATAGTTATTTTCCAAATGCAATATTTCCCTTTTTTTTGCTGTGACACTATCAGCTTTCAAATGCGGCCTTCAAAGGATGCCTCCCCTGAATTGGGACGAAGCTACTGAAATCAGGAACATCACCTGTTGCTGACATAACCTTGAAATGAGGGAACGGGATGTTGTGATCATGTGTTACTTAAGCTCAAGGTTTACTTTCATCTGCTTCTTGTCAGTCGAAAGATTCTGATGAAAGGGCGTTATCAAGTAAACATTTACATGTGAATGACCTGTAATAAATAAATGGTGATAATAAATAAATGATGATAAAGAGATCCAGAAAATCAATGACGCATTTAAACACTTATGCAATGCTAATTTGCTGAACTTACATTTAAATGTTAGATGTTTAATAATTGTGTTCATGTTTGGAAAAAGAGTGTAAATTACCATCATGTGCATTATTTTTTAGATATTTACAATCAGTTTGCACATAATGTTATGAATGTATGCAGCCTCAAAACACCTTGGCTATCTGAAAATTATTACTTTTTTAATCATTACCTTATATTATTTGATAAACAACTTAATAGCGTAAACTGTGTATATTTATATATGATGTTTATATTGGTAAATTTAATATTGTGTTTTTATAATTGTTATTATTTTTGTGGACCACACAGCATATGTGCAGGATTTTTTCTAGTGGAAGGGTCTCCTTAAAAATTTTGGATGAGAAGTGCAAAAATGAAACACACAAACACACATACATATATATATATATATATATATATATATTGAACATCTTTGGAATACAAATTAAGATATTTTTGATAAAATCTAATGGCTCAGTGAGGCCTGCATAGCCAGCAAGACAATTAACACTTTCAGATGCCCAGAAAGTTACTAAAGACATATTCATGTGACTACAGTGGTTCAACCTTAACATTATAAAGCGACGAGAATACTTTTTGTGCACCAACAAAATAAAATAACGACTTTATTTCAAAATTATCTATTGATGAAACACTGCTTCATGAAGCTTACGAATCTTTTGTTTTGAATCAGTGGTTTGGAGTGCCAAAGTCATGTGATTTCAGTAAAGGAGGCTTCGTTGCATCATAAGTGTTTAGAAATTTCAATGGTTCACCACTGGGGGGCGTGACTTTGGCAGTTTGATACAGGCTCCGAACCACTGATTCGGAACAAAAGATTCGTAAAGCTTCCAAGCTACAATGTAAATGTAAATGTACAAATGTACAATGTAAAAACACATTATTAATTATTAATGCCCCAGTGCATGATGAGAACACCAGTATCAGAAAAGTTGAGTAGGTTTTACTTAATTTTATATCGTTGAAATTTATGCTTTAATTTCTACATGCTTGAATTGAGTACTAATATAGAATTTACTGGGGGGTTTTTTTTCAATTCTTGCCTGAACTAACTTTCTCATGTAGAAATTACATTTGTTTTTTCTGTAGTATTTACTCCACCACAGAATAATTTTTGTTTATATAAGTGTGTGTATATATATATATATATATATATATATATATATATATATATATATATATATATATATATATATATTTTATGGATCTTTACCTAATATCCTAATTATTTTTGTCAGAAAAGAAAAAATTATAATTTTGACCCATACTATGTATCTTGTTCCCCGTGCGATTTATGACCAGTTTTGTGGTCCAGGGTGATTATATATATATATATATATATATATATATATATATATATAATTGCAAAATATGAGATCAAATATGTGTGAACCATTACATTTTTAGACTGTCCAAGAGCAACATCAGTGGATATAGGGAGGCAATGTCTCATTTTCATATATATATATATATATATATATATATATATATATATATATATATATATATATATATATATATATATATGTAAACCAGTATAAAAAGTATAATTTTAAATATTAGAGCTCAACATCTTTACACATTGAAAATAAGATTGATTTTTTTTTTCTCATAAACAGCAGCTGTTACAGTTACTTTGATAGATATCCCTATTTATTTAGTTTTATTGATAGACAACATTTTTTATGTTATGCAATTACAAATGGAAGTTGTTGTGTAGTAAATCAGGAGATATCACATTCAAGTAACTCACAAGGTTTCTTTACTAGCACTGCATGTTCAAAAATATCCTCTTTTCTTACATGCATACCAGTTCCCACATCATACAACTCCCTCTAGTAGCATTTACCATACGACATTGTTAAGTGAAATCCACTGTATTTTGCCAGTAATATAAAAGTAAATGATCAAAAAGAAGTATGAAATGTCGTATCACTAGATGCAAGATGGATGCTTGTGGAACATTTTATTTAGGTTTCTAAATAACATATTCTGTAATTTTGAATAGTAGATCTCTGTCCTTCTCTCTTCCTTTCACTTAAAATCTTTTATGTTAACACTTACATTTTTATGATGGTTATAGATAGTAATAGATTTTCTGTCTGTGCAAAATACAGTCTAGCGGTCTAATATTATTAAAATAGCCAATTCTTTTGTTATTGAATTTATTAAAACATTAATTTTAATGTTTGAATGTGTTAAATAATTTTAATGAACGTGGGTGGTGATGTAATGCCATTGTCTCACTTCATACAAACCTTATCCATTATCTGAGAATTATGTTTGGAGAGAAATGTCCTACTAACATACTTTTTATTATTATGCAATGCATTACATAATTTTACTATATATTTTTCATGTGTTAATATTAAATCTAAAGTATGATCACGACAATGAGTGTGTTATTGGGAGTCCCAGTAGTGTTAAGAATGTCTCTAAATGCCAGTATTAATGCATCTTTTTCATTATCTTCATGGACATTAAAATCCCCAAACAATTAAGAGTTTATCTGCAGCCAGGACTAACTCAGAAAATTAATAAATTCTTTAATAAAGCTTCTTTAGATATTGGTATCCGTGTCAGCCATTGAAAAAGCTTTATTGATCAACCTGTGATCTTGAATGTATCCATTTTTTTTTATTTGATAAATCATCTTTAGCAACTGAGAGCTTCACAGGAAAATCTATCACAATGCATCCCATTAATCCATCCCCTAACCGCTCTAGTACAAGGTACTTGAATATTGATTTTACAATATAAGGTTTGTTAGATAAGAATAAATATCTCTACGTGCAATGAATCTGTTGTTATCTTCTGTTATCTCTCTTTTGTGTTTGATAGGCATAACTAATGGACGTCACAATTACTTCACAAGACATTTGTTTCACAACAAGTTTAGCACAAATGGAAAGGATTGATTTCATTAAGTGAATGTTTAAGTGAGGACAAAAAAAAAGTTTTTGTTTTAAAGGGTTAGTTCACCCAAAATGAAAATTATGTCATTAATTATGCTCACCCTCATATAATTTCAAACTAGTAAGATTTTGTTAATCTTCGAAACACAAATACAGATCTTTTTATTGAAATCTGAGAGATTTCTGTCTCTCTGTTGACTGATTTGCAACGAACACTTTGATGCTTCAAAAATTGGAAAACTAATCCATATGAGTCAAGCGGTTTAGTCCAAATTCTCTGTTGTCTACATGTGAGTAAAAGCCTAAATTAAATCTATTCATCATAAAAAGTGATTAAGTCTCTTTGGACTCTTTGGAATTTGGACTAAACCGCTCGATTCATAAGGATTATTTTTCCCATCTCCTTATGGACTTTTTGAAGTGTCAAAGTGGTCGTTGCAAAGGCAGTCAATATAGGGTCAGACATCTCTCAAATGTCAAAACAAGTGGACCGAGACCTCTGAAAATTTGGGCCCTCTGAAACTCTGGTGCGGTTTGAAAAAAATATGAACACAACACAGACCAAAGACATGCAAACTAACCAAAAACAGGACATGATGTCACAAGATGCGACACTAAAAAGGACAGAATGCTCACGCATACCTGTTTTTTTACATCACAGTTCGGTACAGGCAGAACCGCAGATTTTTGTTTATGTTTGTGATGGAGGGATTCTTGTCACTTTTTTGGCTTCTTTACACATTTTATAAGATCTTCACAAGTTCTCAGCTGGTCAAAATACCATCATATGTAGGCTAAGCACATACAATGAGCACATTTATCCCAGCACACAGCATTGTTTTGGATGTTTGGTAAGTTCTGATGTGAAATATATGTAATAAAAGCCGACCAATCAATTGAGGTTTGTCATCTTTAGAAAGCCAGTGTGAGGGTGCGTTCACACCTGTCATGTTTGGTTCGATTAAAATGAACCCTGGTGCGATTGCTCTGTTAGTGTGGTTCATTTGAACATGTGAACGCTGCCATCCGAACCCTGGTGCGCACAAAACAAGCGGACCGAGACCGCTGAAAAGATGGGTCTCGGTCCGCTTCCAAACTAATTCTGGTGCGGTTTGAATGATATATGAACGCAACACGGACCAAAGACATGTAAACGAACCAAAAACAGGAAGGTAAGACCCTAAAAATGACAGAATCCTCACGAATATACTTTTTTCATCATAGTCGCGAATTTGCCCATGACAGGCATCAGACGCTTGCGTCTCCACAAGCAGATTGTTTGTGTGTGTGACAGAGGGATTCCTGCCACTGTTTTGACTCCTTTACACATTTTATAAGTTCTTCACGAGTTCCCAGCTGGTCAAAATACCATCATATGCAGGATACGCACACACAACGAGAGCATTTACCTCAGGACACAGCATTGTTTTGGATGTTCAGTAAGTTCCGTCTCAAAATAGGCAATATGTTATAAAATCTGACCAATCAGGTTGTGAATGCATCCCTATGCCTTTAGGTTCGGTATCTTTTGGTTCAATGATAAAATTGCCAATCTGAATGCTAATCGGACCAGGACTAAATGTTTTTTTTTTCCCTTCTTTGGTCCGGACCAAACGAACTGAACAACAAGTGTGAACACACCCTTAGGGTGTATTTACACCAGGAAAGGTCCCCTAGTTCACTTGCTTTGGTCCGGACCAAATAAATTTTTTTTTTTTTTTTTTGGAGTGGTTCACTTTCACACTTCCCTTTTTGCAAGTGAACCAAAATTTGTAAACAAAACCACATGTGTGCTAGGGTTATCCATTCATTGGACAGAAATTCTCAAGCAGAGAACCATAAAAGAGTTTGTTTGGAAACAACCGTACCGAGACCTAACTGAAGAGGTGGTCTTGGCCGGACCAAGCCCACCTCTTCAGTTAGGTCTCGGTACGGTTGTTGGTGTCCGCACCCAAGGTGTGAATACACCCTTAATGACTGCCATAAACTGTATCACTAGTTGGATTAAAGTTAATCTGCATGATTGTATAATTTATATGATTGTATAATTGACACTCTTGTATAACTGATTGTATAACTATTGTATAACTGACAGCAGTGGTGATTATAAAAAGCTTTCCACACTCTTCCCCACTTGCAACTGTCATCATGAAGGTTGTAGAGGGATTTCTCTCTCTTAGTCTCTTAGTGGCTGTTTTTTGGAGCTCCAGTAATGCAAAACCACGGAAGTTCAGGAATCCTGTCCATCAGAAATCAGCTTCTGCAATCTCATATCAGAAGGTCTGGGAGAAATTCAAAAGTCAAACTGAAGCTGAGCGTGATAAGTTTCTGAGTGGCTCATTCCCAGTTGGTTTTGAATGGTCTATCTCCAGTGAGAGTTTCAAAGTAGAGGGCGGATGGGCTGAACACGGGAAGGGTGAGACCATATGGGATCGTTTTAGCCATGAGGGTCAAGTCTTTCAAAACCAGACCACTGATTTGGCCTGTGATAGTTATAACAAGGTGGACTATGATGTGTATGTGCTTAGGGGCATGATGGTACCTAATTATCAGTTCTCAATTTCCTGGGCTCGCATTTTCCCCACTGGACGGAAAGAAAGTTTGGTTGACGAGGGGGTTGCTTATTATGACAAATTGATTAACACACTTCTAGAATCAGGCATTGAGCCCACTGTTACCCTGCATCATTGGGACCTTCCCCAAGCTCTGCAGGACGCAGGAGGCTGGAATGACGACTCTATTGTGGAAGCTTTCAAAGAATTTTCTGACTTTTGCTTCTCTCATTATGGAGACAGAGTCAAAACATGGATCACTTTCGGCAGCCCTTGGGCAGTGAGCAACTTGGGGTATGGAACAGGGGAACATCCCCCACGTGTGAAAAGCCCAATAATAGCCTCTTACCAGGTATGTTTATCATTCAGACAAAGTACTGTCTATTTTATGATTTTAGAAAGTGTACACTGACAATGTTTTGCTTGTTTTCGCAGGTGACGCACAATATTCTGAAATCGCATGCTGAAGCCTGGCATATTTATAATGATAATTACAGGAAACTGTACAATGGAAAAGTGGGCATTGCTCTTAACTCTGATTGGGCAGAGCCAAAAAATCCCTCAAGTAATCAGGATGTAGCAGCAGCTGAGCGCTATCTGAATTTCATGCTGGGCTGGTTTGCTCACCCTATATTTGTAGATGGAGACTACCCTGCCCTGCTGAGGCAACAAATAGAGAAAAAGAAAAGTGACTGTGGTATAGAGCTGGCAAGACTCCCCACCTTCACTGAGGCTGAGAAACAAAGAATCCGAGGCACAGCTGATTTCTTCGGACTTAACCACCACACTTCCCGACAGGTTAGCGAGAGCTTGGGTAGATGTGATGCTGGACCCAATAATGTTGGAGACTTCCAGGCTCATACTGACCCCACATGGCCCTCCACAGCTTCTGATCAGATCCAGTCTGTTCCGTGGGGGCTTCGGCGGTTATTGAACTACATCTTTTTAGAGTACACATCCATCACAAAGGTGCCCATCTATATCACAGGAAATGGAATGCCAACTGAGTTCATTGGTGATGTGTTCAATGACAATCAGCGTGTGGACTATCTCAAAGCTTACATTAATGAAGCAATGAAAGGTAAGTATTTTGAATTTTAAAACTATGATTATATCAATATTTTAGTGATAACAGGTCAGTCTGTGTGAAATCAGTAAGTTGGTGACCTAAATCCTTGGAAATTATGAATTGTTATATGGAAATGTTAATTTTACAGACCTTAGTTTTAGGTCACCAACAACATCAGATCTGACACAGACTGACCTTAAAAAAAATTTCTAGCAATATAACAAAACTCTTGACAAACCTTAACATCAGACTACAAGATCACTATCTACTAACTACTTCTTTCTGCTACAGCTGTGCATTTGGATGGTGTTGTCATCCAGAGATTTACAGTCCAGTCTCTTATGGATAGTTTTGAGGGTCCTCAAGGCTACACTCATCGATTTGGATTGCACTATGTGAACTTTGAAGATCCTGACAGGCCAAGAGTCCCCAAAGCATCAGCATATTACTATTCAAAAGTGATTGAGAGTAATGGATTTGCTGAGACTGCAGCAAGCCCTAAGATGCAAATCTATGGAAATAAAATTGAGAGCACAAGACTACCTAGTCTGCCACCATCTGAAGTTCCTTCAAAATCCAAGGTTGTTTGGCAAAAGTTCTCCCCTCAGACCAAGTTTCAGAGACAGCTTTATCACTATGGAACATTTTCAGAGGGATTCCAATGGGGCGTCTCATCTTCAGCATATCAAGTTGAAGGTGGCTGGAATGCAGATGGAAAAGGACCAAGTGTTTGGGATACTTTTACTCAAAAACCTGGTGCTATCCCAAACAATGAAAATGGTAATGTTGCATGTGACAGCTACAATAAAATAGATGAGGATCTATACATGTTGAGAGCCCTTAAAGTGAAGACTTATAGATTCTCCTTGTCATGGTCTCGAATTTTTCCCAGTGGCCGTAAATCTTCTCTTAATCAGAAAGGAGTGGACTACTACAACAGGCTCATTGATGGTCTCCTGGCAAACGGTATCACACCCATGGTGACTCTCTACCATTGGGACCTGCCACAGGCTTTACAGAACATCAATGGTTGGGACAACCCTGAATTGATTAACATATTCAACGAATATTGTGACTTCTGTTATGCAACATTTGGAGACAGGGTGAAGTTTTGGATCACATTTAATGAACCCCAGACAATTGCATGGTCCGGATATGGTCTAGGTCAGATTCCACCTAACGTGCAGCAACCCGGAGATGCTCCATACAGGGTTGCACACAACCTTCTGAAAGCTCATGCACAAGCATATCACACCTATGATGAGAAATACAGGGCATCTCAAGGAGGTCTCGTATCCATTAGTCTAAATGCTGAATGGGCAGAACCCCTAGACGTCAACATCCCTCGAGAGGTGGTGGCAGCTGATCGAGCCCTTCAGTTCCAACTAGGCTGGTTTGCACATCCCATATTTAAAAATGGTGACTACCCTGACGCCATGAAGATTCAGGTTAGCGACAAGAGCGAACTTCAAGGCTTGACAGAATCCCGCTTGCCTTCTTTTACTGATGAAGAAAAAGCCTTTATTCAAGGAACAGCTGATGTATTCTGCATTAACACATACACAACCAAAGTTGTGCGCCATGTGACCAGCACACTTGAAGTTGTGTCTTATCTGACTGACCAGGACGTTGAGAAGGACTTTCCAGAAGGCTCTGAAAATACCGCTGTTCAAGACCAGAAAGCTGTTTCTTATGGACTCAGAAGACTTCTGAACTGGTTAAAGGAAGAGTATGGAAACCCTGAGATTTATATAACAGAAAATGGTGTAGCTACAAGCCCTGCCATGACGGTTGATGACACTGAACGAATATTCTTTCTGAAGACTTATGTTGATGAGGCTCTTAAAGGTATGTTAACAATTGTTCTGAATCACTGACAGTGTGTACACAATGCGTATTTGTCTGTAAAATATACTTATAAATGTTTTTATGTACGAATTATAATTTATCAATAAATTTGCACTAAAATTTTGCACTAAAATCAGCTATATTAAAAAATGATATTATAAAAAAGTAAACTGTACATTTAACACATTTACATGTATTGTCTTTTTAGCGCACAACCTGGACGGAGTACGTATTAAGGGTTATATTGCTAGCTCTCTGATGGACTCTTTTGAGTGGCTAAATGGCTACTATCCAAGCTATGGACTTCACCATGTGAACTTTGGACTCTCAAGTCGCCCAAGAACTCCAAAGCGCTCAGCTCACCTCTTATTTGATATAATAAAAAATAATGGCTTTCCAATGACAGAGGAGGAAGAAACGTTATACGCACAATTCCCAGAGGGATTTATGTGGAGCACAGCAACAGCTGCATATCAGGTACAATCCATTTCATCAAATTCATTAATGTTTTTTTTTAATTATATATTTGCTTAAAAATTTGTTTCATGTTATGCTCCAACACCACAGATAGAGGGCGCCTGGAGAGCAGATGGAAAAGGTCTCAGTATTTGGGATAAATATGCACACACTCCTTCAAAAATATCTAATAACGACAACGGTGACATTGCCTGTGACAGCTACAACAGGATCGCTGACGATATCGAAATTATCAAAAAACTGAAGGTCGGCCACTACCGATTGTCTGTTTCATGGCCCAGAATTTTGCCAGATGGAACAACCAGGAAAATTAATGAAGTTGGACTCAACTACTATAATAGGCTTGTAGATGCACTTGTGGCAGCCAATATCCAGCCACAGGTAGACTATTTTTGAAATAATTTGCATCCCCTCTGGTAACCTAAATGATTTTGACCAAATTCTGACAGTCTATGAATCATTTTGATCTGGCAGGTGACCTTGTACCACTGGGATCTCCCACAAGCACTCCAGGATGTTGGTGGCTGGGAGAATGAGACTGTTGTCGAAAGGTTCAGAGACTTTGCTGATGTTGTATTTAACAGTCTGGGGGACAGAGTAAAGTTCTGGATCACTTTAAATGAACCCCTCAATGCTGCCTTGGCAGGATATGGCTATGGAAATGCAGCACCAGGTATCATTCGCCATTATACTTTTATTTTACACTAATATTGGTAGGCTAAATCATATTTTACAAAAATGATCAGTTAATAAAGCAAAATAAGGTTATTGATTGTCTATCTGTGTCTAGGTATAAATTCCAGACCAGCCACTGCACCATATGTTGCGGCACACAACCTCATCAAGGCTCATGCTGAGGCCTGGCATCTGTATAATGACAAGTATCGTGCAACACAAGGTGGCGTTATTAGCATTACTCTAAACTCTGACTGGGGTTATCCAAGAAACCCATACAAACAGGAAGATGTGGATGCTGCCGAGCGTTATGTTCAGGTACAGATCTGCAATTCAACCATTCATTGAACAGTGTGTAACCATGTGCATAAATAAACAATAAGCCACTGCTCTTCTTGAAACAGTTCATGCTGGGTTGGTTTGCTCATCCTGTGTTCAATGGAGATTACCCTGAAGTAATGAAAAACAGAATTCGAGAGAGAAGTTTAGCAGCTGGCCGACCTCAGTCAAGGTAATTCATATGATATCTTGTTTTTGAGCCATTTAAAGCTTTGTTTTCAAAAGTTTTAGTGCTTATAAATGCTTTTACTTTGTTACATCTTTTCAGGCTTCCAGAATTTACCCCTGAAGAAGTAGCAAGGATTAAGGGTACTCATGATTACTTTGGATTCAACCACTACACCTCTGTCTTAGTCCATTACTTGGACTACAAAGACTTCGAGGACTATGATGCAGACAGGTAGCCTTTTAGTTTTATTCCATATAGTCATTCTGTTTCAGCTCCAATTTGTTTAAAGGATTAGTCCACTTTCAAATAAAATTTTTCTGATAATTTACTCACCCCATGTCATCCAAGATGTCTATGTCCTTCTTTGTTCAGTCGAAAAGAAATTAAGGTTTTTGATGAAAACATTCCAGGATTATTCTTCTTATAGTGGACTTCAATGGGCACCAAATGGTTGAAGGTCAAAATTACAGTTTCAGTGCAGCTTCAAAGGGCTTTAAACGATACCAGACGAGGAATAAGGGTCTTATCTAGAGAAACGATCAGTCATTTTCTAAAAAAAAATTAAATGTATATGCTTTATATAAACAAATGATCGCCTTCCAAGTGGCTCCGCCAAAACCGCACTTTCGTATTCTTCAAAAAGCTTACGCTGTATGTCCTACGCCTTTCCCTATTCTACTTACGGAAAAAATTGAACTGGCGCTGCGTTTGTTCCGTAAGTTGAATAGGGAAGGCGTAGGACATACAGCATAAGCTTTTTGAAGAATATGAAAGTGTGGAACGACTTGGAAGGCGATCATTTGTATAATCCTGGAATGAATTTCTTTTTGACTGAAGAAAGAAAGACATGGACATCTTGGATGACATGGGGGTGAGTAAACTATCAGGAAAATTTTATTTGAAAGTGAACTAATCCTTCAAAGTGGACCTATTATGCCCCATTTTACAAGATGTAATAGAAGTCTCAGATATCCCCAGAATGTGTCTGAAGTTTCAGCTCAAAAGATCATTTTTTTGTACCATAAAAAAAATCTTATCACAAAACCAAGGTGTTAATGAATATAATATCTTAACATCTTCATGCCTTATAGTCACATTTAGTAGATTAGTGCTTTGTGGTAATATATTTTACATATTGTAACAAGATTTTCTATATAAAATATTTATCACCCTGAGTAAATTCTGTATGTATGCAGATAAAGTTTGACATACTTATATTTCCAAATTTTTGTCAATTGTTGGGCAATAATATAGTTACATTTTACACTGAAACTTAAATGATGTTGCCATCTATTCCAGGGGTGTAGGAGTTCAGTCAGATCGTACATGGCTGGAATCTGGATCCTTCTGGTTGAAAGTAATTCCTGGGGGATTCCGAAAAATTCTGAAGTTTATTAAAGACGAATATGGAAACCCTCCACTTTACGTTACAGAGAATGGTTTATCAGAACGAGGGCCAATAGATCTGAATGACGTCCACCGTATCCACTACTATAATACCTACATCAATCAGGCCCTGAAAGGTAAAATGCTTGAAAAGGACCGCATTAAACAATAGATTTCTGTGATGCATTTCCGTGCCTTTTTAATATTATTGTTTGTTTTTATTTTATTCCTTAGCGTGTTTGCTGGATGGTGTGGACCTCCGTGGCTACACTGCCTGGTCACTAATGGACAATGTGGAATGGGGGGCAGGTTTTGAAGAAAGATTTGGCTTTTTCTATGTAAATCGATCAGATCCCGCTTTACCACGTGTTCCCAAGGAATCTGTCTGGAACTATGCTAAAATAGTTACCTGCAATGGATTCATAAGACCAGGAGAAAGTCATGAATGTCAAGCTCGTTAAACCTGAAGGTACAATATCTGTCTATCTATCTGTCTGTCTGTCTATCTATATCTATATCTATCTAAACTGACTCCTTTCTGGTTTACAGCGACTCTGGGTCAGGAAGTGCCATGCTGATTCAAGAATCAAAAACGTCCAGTAGAGACACACTGACTTTGAGAAAACTGACAAATTCTGAACATGAAGATATGAACTAATCATTAACCAATGAAGAGCTATCCTTAATTATGACTAAACATGTTTGAGAGTTAATGCATTAATTAACATTTAGGGGTAAACTAAATCAGGCTCCATAAGAATAAATAAGAAGTACTCTGACTTTGAATTAAACATGTGAGTTAATATTGTTATACTTGAAAATGTAATATAATCTTCAGCTCTGTGACAAATAATTGAAATGGCACATGATTATTTAGCCATTAATTACATAGAATCTGTCTAATCACTAGTGGCACACTATAGGTGTTCTCATGTTTCTACAGTAAAACTGCCATTTTAATCTAAAAAATGTTGACTGTTTTGGTAAACTGTATTTATAATTAAAGACATGTTTGCATCTATGTGACATTGGGATTTTTCAGGAAGTTATGTACAGTAATTAACTGTATTTTTGTTTAAATTTTTATGTTTTGATTAACATGAACTTATGGACACAACCTATTTTACATGTAAATGTGCTTTATGGGTGTCTTTACAGAAATGTATATGTTTAATTATGAAAATAAAAAAATAAAAGGCTACAAATCAATTTTAACTTTGGTTTTTGTTTTTTTCAACTCATTCTGTCATGACTTTACCTGAAGGGGCACACAATTCATTCACTGTTAACTACTTACTAAATTCAGCTCATGATTTATCATAAAATTTCTATTAAATGCACATGTACTAGTTCAACTAGTATTCAGCCCAGTAAAGTGATGTTGTGTCGCTTTTTAAAAAGCCAGAGAGTGGAGGTATGGTATCATTATGACCGAAGTCTGCATGGAGAGTGAGCTAATGATCCCAGCAAACATTCCCCAACCTTAGTTCACGTTTCTTGTTGATAATTCATGAGATGTCGACGGTTCAAATAGTGGAGCCAGATTAATTTAGTTTTTCCCTAAATGTTAATTAATGCATTAACTCTCAAGCATGTACTAATGTAGTTAAAGGGATAGTTCACCCAAAACTGAAAATTATCCCATGATTTACTTAGCCTCAAGCCATCCTAGGAGTAAATGACTTTCTTCTTTCAGATGAACACAATCAGAGTTATAAAATATCCTTGTTCTTCCAAACTTTATATTGGTAGTGAATGGCTCTTCTTATTTTGAAGTCCAAAAAAGTGCATCCAACTATTGTAAAAGATTTATATCTTTATAAACTAAAATAACTAACTTCCAGCAGACGGCCTATGCAAATCAACTTATGCCAAAAGAGTAATCTCTGACCACCTGACGCATTGACAAATGCAGAAGTGCATAGGATAGAGCAAAAAAAAAGAAGAAAAAAAGTCACGAATTAGAAGTCTAAAAGAGAAATATCAGAGGATTTTGATATAAAAGAAGAGGAGCTTGAATTTGAATTAGTTTTAAATATGGATTTTTTATTTATTTATTTTTTTTTTACAAAAACCCATCGCTTTGCTTCAGAAGGCCTTTATTAACCCCCTGATGGATGGGTGCACTTTTTTGGGTTTCAAAATTATGAGCGCCATTCACTGGCATTAAAAAGCTTGGAAGAGCCAGGATATTTTGTGTTCATCTGAAAGAAGATAGTCATATACATCTTGATGGCTTGAGGGTGAGTAAATCATGGGATAATTTTCAGTTTTGGGTGAACTATCCCTTCTAGGCAGCTGTTATTCACATATGAATCCATATGACTCCAGTCATCATAGGATAGCTCTTCATTGGTTCATGTTGAAGTAAATATTAATTCAAGTATTACTGTAGTACATACCTTTATTGTAAAATGTTGCCGATTTAATAATATTGTAATGACCCAGCAGTAAGCTAGCAGCCAGGTGCATTATGAGTATTTGTTTGTTTGGAGTTGATTTATGCATTAAGCAAGACGGTTGGGTTTTTGCATTAGAAAAGTTATGTGTGTTTATGTTCAAGTTAGTTCAGGTGGGTTTGGTTCATTTACTGCCTTGTTATGTAAAAAGTGTGGCTCTCACCGTCA
Source organism: Megalobrama amblycephala (assembly GCF_018812025.1). Classification (NCBI taxonomy): domain Eukaryota; kingdom Metazoa; phylum Chordata; class Actinopteri; order Cypriniformes; family Xenocyprididae; genus Megalobrama; species Megalobrama amblycephala. The sequence continues at coordinate 44,337,240 of NC_063057.1, read as the reverse complement.
TGGAGAGAGATGTGTAGGGGAGGGACTAAGCGATATGGCCTTTATTGTGTAATACTTACTTTGTGTTCAGAATAAAAAGAAAAAGAGGATGGTACTGCCTCCTGCTGGTCTATTCTGTCTGTTTTGTACTCTCAGAGACACTCATGGTCTTTTATTTCACTAACAATTAACTCAGTAAAAAATTAATAGACTAGCCTAGCTCTGGTCAGTCTCTCACGTTCTATAGAAAAACTGCCAGTTATTACAATATATATTATTGACTACAGTTACTTATTGAGCACATGAACAAAAAATATATTTTAAACTTTATCCCCCATTTTCCCTGCCTAAAATACATGTTTGAGCTGTTTTAACTGAAAGCTATTATATTTTAAAATAGGTCAGTGCCATTGTTGTCTCAAGATGCACACTAGTAATGTTTATATATATATATATTTTTTTTCTTTCTAAGACACGTTTCTAAAAGCTACTTAAATGCCTTAATTGAACTAAAGCCTAATCTTGGCTTAATCTAAGCCCTGTCTGTGAAACGAGGCATAAATGTGCTTATTTCAAAGTTAAAAATACAATGCCAAATTAGGATTTAAAAGTCTCATGCAGAATTTACCCTGGCTCTCTGCATTAGACTATTTAACCAGTTCAACTAACCCAGTGTTAAAGGGTTAGTTCACCCAAAAATGAAAATGATGTCATTAATGACTCACCCTCATGTCGTTCCAAACCCGTAAGACCTCCTTTCATCTTCGGAACACAGTTTAAGATATTTTAGATTTAGTCCGAGAGCTTTCTGTCCCTCCATTGAAAATGTAGGTACGGTAGATTGTCCATGTCCAGAAAGGTAATAAAAACATCATCAAAGTAGTCCATGTGACATCAGAGGGTCAGTTAGAATTTGTTGAAGCATCGAAAATACATTTTGGTCCAAAAATAACAAAAACTACGATTTTATTCAGCATTGTCTTCTCTTCCAGGTCTATTGTCAATCTGCGTTCACGACTCCGCAGTGACGCTGCTGACGTGTTATCTGGTGCGCCCGAGCTTCATTTACTAGGGCTGTTCGATTCCGGATTTTTTGGAATCTATTCCGATTCCTGTTTCTGGAATCGATTCCTCACTGTTATTTTCGATTCTTTTTTTTTTTTTTTTTTTTTAATACCAACACTGTCTAACATTGTCGCGTCTTACCGTGCCATACTTTATTTCTTTACATGTGACATGATTGTGTTGACAAATGAAATCAGCTACAGGCCGCGATTTGTGTTAAAAAAAAAAATATTAAAGAGGAGTCGATTCCCCTTAATGGAATTGATTCCAACCTTTGGAATCGCCTCTCAATTCCCAACGTCTCGGAATCGAGGAATCAATTCTTTTTGGAATCGATTCTAAGCCCTATCATTTACAGTCTGAGGGAGACGCACGCTGTAAACAAAACAACCTTCGCAAACATGTCTAAGGATTTCGACACAGAGGAAGACTTGCATTTTTTTGCTCAGCCATATTTATTTGAACCCGAATACACGGACAAAGAACTAAGAGCGATGGAAGAAGCTCCTACACAGCAGCAACCGCTGTCACAAGCAGCGTCACTGTGGAGTCGTGAACGCGGATTGACAACAGACCCGGAAGAGAAGACAATGCTGAATAAAGTTGTAGTTTTTGTTATTTTTGGACCAAAATGTATTTTCGATGCTTCAAAAACTTCTAACTAACCCACTGATGTCACATGGACTACTTTGATGATGTTTTTATTACCTTTCTGGACATGGACAATCTACCGTACCTACATTTTCAATGGAGGGACAGAAAGCTCTCGGACTAAATCTAAAATATCTTAAACTGTGTTCCGAAGATGAACGGAGGTCTTACGGGTTTGGAACGACATGAGGGTCATGAGTCATTAATAACATAATTTTCATTTTTGGGTGAACTAACCCTTTAAACCCTTGAATCTTTTCTAAATTTAGATCAAGGAAGAATTCAGGAGAATAACTACAATTTCCCTGTAGCAGAGCTTTGTGTACAAACTTGACCACTACACACCAAAATGTATTACCCTGATGAAGACCAAAGGAGGCATTGTGGGAGCCAAGCTGTGGCTGTTGTCGTTGCTAGGAAAGAATGTTTTGTTTACTGTGTTTATTGTGGTAAAGTCACATTTATCTCTAATGAGCTGAAACATCTCCATATAAGGCTATGGGTGGACAGAGGCAGCTTGGGACGTTTCTGCAGGTTCTTCCATTTTGACTGCTCTAATTTGGCAGTTAGTGATGGGCTATTTCAAAACACTGCTTCATAAGAATTATGAATCAGTGCTTTGAATATTTTCTTAAATATATAATCAATACTGAGTGTTCGCTGGACGTCCATTGATTGTAACATGAATTTAGCTACATCAAGTTAATCTGATTATCTAATCCAAATATTCATAATTAACCATTACAATTCATGATACATTTTTAATATTTCCCCTTTGAGATAATTTGCTACAATGGTCTATGATTTTGTTTTCTCTAATTGATTACAAACATATGCACATACAACAAATTTAATGTATTACACAGAAGATGTATAAAAAAAAAACATGTCAAGATCTTTACTCTAAATGTGACTGATGGTAACTGCATTTCACACCCACTTTTAATGCCAGGACATCACAGGATGTGCCATCTTGCTGACATCTATGAGGGAGACTGCTACATGTCCACCTTGAAACGTTGCAGCCTTTTTTTCTCATAAATGCTCTAAAGTAAGTAAATAGTACATTTGACTTGAAATCATCAAGTCAATTTTACTTTGTAGGCACATTTTTCCATCAGTTTCCCCTAGTGGATCCAAGAAAAGTGTTCTTTTCTCATGTGGGTACATAACCTTTTATTATTTACATGAAAACACAACATACATTAGGCAGAAACCTGAAATCCTCACCAAAACTTACCTTCTAGGACATACTTTGAAGCCTATTTCTTTGTAATGTTTGGCAAATACTGGCCTTTAGTTTTGTAATCCAGAATCGGTTGATATAATGCTGGATTCATATTTTGCTGTCAATGTCCTATAGTTGTCGCTATTGGTTTTCAAGAGGTCTTAATGATGCTGAAATTTAAATTTTAACTGCAACAAAAATGAAATCAAAATCAAGTTTAAATGTTCTGAACAGAAATGCTTGTTTGAAATTACCATTAACAAGTTAATAATGTTATTTTATCGTTCTGTTTAAAATTTAATATTTCATTGCTATTATGAACAGTGAAGACAATAGCTATGTTTCCATCGCATATTTTATGCGCATCAGAAATGAGTGATGAAAAATTTCAAATAAAAATCCCTCATTTCGCAAAAACGTTTTTGCGCTGGCGCAAAAAAGAGTTAATATGAATAACGGGAGATGGAAACGCATTTGCTGAATAAATTCTGACGTAGCGAACATTAAACACACGTGACTAATCAGATGTTTCCGCTGATGGTGTTTTATTTGATGTTGGTTACTAGGTTACCAATACCAGCTAGAAGGCTTGTGTGCTGAAACGCGTTGGCAAAATAAAGTTGATACTTAGCTCCAGCTTCATAGTTTTTTGTTTATATTTTTGACCCCTCCGTGCCACAAGTGCTGCTGGTTTTCTTTCCTAAACTACATATTTTCCATTCCATGCACCTTGTTGGATGTGAAGTTGCACCAGACTAATTATATTACTAGGTTACCAATACCACCATCGTCCGCTCGAGCAATTTGATGGAAACGCACCTAATTCGCATTTGTGGGTTTTTTTTTTTTTTTTTTTTGTTTGGTTTTTTTGCAAACTTTGAAAAGATTCACTTCACATTTGGATGGAAACCCAGCTTCTGTCTGCTTATTCATTGCCTAACACAAAAGGAAGTTCTGCCCATCTCAATTGTCCAGGCAATGGTTAAACTGGGAAACAGGTCTGGAATAAGGGGATTTCTTCTGGGGTTTTTTTTTTTTTTTGTGGTATATCTTCTTCATCCACTGGCAGGTCATTTGAAATTTCAGCATTATCAAGACAGTAATCATCATCCTCATCTGGGAAAACTTGGTGAATGCCTTATTCATATTTGCAGCATTATCACAAATGATATGATCAATCTTTTGTTTGATTTTATACCGATTACATAGTTGCTCACAAATTTTCTCCTCCTGTATGTGACCCTTTGGAGTGGTTGCAAGCTAGTCAACGAGATTTTAACATTAAAGTGTCTGCTGCAATGTTCATCAGTGAGCTGTGATGCCAAGGTAGCCTCTTATTCTTCTGAACAGATGTCCACAGTGACAGACAGATTTTCAACTGTTGTCAGTTCACTTATTATTACTGGCCGCTAGGGACAGGCTCCAAAAGGGAGCAGAATCTCATTGAGTCCCATGTTAAAATTGTCTATTGTCTATCAGACACCTTAGTGTCAAGTCTTGAGGTGATGGTTCTGTGGCTCACTATTGTATTTTCATGACAGCAGAAATATGGAGGTGATCAGGGAGTCATCATTGATGCACATTTCAAACTCGGGCTTATTAAGGAAATGTTCCTCAATTGCTTTTACGTCATTGCTACATAGTTTATGCCGTACCTGGCAAAGTATGTGGTCAAGCAAGAGTCGGTCACAGTTGGCGAGTGATCTCGGTAGGAAGGAGAATTCCTCCATAGGTTGAGTTGTATAAAGATGTCCTTTGAAGTAGTTGGCAAACTTCACATCTGTGCATGCGGGACTTAGCAGGAAGATTCTGCAGACTGTTGTACTTCACACAACTTGGGTTTAATTTGATCCCAGAGACAAAACCGTGCAAAGTTGTAGAGGAAGCACTGTCATCAGGATCATCGTTGCCTTGGTCAGGTACGTCCAGTGCTGTGATCTCAGAAACTCTGGTGGATGGAGTTGTTAAACAAATGTCCCAGTTTATCTCTTGTAGCGTCTGGACCAATCACCCACACAATTATTCATGGTATTTAATGAATTACCCATAAACTCACTCTCACTATCAAAGTTCTCTGAACTCATCCCCCTAAAACTGCAACCAACATCCCAAGTGTAGCTAGCACACAGGCACAACTAGGTGTCCTGTTACAGTTATATGGTACTTTTATGATCCATAAGAATGCTGTAGAGACTAGTGACTCATTCTTCCTGAGAAGGACAAATAAACTCTCTTAATCCTATGTATTCTCTATATAACCACTTGGGAAATGTATAAACATGTATCCAATTTTCCCATCTCATGACTTTCCTTTTATAGGCTTTATTCTATGTATTAATTCTCTCTTTTGAACTATTTTGGTATTAATGTTCCATAGTTGCAAATGTATAGTTAACTGAGACCACATTGGCAGCATGCTTGGTATCTACGGACTCCAACTTTCATTTCCTATTTGGTAATTTATGTTACATGTTACTAACTCTGTGACACATTAGTATTATAAGAATTTAGAGGGTTCTTCTCTCAAACATCCAATCCAGTGTCTTATGCTAATATCTTGCTACAGAACAAAGACTCGTAAAACTTCCCTCTGAAAGGGAAACTCCTTATTGGCTCAGACACCTTAAGAGGGTGTGACGTCTTCACCCCTTATATTCACTGATCACAAGATAAAACCTCTCTTCCTGCTCTTCCTCCTTTTCTTCTTTTTTTACTGACAAATGCTGATGTCAAGATGACGCTTTAAGAAGCTAGAAGCTTCTAAGGAACCTCAAGCTTGTGCCAGGCCTCGGCCTAGACCTTCCATTCACCAAAGATCCTCTGAATCCAACTGGTTCTCTTTCATCAAGACAATATCAGCAAAGATTCAACGGGAGCCTCCACAAATTTCATCAGGACAGTTTTAATTCAACTTGGAGAGACATGCAAGTATCAAACTTAGTCTCATTATCGGATACATTGAGTATCCTTACCCCTTTGAAAGAAGGGCCTGTTAAAACTAAACTGATGGTTTGCTCAAGGCTGTTGATCTGCTGAAATGTACAACAATGCTGTAACCTCTTGCTTCCTGTACTCTGCTTTAGCCCTCTCTCTGACATGTGTGTGAATGTTAGAGTAGTTTAAGTGTTTAGTCTAGTTAATAAAGTCTTGTTCATGTCACACTTAAGGTTGTCTGTGTTTTGCGCTCATATACGGGAGTCCCTATTCATGTCGGTCCTGACTACAGGCTTTTAGTAGAATAAGATTGTTATTTCCCATAACCTGGAAATGAACATTTCTTAGAATTAATAAACAATTAACACTGTGTGTTCATTGAACAACAGGTTAATTGATTGTAATATTAATTTTATTACATTAAGTTAATTTTATTAACTGATTAAAATATTAATAATTAATTATAACTAGTTATGATTAATTATTCATATTTATTTTGAGCTAATTTGCTACACTCTCATGTTGACAGGTTTGAGATGGAGTAAGATTTGGAAATTTATACTTGAGAAATGAGTCTGTCCCACACGGTAAGCTTTATTTACACGGTGATGTTGTCTCTTTCAGTTCTCATTCCTCTCCATTTACATGCATGATTTTACTAACCTCAGCATGGGGTAGAACTTTGGATTAAAGCTTGCCTACCTGTAATTCTCAAAAACCAAAAAAAGAAAAAAGGTTAGCTGCTGAGTAGATTTAACAGTAGTGAATGGAACACTTTAAGCTTACCTGACCAAAAAATGTGTTCAGCACTGTGTACTTGCTATGTACAGTAACGTGAATTATTGTAGTATAAACTTACCGGTATGCTTGAAGAGGGCCATTTGCCTGAGGTCCTTTAGAAGACCCTTGTCCAAGACAAGGCCCTGAGCATTTTTAAGCCATTCTTTCTTTTCTGCTCATCAGAGCTAAGCTCACATCTTCAGTCCATGAGTGAATCCCTCAAATGTGATGGAGAAGGGACTTCTTCCACCTTTTGATCAACTCCTGATTAACATAAGGGATTGTTTTGATATTATGTAAATTTAATATGATTAGAAACAATGAAATCACAGGTAATGTATAAGAATAAAACTTTAATCTTTATCAACAACACCACACAGTCATTAGGTCTCATGAGACCGAAACGTATTACAAACAGAAGTTAGTTGTATTAACCCTCTGGAGTCTGAGGCTGATTTGGGCCCTGGAGAAGTTTTGACATGCCCTGACATTTGTACTTTTTTCAGTTGTTCAGAAACATATTAATGGAAAAAGTGTCATTACACTGTATTCAGCACAAACTAGGCTACAATAATGTGAGGAACATGTATGTGTATGTTTGTGTTTTTGAAGGAATAACGTTTATGCGTGTTATTGAAAAAAACAAAAAACTTAAGTTACTGAAATGAGGCCAAAAATATATATTAAATCTATGTTCACAAGACTTCTGGGTATTGGAGGTTGTAGACTAGAGTTTTTGCTTCAAAATTATGTAAAAATTATCCTTCCTACTCTTTCACATAAAACAATATATTAATTTAGATTTTGTAAGACACTTTTTGTCAAGAAACACAGTATGCATGGAGGCGTGAATCATCATGAACAATGCTGTGATTCACACCTGAGAAGACAAAAGATCTGCATAATGAGCTCTTTCAGTTAGGTAAACTGTGAAAAATGTTGTTGAATAAAGTCGATTTGTTTTTTTGGCGCACAAAAAGTATTCTTGTTGTTTCATAACATTAAGGTTGAACCACTGTAGTCACATGAACTGTTTCAAATACATCTTTAGTGTCTTTCTGGGCATCTGAACGTGTTAATTATCTTGCTGTGAATGCAGGCCTCACTGAGCCATCAGATTTTATCAAAAATATCTTAATTTGTGTTCTGAAGATGAATGAAGGTCTTATGGGTGTCGAATGACATGAGGGTGAGTAATTAATTAAATTAACCCTTTAAGAAAACAGCCTTTGAACAGTCAGCTTTCTCATTTAGAGCAGAAAGATGGAATTCGCTGCCTGTTCATGTTAGAGAATGTACATCATTTAGTACTTTTAAAACTGCATTTAAAATATGGCTTAAGAAAAATAAATCATGTGATCATTAATTGTTTTTTTTTTTTTTTAAATCTGATTTGATATTGTAATCTGATATGTGATATAACTGCAACTTTTTTGAAGCCTACACTGTTAACGATTTTCTTGTATTTTTACAGTACAGTACTGGCAGCAGGGTTGCCAGCAAGTTACTGTATTTTGATTTACAGTAATTGTACTGTAATTCAATTTACAGTACACAAGAACAGTACTGTAATTCTACAAAACAGTACTGTACTGTATTTTTACTGCATTTTCTACTTTTAGTTTGCTTCTGCTGTAATTAATACAGTATTGTACTGTAATATCGATATTGATATATTACTGCTAAATATTACTGCAATTTTCAAAATAATAACTAATAATGTTAATATTATAATTATACAATATGTAGTTATTATAGTATATAAATTTATAGGAAGTAATATTAATGATGACAGAATACCTGCAAATCAAAAGACAATCCAAACAATGTTCTTGTCAAAAATGTTTTATTCAATCACAAACTATTAAAACCATTGCATGTTCAGTGAATCAGCAATTTACATGTATTAATGGCTGTGAAAGGGACAGTTTACCCAAAAATGAAAATTCTGTCATCATTTACTCTCACTCAAGTTGTTCCAAACCTATATGAATTTCTTCCTTCTGCTAAACACTAAAGAAGATATTTTAAAGAATGTTGGTAACCAGACAGTTGATGGTAACCAACATTCTTTAAAATATCTTCTTTAGTGTTTAGCAGAAGAAAAAAACTTATACAGGTTTGGAATAACTTGAAGTTATGATGACAGAATTTTCATTTTTGGGTAAACTGTCCCTTTAAAGGGTTAGTTCACCCAAAAATGAAAATTCTGTCATTAATTACTCACCCTCATGCCGTTTTACACCCGTAAGACCTTCGATCATCTTCAAAACACAAATTAAGATATTTTTGTTGAAATCCGATGGCTCAGTGAGGCCTTCATAGGGAGCAATGACATTTCCTCTCTCAAGATCCATTAATGTAGTAAAAACATATTTAAATCAGTTCATGTGAGTACAGTGGTTCAATATTAATATTATAAAGCGACAAGAATATTTTTGATGCGCCGAAAAAACAAAATAACTTATTTAGTGATGGCCGATTTCAAAACAATGCTTCAGGAAGCTTCTGAGCATTATGAATCAGCGTGTCGAATCTGCTGTTCGGAGCGCCAAAGTCACGTGATTTCAGCAGTTTGACATGCGATCCGAATCATGATTCGATACGCTGATTCATAATGCTCAGAAGCTTCCTGAAGCATTGTTTTGAAATCGGCCAACACTAAATAAGTTATTTTGTTTTTTTGGCGCATCAAAAATATTCTTGTCGCTTTATAATATTAATATTGAATCACTGTACTCACATGAACTGATTTGAATATGTTTTTAGTACCTTTATGGATCTTGAGAGAGGAAATGTCATTGCTGGCTATGGAGGCCTCACGGAGCTATCGGATTTCAACTAAAATATCTTAATTTGTGTTCTGAAGATGAATGAAGGTCTTATGGGAGTGGAACGACATGAGGGCAAGTAATAAATGACATTATTTTAATTTTTGGGTGAACTAACCATTTAAGTGTGCACAAATGTAAATGAAACAAAAACATACAAGAAAAGAGAACTTGAGGATTGGGTTGGGTAAAAGAATGACAAGCGAGTGACAAAATAAAAATAAAAAAAACCAAGTGTGTGTGTGAGTGCAGGCATCATTTTGAAGTTTTGTGGGTTGATGACCGTCACCTTCCTCTGCACCACCCTTTTGGTCCCCTTGCTGACTCCCTGTCTGGCAGTACACTTCATCTGTCTGGCATTTCCATCTTCAGGATTGATTCTGACCAGGAACCTGTTAGCAATATCATACCAGTCAATAAATATGCTTTTCATTTTTGGGTGAACTAACCCTTTAAAACATTGTATTAAAATGGCTAATACTTACAGAAAACTTATTCCCAGGCTGCAAAGACAACTGGCCCACACTGTAGAGCTGTAAGAAATCAAAATACATTTTATTCAGTTATGTGTTACTTGTTGAGAACGTATAAGCTAACACATCACTGTATTTCATACACTCTATACAATCTTTATTAAAAAAAAAAAAAAAAAGCTTCTGCTTCTAAAAATTCTAACTTGCTTTTTTTGGCATAGGCTACATGGGTCTATGTTGACTAATATATCAACTCTGATATATATACCCAGCCAGCAATGACACGTGGGGCCCAGATGGGTTAACTACGGGTTCCATGGGTACTGTGTGGGCATGGGCTTTGGCTGGGTGAAATCAGCGGGCCCCATGTAGGTTTTGTAGTACGAGTCCCACATAGGAAGCCCATATGAGCTGATTACATGGGCCCCATAAGGGACAAGCATGGGCCAAGTGGGCATGGGTTTGATCTGGGAACACATATATGGGTCTTGAATGGCATATTTATGGGCCAAGTGGGCATGGGTTTGAACTGGGAATGCACATATGGGTCCTGCATAGAATTTTTATGGGTCAAGTGGGCATGGGTTTGATCTGGGAACACATATATGGGTCTTGCATGATGTATTTATGGGCCAAGTTGGCATGGGTTTGAACTGGGAACACATATATGGGTCTTGCATGACATTTATGGGCCAAGTGGGCATGGGTGTAGCACAGTTAAGTTCGTAGGTGGGGAAGGAAGAGCACAGGGTCGACGAACAACTGCTGACTGAGACTTTATTTGGTTTCAAAAAGGTTCAACAGAAAAACTGTGCAGCGCACAACAACAAAATAAACAATCCACAAAGGGCTTTACTCCAGGTTCGGTATACACCATCCACAAAGGGCTTCTCTCCAAGTTTGGTATACACAATCCACAAGGGCTTCACTCCAAGAACCCCGACACGGCTCAGTCAGCAGTTCCCCTCTCTCTCACACACTCCTGCTTCTCGCTGCGTTTTATCCTATCTCCGCGCCAATCACTGGAATGAGAAACAGGTGTTCGTGATTTATATTCAACCCACTCACTTACCAAGCGTCTCCCGCTATTCTCTCCGGCTGCAGACCTCGCTGAACCACGCCCCCCTCGCCACAATGGGTTTGATCTGGGAACACATATATGGGTCTTGAATGGCATATTTATGGGCCAAGTGGACATGGGTTTGAACTGGGAAAACATATATGGGTCTTGCATGATGTATTTATGGGCCAAGTTGGCATGGGTTTGAACTGGGAACACATATATGGGTCTTGCATGACATATTTATGGGCCAAGTGGGCATGGGTTTGATTTGGGAACACATATATGGGTCTTGAATGGCATATTTATGGGCCAAGTGGGCATGGGTTTGAACTGGGAACACATATATGGGTCTTGCATGACATATTTATGTGCCAAGTGGACATGGGTTTGAACTGCGTATATATAAACCGGTCCTGCATGGCATATTTATGGGCCGAATGGGCATGGGTTTGATCTGGGAACACATATATGGGTCCTGCATGGCATATTTATTGGCCAAGTGGCCATGGGTTTGGGTGATTGGTTCAGGTCCAGCAATATTATGTAATGCTCATCTACAAACAAGCATCAAAAATAAAATAAAATAAGCTTAACTTAGGATATCAAGGGGAGCCTTATCATTCAAGCTCCTCTTGGCAAAGCAAAATCTGCTCGTCACAACATGGCAGACAGAGCATCATTCTGCTTGCTTCGATGCTGGACAGGACAAGAGGAAAAAAGAAATAAAGAAAAAAAGGACTTGCAGGAGGCCTCATCATCAATCTGTCTGCCACTTCTGTGTTGTTAGATGTCCTTGGACCAAGGAGTAGCATGTGTTTCTATCAAGGTGTAGCTCATACACCAACAATGACTGATGTGTTGGCTGTAAAAGGTACAGTAGATCTGTTTGGTTAGGCTATCTGAAGATCTTCAGGATGCATTGACATATACATGGTTTATGGTTTAAGACGGTAAAGGGAGGGGCTGAGGTAGTTAAAGAAGTAGGCCTGTAAGGACAGAGTGACCCAGATTGGGACAGATTTATGGGGATAAGTGTAAAGGAGACAGCATTGCTACTGCTGGCATTTGAATATTTACAATATTTATTTTGTATGAATATTTTGCTAACTTAACATAAATTGCTTATAACATATAGTTGCCTGTAGAATGTTGGGTAAATCCCTCCCTGATGCCTCATAGGACCCATTTTGCTACCCTATTGGCTTTTGGTCAGTTTGCACATGCATCTACCACGCCGGATACCCAGATTCAAGACCCGCTTGGGGAGTGGTTTCTGGTATCAGAGGTGGAAGTCATTAATTACAAATACTCAGATTACTGTAATTAAGTAGTTTTTTGGGGTACTTGTACTTTTATGAGTAGATTTTCAAGCCTGTACTTTTACTTGTAATATTCATTAATCCATGTAATCTACTAAGTTACTTTTAAAATCATAGTTGAGTACTGAGTACAATTTTAATTCATATCCAAACCTTTTATCTGCATTTTTGTAGCCAGTAAGGTGATTTGATAGCAAACAAGCCGATGAAAACCGGGTCATGAGGACGGAAAACAAAACAAAACAAAAAAAGGACGTTAATGATTGATTTTTCATTGATTCTGAATTAAGAATTTAACCAGTTAAAAATGTATTCATGGATATTTAATCAATAGTCGTGGCTCCTCATGTAATTTAGTTTTTTGTCTGCTGGAGACATTTGCTTAATAAGGAAATAAAAACTTAAATGAGGAAAAAAATGAGGGAAAAACACTTGTTTTGCATCTTATCAATTATTAATGATTAATAGATTGTTGGCATGTTAACTTCTGGTAAAGGAAAACACAATTTCCAGCCCTAGTCTGGAGAAGTGACGGTGACATCAGTGGTTAAAAGTAACTAATACTCTGAATATTTTCTTTTTAATTTTTAATTTTTTTTTTTTTTTTTTAATTTTTTAAATTTCTTTTACAAACTGTACTTTTACTTGAGTATTTCTCTAACACCGGTACTTTTACTCGTAATTGAGTAATATTTTAGCAATGCACTTAATTGTACTTGACTACAGATTTTCAGTACTCTCCACCACTGCCTGTTATGCACAACAACACCTAATTAGGCTCATTCATAATGAAGCCAGCGAAGCAGTTAAGTCGTTTGTTAATTCTCTCACATATCCTTTAATTTACGAATTTTACTGTATTAAATTGTTATTTGGTCAGGCAGTTCAGACATCTCTGGGGCCTGTATGCAAAGGCCGTGTTTCGCGCTCAAAACGTTAACAGTCCATTCGGAATCGGAAAGCAAGCTGGCTGTGACTTGGAGGTGAAGTGCATATTTCTTCCGTCCAACGCCGAATTTCCATAAAATTAAGGTAAGTTGAAATATTATGTTGCCATAAAAATAACACTGCAGATTGTACAGTAGTCTGTATTTTTGGTTTGTGCTGTTTAATCTGATGTAGAATCTAACCAAAAGGAAAAACAGCGGGTTTGGTTTAGCTATAGGGCTGGACAATAATTCAGTATCAATATATCACAATATACTTTTATTCAATAACGGTGATATGATATAAAATATATTCATCATTATTTCACTTCAAATTCATCTGAGTCAATATCAGATTCAGAGTTTGGTTCCGTCCCGAACCCTTCCTCATGCTTTAAACATAAAAATATATTGCACATATTGCATAACACATACTTCAACATATTGCACTGTCCCCACCTTTTGCTCTAAGAATAAATTGGAACAAATCAAATCAAACTAAATGTGTAAGCAAACAGTCTCAAATGTTTTGGGCTTGTAAACATCATAATGTCGGTCTCCCTGTGCATCTTGCTGGCTTCTATCATTAGTTGTAGTGTTGCAGTTACAACTGCACTAGCAGCTAATACAAAATGAAGGATAAATATTGACTAAGGTTGAATTTTGTTTGCTTGCATAACCCAAAGAGCAAATATATTATTATATCTTATTATAAAAATATAAGAATTATTAAAACTCGTAAAATATTCTGACAAAGGAGCTAAATAAATGATAATTGTATAATAATAATATAATTACCTACATTTTAAGTATATGAAAGTAAAACAAGCACAGCCAATTTGATGGAGCTGAATTAATATCAACCTTATGACTCCCAGGAACATCTGAGTGGTTTGGCATCATGAGCATCAACCGTGATGTTCCTGGGATAAGGCTGATATTAATTCAGCTCCATCAAATTGGCTGTGCTTGTTTTATTAATATTATTATTATTATTGACATGTCTAAAATAAGGAGGCCAGGTTTAAAGCGGGGTGTTTGGCTATGTAATGGGGACAGAGAATATTTTATGATATTTACTGACTTAATATGGTGTTTTCTGATCCTGTGACTTTAAATGTACTGTGCTCTATTACTGTATACTCTTAAGGTTGCCATGGTTGCAGACATAGGGGGTTCCTCACTTGAAGATGCCACTAGGAGGATGATGAAGTTCCTGATGGTGCCAGAACTGCAACGGCAGTACAACGTGACCGGACGGATGGGCAAGCTGTGCTTCAAAGATCTGCGTCTTCTATGGTAAATTCAGTTTTTTAATTGCTCAATGAAACTTGTCTTTGGCCTGTCTTTTATTTATGCAAAGTTAAATGATAAAGTAGTTTGTCAAAACACAATTTAGTTGGAGATTATCAACATTTTAACATAACATTAAGGACAATTTCAGCCTTATAACCACTGGTCTGTTCCACATGCAACTCTCTAACCACTCGCCCAATCGATCTCAAATTTGGTAGGGTTCGTTCTACTGGCATGAGTGTAGTGCCCATTTTCGTGTCTTGTCAAAATATGCCAAATTTATGACTTGAATTATTACATTAATTTGCCTTAATGGCCGAAAAATCAACTTCAAGAATTGTTCTCCGCAGAATCAGGATTCTTCTCTGCAAAATCCACACTTTAACAGTTAGTCTTATCTTTGAAGTATACTACAACTTTTCTCCAATACACTGTGTTTAAAAAATTCAAAAATGTGTAAGTGAACTGAACTAGTCCAGTGATACTTTAATTGTTTCTAAGGGGGGCCCGTCAACACTTTAGCAACATTGTCTAGGCCTATACTGTGTGCAGGTCTCCTACCTAAATCAATGGCGAATAAAATGTAGCCCTATAGACCCATTTTGGACCTACGTCATTGTGACGTTCCGATGGCATTTAGTAACGGAAGTAAGAGCCCCTCCATAGACTCTCGATAAGATTAGTTTAAGACTAAGGCAGTCAAAATCAAAAATGTTAACTTTTTAAAACAACATTCATGGTCTTGGAGAGATAAGATAAGAAAAACTTTATTGTCTGTCACAAGTGACAGAAATTTGTCTTCGACAGGCTCAACAATATATAGATTTGAAAAAAAGAGAAAACAAATACACTCACTACAATAGCCACACACAGTAGGTACACAGTAACAAACAACAATAACCAGACAACAACAACAATGAACACAGGTCGGAGTTAAGGTGCTGGTTTCAGAATATTCAACTTAGTGATGGCCGTGGGAATGAAGGACTTCTTATAAACATTTTTACGGGCTAGTGGGACCTTGTAACGGCGACCTGATGGCAGTAACTGAAAGGATTGGTGAAGAGGGTGGGTGGGGTCTTGTGTGATGGTGGTGGCTTTCCTAAGTACTGAGTGAGTGTAAATATCTGATAGGGGGGTTTAGGGGGAGCCAATTATTTTGCCAGCCTGTGTTATTATTCGTGTGAGGTTTGTTTTGTATTTAGTGGTGAGTGCATTGTACCAAGAAGAGATGTTAAATGTGAGAGTGGATTCTATCAGTGATGTGTAGACAGTTAAAATGTCCTTGCTGACATTGAAAGTCCTGAGCTTTCTCGGGTGGAGGCGCTGCTGGGCCTTCTTGTACAGATATTCTGTGTGTTCGGAGAAAGAGAGGGATCCGTCTATTTCTGTTCTGAGTTCTCTAAAAGAGTTGACCTGTTCTACAGGTTGGCCATAAATGCTGATCGGCTGGAAAAGCTGTGTTTGTGTCGTGGTAAGTGTTCCTCTGCTACCACAACACAGTTCCTTGGTCTTTCCAATGCTGAGCTCGAGGAAACTTGCCTTAAAAGTCCTGGCCAGATTGCTAACTGCCTGATGGTAGTCAGACAGCGCATTGGCACCTGTCAGATGGGCTACTAAGGCCATGTCGTCTGCATATTTAAAGAGTCATTCCTTCACTGCTGCAAGAGATGGACAGAGAAGAGATTGGGAGATAAAACACAACCTTGTGGGAGTCCTGAGTTTAAAAACGGCTTACTGGATTTAAAACCATTTACTAAAACCTGCTATTCTGTAAAAAACCCTTAATCCATAAAATCAGTGCTGGATGGACCTGAAGCTCCACCAGACGGTGCAATAGTGTGTCTGTGTGTACAGTATTAAAAGCAGAGGAAAAGTCCATAAATAAAATCCTGGTGTGAGGGTGCACTGAATCCAGCTGCCTGGTCACCCTGTCCAAAAGAGTACTGAAGGGTGAGAGTACTCACAATCACAGGTCTACTAAAATCTGCGTTCTTGTGAAGTTTCACAAACCTGAAGTTGTCACCAAATATGAAGGTCAAGCAAAATATTTTAAAATATTTCATTTTCAACTGCTACCTATTATGCCTGAACACAGTGGGATTGCATTTAGCCTACACAACAGTGTAATTCTCACATTTGAAACAGTTTCCCTGTATTTGAAATAGCCCAGTCAAGTGTAGGAATGTAAATGCAATAAAGTAACGAGCATTCTATCTTGCGCTGCAGCGGTTTGGCATTTCTTGTGACACATCCGGTGAAAAAATGGCTGCAACACGTCCTTTTCTCCCTCGTTGTCATGGTGAATCTCTGTATCCGAGCTCCATTGATGATAGCTTTCCTTAGGCTGCGGACACAAGAACAACCTAGGGTTTTTGTTTGCAGGGTAAATCAGCTCAGAGATCAGGGTTGGTTTTACAATTTGTTAAACCTTCTACTTGGAATGGGGCCCAGGACTTTTGACTGATTATGTGTAAGGTTTATATAGGTAGTATGTTATTCATTCTGTTTTATTGTTGTGATTCTACAGTAAGGGAATAATAGAATTTAATCAGAACATCAAATGATTTATAACACACCATTTACATATTTTGGGCTCCTGTGAGTTTTACTCGCACACAGACATCAAGAATCAGCATATGAATCTCAACAATGGTGACATGCTTCAATGGTGCAATGCATTCTGGGAGCCATGGATAAGTTTCGTATGATGCACTCAGAATGCATTGCACCATGAAGCATGTCACCATTGTTGAGATTCATATGCTGATTCTTGATGTCTGTGTGCGAGTAAAACTCACAGGAGCCCAAAATATGTAAATGGTGTGTTATAAATCGTTTGATGTTCTGATTCAATTCTATTATTCTCTTGCTGTAGAATCACAACAATAAAACTGAATTAATAACATACTACCCGTATAAACCTCCCACATAATATCATTGAGTTAAGCCAATATATGATGATTATATTCTTATCATCAATCAGCTTACAGCATCTGATTATATTTTAAAAAGTCAAGAGCCTGACTAAAGCACACACTGATCGCCACAATGGTAACATCAAATCAAACTATTACTTTCAAATAAGTAATCAACATCTAAGCCTCTTCTTAATTCTTAATACGAACTTCTGTAGATGTCTGACAGAAATAAAGTCAGTCTGGTTAGTAATAAGTGAAGCTAATGTTGTTTGTGGAGATGTTTAATCAGATCTTGAGAGATGTAATGTATTTTATCTTCAGTTGATTTCATCCAAGGCTGTGGCTGGAAGTAGTTCTTGTGTTTCTCTTTCCTTCAGTGATTATGCTTGTTAACAGCAGGTGTTCTTCACTAATACAAAATCATTATTCAATCACTTAATTATCTCATTACCTCCAACACTGATTAAGTGTTACATTAAACAGCCTGTAGTGTGCACACTAAGCAGTGTTCATTTCATCTGGGCAAATCCATGTGGGGCCTACATGGAAACTGGGTGCAAAACTGGCTGGGTCCCAGTTAGATAGCCCAGGTCAAACCCATTTGGGCCCCACATGGCTCTGCTGGCTGGGCCATATGCAGCCTAAATATATCGGGATATGACTTTTGGTCCACATCGCAGTACTATCGCCTAGACGCAGTATATGTAAACAAACTTAAGGTCCTTCATCGCCAGACTGATGACTGTCACCGGAAGCGGCAGTGCATAAACATCACTATAAGCAGAAGTGCTACGTTTCAGTGTGATAATCCCCTATTGTTGATCAAGTCGAAGACAAATTTGTGATAGACAAAGTTTTGCTTATCTTAAAACAACTACTTTACATACCCCGCAATCACATCCAAAGGTATTGAAGTTAGCTGTTAGACAGAAACATTGAATAAAATAATCAAACTTGCAATATGTTCAAAATATCACCCCACGGTGGCTTCAATGTAGTAATTTGGCATATGGAGTCATCTCACCTAAAGCACCGCATGCATGCGCACATCCTTATCAATTTGTTCTGAGTCTCCAGATGTATATGATCTCCGCTGGTGTTGAACATCTGACAGCGCTTCGCATTTCACTGGCAGCTGTCGTGTCTGTGATTCGACTGGAAGTTATGTGATATGACATGATATATTCATGGAAAACTGTTTCTAATGTCGCTCAAATCTGGTGTGCATTTGAGGCTAAATTTCAACATGTAATGGAAAAAGGGTTATAGTTTGGCATAAAACTCCATGGTAAATGTCACCCTAGGGGTAACATTTTAGCTTACCACATGTGGAAATGTGTTACTTGAATGAATGATTTGAAGAGTTGCAAGTTGTAGCAAAAAAGAACCTTGCTAAATTGACTTATGCTCCCTTGTTTTTAGGTGCACTGAAGAGTAACGTTATAACTCAGAATGTGAACCGAAAGGATGTGGAAATGGCACTGGGGAAATAGTTCACAGGCGCATGTGACCGTGGCGGGGAGAGGGCTGCAAGAGCCCTAAGAGAAAAAAGAACATCGACAACACAAACGCCATGACTGTTTTGGATGTATTTTTTGGAGAGATGTTTTGTTTTCTTTTTTTCAGACATTTTTAAAAAATATATTTTTTTTATTTATTTACCGGTACATTGTAAAATTTTAATTGTTAAAGATTATGTTTGTTGTTCAATGTATTATATAATGAGTGTATTTTGTATCGTATTTTTGGAGGTTTTTTTTCAGAGATTTATTTAATTTAAAATATATTTTTTAGTTTACCGTATGTTGTGACATTGTTTTTTAAAGATAATTTTTGTTGTTCAATTTAATATATTTCTTGCAGTTCAAAGCATCAAGTGTCTTGTATTTATCTTGTACTTACATTCATTCTTCGTTTTTAATTTTTCTTAGATTGTTTCCTTAAATGAATGGTTGGGCTTACCTTGCATGAATTGCCCAGTAAGGACCAACATAAGATCCTTACAGAGCCCACTTTAAGCCCATATGGGCATTCACGGTTGAATCCTGGTGCAAGCCCACTTTAAACCCCTTTAGGCAGGTGGGGCCCAAATGGGTCTGACACAAATTGCCCAGTTAAGACCCACATAAGACCCTTACAGATCCCACTTAAAACCCACCTGGGCATCCATGGCTGGCCCCCATGTGGATCCCGGGTGCAAACCCACTTTAAACCCCTTCAGACTGGTGGGCTCCAAATGGGTCTGACATGAATTGCCCAGTTAAGACCCACATTAGACCCTTACAGATCCCACTTAAAACCCATCTGGGCATCCACGGCTGGCCCCCATGTGGATCCCGGTTGCAAACCCACTTTAAACCCCTTTGGGCAGGTGGGGCCCAAATGGGTTTGGCATGAATTGCCCAGTTAGGACCCACATAAGACTCTTACAGATCCCATTTAAAGCCCATCTGTGTAGCCATGTTGCAAAGCCCACTTTGGACCCCTTTGGGCAGGTGGGGCCCAAATGGGTCTGACATGAATTGCCCAATTAAGACCCATGCAGTACCCTTACAGGTCCCACTTTTAGTATGTCTGGGCTTCCACGGCTTGCCCCAATGTGGATCCCGGGTGCAAGCCCATAATGGGACCCACATTTGCCGCCCATGAAGCCCTCATCTGGGCCCCACATGTCATTGCTGGCTGGGTATATATATATATATATATATATATATATATATATATATATATATATATATAATTTTACCTTTATTCATAAATAATGAATCATTATTTGTCATTACAATCACAAGTCTTCCGCCTAAATGAAATTAAGTAAAATGCTAAACTGGTACCAATAGTTACCAATAGGTACCAATAAGCCCAAATCACCTATTTACATTGCAATGGAAAGTTAAGTATTTTTAAGCCTTGTTTTCACGTATTTTTCTGTCTAAACGACTTATTCATATAACTTAGTCCAGTGTTGACCGCGACAGCTGCAGCCGTCATCCGGGAAACAGACTGCAAATATTTTTAGCAGTTTAAGCACTGTCAGTGTACGTCTACTCTATTACAATACTAAAAGTTCTTGCTGACAGGCTCAGATCAGACATTATAAAAAGGATCCCTACAGAGATAGACATTTTTGTTATCATATTATCATTCAAACCTAGACTCCATTAGCAAACGCAGTAATTTTACCTCGCAGACCATCGTAAATCACACTACATTCAAACTCGACAGAAACAAAATAAAACTCGTGAAAACCATATTAATTTGTAACGGCGTTTTGGCAACGTTCGCTGGCTGAACTTACACTGTCATTTCACAAGTTACGTAGGCTACACTATAGCGTAAAATCCTAAAACCTAATTATAAAATGTAAAATTATCTTACCAAACTTCCAGATATCGACCGAGTGAGACATCCAGATATCCGTGAGTGAGCTGCAGTTGTGTTCTGACGTCAGTCGGGGGGCGCTGTTTACAGCAATCCTGTATTATTGTCTGGCATATTACAGCCAAGTTACAGCTAGGTTACAGCAACACTAAAATATACTGTAAAATGTTCCCGCTCAAACAAAATTACCCAGAATGCAATACAAATTACAGTATTGTACTGTAATATAATAATGCAGTATTGTACTGTAGGTTTTTACAGTAATGTGCTGCTAAATCTACAACGACATTTAACAGTGTATATGTGATAGTGACTATTCTAGTATTTATTGTGCCTAAGGCCCCGTCCACACGGAGACGCGTTTCGGTGAAACCGCACAAATTTGTTATCGGATAGGCATTTCGTCCACACGGATCCGCCGTTTTCGAAAGGTGAAACCGGTATTTTTTGAAACGGGTCCCAGAGTGGAAAAATTTGAAAACGCCGGCTTGGCGTTGTCGTGTGGACGGGGCAATCCGTATATTTTCTGAAATGATGATGTCATCACCCCACGTGTCGACCCTAGTCAGGCGCGCTAACACCACAAAACAGCACCAACAGCAGCAATAGCCGACTCTACATGCTTGCGTTTGTGTAGTATCTGTTTAGGGTATGCTCCGGCTTCGTGTGGACGTAGCCTAAATGAACACAGATGTGTATCTGCAATCATGAGTCACTGATGAAAAGTTAACCTCAGAAAGGTTTTGCACTGCACCATATAGCACCTTTTTGCATGTCTTTGAAGCATAATGAATGAACAGATGGAGAGCCTTTGCCTTATTCATAAAGTGCAGATCCTTTTTCTACTTTTTTGTCTCTTAAATCAACCCATTTACTCTAAAACACTGGTGTTCAACTAGGTCCGGTAGTTTTCCCTGCTGTGTTTTAGCACTGGGGAGATATTGTTATAGGACATGTGTCTCTGTACAACTGCTGTAATAGTTATTTTCCAAATGCAATATTTCCCTTTTTTTTTTGCTGTGACACTATCAGCTTTCAAATGCGGCCTTCAAAGGATGCCTCCCCTGAATTGGGACGAAGCTACTGAAATCAGGAACATCACCTGTTGCTGACATAACCTTGAAATGAGGGAACGGGATGTTGTGATCATGTGTTACTTAAGCTCAAGGTTTACTTTCATCTGCTTCTTGTCAGTCGAAAGATTCTGATGAAAGGGCGTTATCAAGTAAACATTTACATGTGAATGACCTGTAATAAATAAATGGTGATAATAAATAAATGATGATAAAGAGATCCAGAAAATCAATGACGCATTTAAACACTTATGCAATGCTAATTTGCTGAACTTACATTTAAATGTTAGATGTTTAATAATTGTGTTCATGTTTGGAAAAAGAGTTTGTTTGATACAGTGTAAATTACCATCATGTGCATTATTTTTTAGATATTTACAATCAGTTTGCACATAATGTTATGAATGTATGCAGCCTCAAAACCTTGGCTATCTGAAAATTATTACTTTTTTAATCATTACACTATATTTTTTGATAACCAACTTAATAGCGTAAACTGTATATATTTATATATGATGTTTATATTAGTAAGTTTAACATTGTGTTTTCATATATTTTTTATAATTGTAGTTATTATTTTTGTGGACCACACAGCATATGTGCAGGGCAAAAATGAAAAAAAAAGTGCACCAAAAAATGAAATAACGACTTTATTTTAAAAGTTGAGTAGGTTTTATTTAATTTTATATAGTTGATATTTACGCTTTAATTTCTACAAGCTTGAATTGAGTCCTAATATAGAATCTGTTTTTTCCATATATATATATATATATAAATTTACAGAATATCTTCATGCAACATGATCTTTACTTAATATCCTAATTATTTTTGTCATAAAAGAAAAATTTATCATTTTGACCCATACTTTGGATTTGACCCATACTATGGATACCCGTGCGACTTATGACTGGTTTTGTGGTCCAGGGTCTCTCTCACACACACACACACACACACACACACACACACACACACACACACACACACACATACATACACATAGCAAATATAAATATATATATAGTGCAAAATATGAGATCAAATATCTGTGAACCATTCATTTTTTGACTGTCCAAGAGCAACATCAGTGGATATAGGGAGGCAATGTCTCATTTTCCTCTGATGTGCTGATTGTGTTGTCATGGCATCATATCACTGACATTACTAATGTAATATATATATTAAATGTAAACCAGCATACATAAGTATAATTTTAAATATTTATTAGAGCTCAACATCTTTACACATTGGAAATAAGAATCTTTTCTCATAAACAGCAGCTGTTACAGTTACTTTGATAGATATCCCTATTTATTTAGTTTTATTGACAGACAACATTTATGTTATGTAATTACAAATGGAAGTCAAATCAGATGCAGAAAGTAGGTTAGCTAGCATATCACACTGTCCCTAATGTGGAACAACTCTAAATAAATCCACTGTATTTTGCCAGTAATATAAAAGTAAATGATCAAAAAGTATGAAATAGCGTATCACTAGATGCAAGATGGATGCTTGTGGAACGTTTTATTTAGGTTTCTGTAATTTTAAATAGTAGATCTCTGTCCTTCTCTCTTCCTTTCACTTATAATCTTTTATGTTAACACTTATATTTTTATGATGGTTAAAGATAGTAATTGATTTTCTGTCGGCACAGAAAAAAACATTATTAAAATAGTCAAAACTTTTGTTATTGAACTTATTAAAACATTAATTTTAATGTTTGAATGTGTTAATAATTTTAATGAACCTGAGTGGTGATGTAATGCCATTGCCTCACTTCATACAAACCTTATCCATTATCTGAGAATTATGTTTGGAGAGAAATGTACTACTAATATACTTTTTATTATTATGCAATGCATTACATAATTTTATTATATATTTTTCATGTGTTAATATTAAATCTAAAGTATGATCATGACAATGGGTGTGTTCTAACACTTGTTGTCTAACTATTGGGAGTCCCAGTAGTGTTAAGAATGTCTCTAAATGCCAGTATTAATGCATCTTTTTCATTATCTTCATGGATATTAGTTTATCTGCAGCCAGGACTAACTCAGAAAATTAATAAATTCTTTAATAAAGTTTCTTTAGATATTGGTATCCATGTCAGCCATTGAAAAAGCTTTATTGATCAACCTGTGATCTTGAATGTATCCATTTTTTTTTTATTTGATAAATCATCTTTAGCAACTGAGAGCTTCACAGGAAAATCTATCACAATGCATCCCATTAATCCATCCCCTAACCGCTCTAGTACAAGGTACTTGAATATTAATTTTACAATATAAGGTTTGTTAGATAAGAATAAATATCACTGCGTGCAATGAATCTGTTGTTATCTTCTGTTATCTCTCTTTTGTGTTTGATAGGCATAACTAATGGACGTCACAATTACTTCACAAGACATTTGTTTTACAACAAGTTTAGCACAAATGGAAAAGATGGATTTCATTAAAGATTAATGCAGTGAATGTTTAAGTAAGGACAAAAAAAAAATGTTTTTGAGACTTGTTTTAAAGGGTTAGTTCACCCCAAAATGAAAATTATGTCACTAATTATACTCACCCTCATGTCATTCCAAACTCGTAAGATTTTGTTCATCTTCGGAACACAAATAAAGATCTTTTTATTGAAATCTGAGAGATTTCTGTCTCTCTATTGACTGCCTTTGCAAGGAACACTTTGAAGTGAAGTGAAGTGAAGTGAAGTGACATGTGGCCAAGTATGGTGACCCATACTCGGAATTTGTGCTCTGCATTTAACACACACACCGTGAACACACACCCCGTGAAAACACACCCGTGCTGCGGCGCCCGGGGAGCAGTTGGGGGTACGGTGCCTTGCTCAAGGGTCTCACCTCAGTCATGGTATTGAGGGTGGAGAGAGCACTGGACATTCACTCCCCTCAATGACAATCCCTGCCGGACCTGAGACTCGAACCCATGACCTTTGGGTTATAAGTCCGACTCTCTATCCATTAGGCCACGACTGCCCCCTTTTTGACTGCCCCCTTTTTGACTGATGCTTCAAAAAGTTCATAATGAGATCTGAAAACTAATCCATAAGAGTCGAGCGGTTTAGTCCAAATTTTCTGTTGTCTACATGTGAGTAAATGCCTAAATTAAATCTATTCGTCATAAAAAGTGATCAAGTCTCTTGAGAAAATTTGGACTAAACCGCTCGATTCATAAGGATTATTTTTCCCATCTCCTTATGGACTTTTTGAAGTGTCAAAGTGGTCGTTGCAAAGGCAGTCAATATAGGGTCAGACATCTCTCAGATGTCCAAACAAGCGGGCCGAGACCGAGAAATTTGGGTCTTGATCCGCTTCCAAGCAAACTCTGGTGCGGTTTGAAAAAAAATATGAAAGCAACACAGACCAAAGACATGTAAACTAACCAAAAATGGGACATGATGTCTCACTGTTTTTTCACATCATAGTCGCAATGTTGCACAGCTCGGTACAGGCAGAACCGCAGCTCTTCACAGCAGATCTTTGTTTTTGTTTGTGACAGAGGGATTCTGGTAACTGTTTTGACTCCTTTACACATTTTAAGATCTTCGTGAGTTCTTAGCTGGTCAAAATACCATCACATGTAGGCTAAGCACATACAATGAGCACATTTATCCCAGCACACAGCATTGTTTTGGATGTTCAGTAAGTTCTGATGCGAAATATATGTAATAAAAGCCGCTGATTGGTCGAGATTTGGCATCTTTAGGTTCTGTGTTAAAAAGCCAGTGTGAGGGTGTGTTCACACTTGTCATGTTTGGTTCGATTAAAATGAACCCTGGTGCGATTGCTCTGTTAGTGCGGTTCATTTGAACGTGAACGCTGCCATCCGAACCCTGGTGCGCACCAATATATTCATATATACATTTGACTCCTTTTCACATTTTATAAGCTCTTCACAAGTTCCCAGCTGGCCAAAATACCATCATATGCAGGCTACGCACACACAACGAGCGCATTTATCTCAGCACACAGCATTGTTTTGGATGTTCAGTAAGTTCTGTCTCAAAATAGGCAATACGTCATAAAATCCGACCAACCATGTTGTGAACGTGTCCCTGTGCCTTAAAGGTACCATCGAACGTTTTTTTACAAAATGTAATATAAGTCTAAGGTGTCCCCTTAATGTGTCTGTGAAGTTGAATTTTTTTTAATTAATTTTTTTAACTGCCTATTTTGAGGCATAATTAGAAATGCGCCGATTCATGCTGCGGCCCCTTTAAATCGTGCGCTCTCCGCCCCCTCCCCTCCCCGCTCTATCACTGCATAAACAAAGTTCACACAGCTAATATATCCCTCAAAATGGATCTTTACAAAGTGTTCATCATGCAGCATGTCTAATCGCGTAAGTACAGTGTTTATTTGGATGTTTACATTTGATTCTGAATGAGTTTGATAGTGCTCCGTGGCTAACGGCTAATGCTACACTGTTGGAGAGATTTATAAAGAATGAAGTTGTGTTTATGAATTATACAGACTGCAAGTGTTTAAAAATGAAAATAGCGATGGCTCTCTTGTCTCCGTGAATACAGTAAGAAACGATGGTAACTTTAAACACATTTAACAGTACATTAGCAACATGCTAACGAAACATTTAGAAAGACAATTTACAAATATCACTAAAAATATCATGATATCATGGATCATGTCACTTATTATTGCTTCATCTACCATTTTTCGCTGTAGTCCTTGCTTGCTTAGCTAGTCTGATGATTCAGCTGTGCACATCCAGACATTCTACCCTTGTCTAATGGCTTGATCATGGGCTGGCATATGCAAATATTGGGGGCGTGCACCCAGTCGGTGTTATGTTGAGATTCGCCTGTTCTTCTGAGGTCTTTTAAACAAATGAGATTTATATAAGGAGGAAGCAATGGAGTTTGAGACTCACTGTATGTCATTTCCATGTACTGAACTCTTGTTATTCAACTATGCCGAGGTAAATTCAATTTTCAATTCGATGGCACCTTTAAGGTTCGGTACCTTTTGGTTCGGTGATAAAATTGGCAATCTGAATGCTAATCGGACCAGGACTAAATGTTTTTTTTTTTTTTTTTGGTCCAGACCAAACGAACTGAACTACAAGTGTGAACACACCCTGAATGCCGAGCAGACCAGTACTGCAATTTTTGGGGTCTGGGCCAAACGAACCAAACTACAAGTGTGAACACACCCTTAGGAAAGTCCGCTAGTTCACTTGCTTTGGTCCGGACCAAATAAATTGTTGATTTTTTTTTTTTTTTTTGAGTGGTTCGCTTTCACACTTCCCTTTTTTGCAAGTGAACCAAAAATTGTAAACAAAACCACATGTGTGCTAGGGTTTTCCATTGACTGGACAGAAATTCTCAAGCAGAGAACCATAAAAGAGTTTGTTTGGAACCGGACCAAGACCACCTCTTCAGCTGGGTCTCGGAACGGTTGTTGGTGTCCAAACCCGAGGTGTGAATACACCCTTAATGACTGCCATAAACTGTATCACTAGTTGGATTAAAGTTAAACTGCATGATTGTATAACTTGTATGATTGTATAACTGACACTCTTATATAACCAATTTTATAACTATTGTATAACTGACATTAGTGGTGATTATAAAAAGCTTTCCACACTATTCCCCACTTGCAGCTGTCATCATGAAGGTTGTAGAGGGATTTCTCTCTCTTAGTCTCTTAGTGGCTGTTTTTTGGAGCTCCAGTAATGCAAAACCACGGAAGTTCAGGAATCCTGTCCATCAGAAATCAGCTTCTGCAATCTCATATCAGAAGGTCTGGGAGAAATTCAGAAGTCAAACTGAAGCTGAGCGTGATAAGTTTCTGAGTGGCTCATTCCCAGTTGGTTTTGAATGGTCTATCTCCAGTGAGAGTTTCAAAGTAGAGGGCGGATGGGCTGAACACGGGAAGGGTGAGACCATATGGGATCGTTTTAGCCATGAGGGTCAAGTCTTTCAAAACCAGACCACTGATTTGGCCTGTGATAGTTATAACAAGGTGGACTATGATGTGTATGTGCTTAGGGGCATGATGGTACCTAATTATCAGTTCTCAATTTCCTGGGCTCGCATTTTCCCCACTGGACGGAAAGAAAGTTTGGTTGACGAGGGGGTTGCTTATTATGACAAATTGATTAACACACTTCTAGAATCAGGCATTGAGCCCACTGTTACCCTGCATCATTGGGACCTTCCCCAAGCTCTGCAGGACGCAGGAGGCTGGAATGACGACTCTATTGTGGAAGCTTTCAAAGAATTTTCTGACTTTTGCTTCTCTCATTATGGAGACAGAGTCAAAACATGGATCACTTTCGGCAGCCCTTGGGCAGTGAGCAACTTGGGGTATGGAACAGGGGAACATCCCCCACGTGTGAAAAGCCCAATAATAGCCTCTTACCAGGTATGTTTATCATTCAGACAAAGTACTGTCTATTTTATGATTTTAGAAAGTGTACACTGACAATGTTTGCTTGTTTTCGCAGGTGACACACAATATTCTGAAATCGCATGCTGAAGCCTGGCATATTTATAATGATAATTATAGGAAACTGTACAATGGAAAAGTGGGCATTGCTCTTAATTCTGATTGGGCAGAGCCAAAAAATCCCTCAAGTAATCAGGATGTAGCAGCAGCTGAGCGCTATCTGAATTTTATGCTGGGCTGGTTTGCTCACCCTATATTTGTAGATGGAGACTATCCTGCCGTGCTGAGGCAACAAATAGAGAAAAAGAAAAGTGACTGTGGTATAGAGCTGGCAAGACTCCCCACCTTCACTGAGGCTGAGAAACAAAGAATCCGAGGCACAGCTGATTTCTTCGGACTTAACCACCACACTTCCCGACAGGTTAGCGAGAGCTTGGGTAGATGTGATGCTGGACCCAATAATGTTGGAGACTTCCAGGCTCATACTGACCCCACATGGCCCTCCACAGCTTCTGATCAGATCCAGTCTGTTCCATGGGGACTTCGGCGGTTATTGAACTACATCTTTTTAGAGTACACATCCATCACAAAGGTGCCCATCTATATCACAGGAAATGGAATGCCAACTGAGTTCATTGGTGATGTGTTCAATGACAATCAGCGTGTGGACTATCTCAAAGCTTACATTAATGAAGCAATGAAAGGTCAATATTTTAACTTTTTAACTATGATTGTATTAATCTTTTTAGTGATAAGTTAGTCTGTGTGAAATCAGTGAGTTGGTGACCTAAATCTTTGGAAATTATGAATTGTTATATAAAAATGTTAGACTCTGCAATAATTTTATGGACCTTAGTTTTAGGTAACCAACAACATCAGATCTGACACAGACTGACCTTAAAACAATCTTCTACCAATATAAAAAAACCCTTGCCAAACCTTAACATCAGACTATATATAGTTTCAAGATCACTATCTACTAACTACTTCCTTCTGCTACAGCTGTGCATTTGGATGGTGTTGTCATCCAGAGATTTACAGTCCAGTCTCTTATGGATAGTTTTGAGGGTCCTCAAGGCTACACTCATCGATTTGGATTGCACTATGTAAACTTTGAAGATCCTGACAGGCCAAGAGTCCCCAAAGCATCAGCATATTACTATTCAAAAGTGATTGAGAGTAATGGATTTGCTGAGACTCCAGCAAGCTCTAAGTTGCAAATCTATGCAAAAAAAATTGAGAGCACAAGGCTCCCTAGTCTGCCACCATCTGAAGTTCCTTCAAAATCCAAGGTTGTTTGGCAAAAGTTCTCCCCTCAGTCCAAGTTTCAGAGACAGCTTTATCACTATGGAACATTTTCAGAGGGATTCCAATGGGGCGTCTCATCTTCAGCATATCAAGTTGAAGGTGGCTGGAATGCAGATGGAAAAGGACCAAGTGTTTGGGATACTTTCACTCAACAACCTGGTGCTATCCCAAACAATGAAAATGGTAATGTTGCATGTGACAGCTACAATAAAATAGATGAGGATCTATACATGTTGAGAGCCCTTAAAGTGAAGACTTATAGATTCTCCTTGTCATGGTCTCGAATTTTTCCCAGTGGCCGTAAATCTTCTCTTAACCAGAAAGGAGTGGACTACTACAACAGGCTCATTGATGGTCTCCTGGCAAACGGTATCACACCCATGGTGACTCTCTACCATTGGGACCTGCCACAGGCTTTACAGAAC
The DNA here is from genome assembly GCF_018812025.1 of Megalobrama amblycephala. Classification (NCBI taxonomy): domain Eukaryota; kingdom Metazoa; phylum Chordata; class Actinopteri; order Cypriniformes; family Xenocyprididae; genus Megalobrama; species Megalobrama amblycephala. The sequence continues at coordinate 44,307,160 of NC_063057.1, read as the reverse complement.
ATCAGTGGTTGGGACAACCCTGAATTGATTAACATATTCAATGAATATTGTGACTTCTGTTATGCAACATTTGGAGACAGGGTGAAGTTTTGGATCACATTTAATGAACCCCAGACAATTGCATGGTCCGGATATGGTCTAGGTCAGATTCCACCTAACGTGCAGCAACCCGGAGATGCTCCATACAGGGTTGCACACAACCTTCTGAAAGCTCATGCACAAGCGTATCACACCTATGATGAGAAATACAGGGCATCTCAAGGAGGTCTCGTATCCATTAGTCTAAATGCTGAATGGGCAGAACCCCTAGACGTCAACATCCCTCGAGAGGTGGTGGCAGCTGATCGAGCCCTTCAGTTCCAACTAGGCTGGTTTGCACATCCCATATTTAAAAATGGTGACTACCCTGATGCCATGAAGATTCAGGTTAGCGACAAGAGCGAACTTCAAGGCTTGACAGAATCCCGCTTGCCTTCTTTTACTGATGAAGAAAAAGCCTTTATCCAAGGAACAGCTGATGTATTCTGCATTAACACATACACAACCAAAGTTGTGCGCCATGTGACCAGCACACTTGAAGTTGTGTCTTATCTGACTGACCAGGACGTTGAGAAGGACTTTCCAGAAGGCTCTGAAAATACCGCTGTTCAAGACCAGAAAGCTGTTTCTTATGGACTCAGAAGACTTCTGAACTGGTTAAAGGAAGAGTATGGAGACCCTGAGATTTATATAACAGAAAATGGTGTAGCTACAAGCCCTGCCATGACGGTTGATGACACTGAACGAATATTCTTTCTTAAGACTTATGTTGATGAGGCTCTTAAAGGTATGTTAACAATTGGTTTTATTCACTGTCAGTGCGTATTTGTCTGTAAAATATGCTTATAAATGTTTTTAAGTACAAATTATAATTTATCAATAAATTTGCACTAAAAGTGTATTCTAAATTTTGAATCAACTATATGAAAAAATGATATTACAAAAAAAGAAAACTGTACATTTAACACATTTACATGTATTGTCTTTTTAGCGCACAACCTGGACGGAGTACGTATAAAGGGTTATATTGCTAGCTCTCTGATGGACTCTTTTGAGTGGCTAAATGGCTACTATCCAAGCTATGGACTTCACCATGTGAACTTTGGACTCTCAAGTCGCCCAAGAACTCCAAAGCGCTCAGCTCACCTCTTATATGATATAATCAAAAATAATGGCTTTCCAATGACAGAGGAGGAAGAAACGTTATACGCACAATTCCCAGAGGGATTTATGTGGAGCACAGCAACAGCTGCATATCAGGTACAATCCATTTCATCAAATTCATTAATGTTTTTTTTTTTTTAATCATATGTTTGCTTAAAAACAATCTTTGTTTCATGTTACGCTCCAACACCACAGATAGAGGGCGCTTGGAGAGCAGATGGAAAAGGTCTCAGTATTTGGGATAAATATGCACACACTCCTTCAAAAATATCAAATAACGACAACGGTGACATTGCCTGTGACAGCTACAACAGGATCGCTGATGATGTCGAAATTATCAAAAAACTGAAGGTCGGCAGCTACCGATTGTCTATTTCATGGCCCAGAATTTTGCCAGACGGAACAACCAGGAAAATTAATGAAGCCGGACTCAACTACTATAATAGGCTTGTAGATGCACTTTTGGCAGCCAATATCCAGCCACAGGTAGACTATTTTTGAAATAATTTGCATCCCCCCTAGTAACCTAAATGATTTTGACCAAATTCTGACAGTCTATGAATCATTTTGATCTGGCAGGTGACCTTGTACCACTGGGATCTCCCACAAGCACTCCAGGATGTTGGTGGCTGGGAGAATGAGACTATTGTCAAAAGGTTCAGAGACTATGCTGATGTTGTATTTAACAATCTGGGGGACAGAGTAAAGTTCTGGATCACTTTAAATGAACCCCTCCATGCTACTTTGGCAGGATATGGCTATGGATATGCAGCACCAGGTATCATTTGCCATTATACTTTTATTTTACACTAATATTGGTAGGCTAAATCATATTTTACAAAAATGATCAGTTAAAAAAGCAAAATAAGGTTATTGATGGTCTATCTGTGTCTAGGTATAAATTCCAGACCAGCCACTGCACCATATGTTGTGGCACACAACCTCATCAAGGCTCATGCTGAGGCCTGGCATCTGTATAATGACAAGTATCGTGCAACACAAGGTGGCATTATTGGCATTACTCTAAACTTTGACTGGGGTTTTCCAAGAAACCCATACAAACAGGAAGATGTGGATGCTGCCGAGCGTTATGTTCAGGTACAGATCTGCGATTCAACCATTCATTGAACAGTGTGTAACCATGTGCATAAATAAACAATAAGCCACTGCTCTTCTTGAAACAGTTCATGCTGGGTTGGTTTGCTCATCCTGTGTTCAATGGAGATTACCCTGAAGTAATGAAAAACAGAATTCGAGAGAGAAGTTTAGCAGCTGGCCGACCTCAGTCAAGGTAATTCATATGATATCTTGTTTTTGAGCAATTTAAAGCTTTGTTTTCAAAAGTTTTAGTGCTTATAAATGCTTTTACTTTGTTACATCTTTTCAGGCTTCCAGAATTTACCCCTGAAGAAGTAGCAAGGATTAAGGGTACTCATGATTACTTTGGATTCAACCACTATACCTCTGTCTTAGTCCATTACTTGGACTACAAAGACATTGAGGACTATGATGCAGACAGGTAGCCTTTTAGTTTTATTCTGTATAGTCATTCTGTTTCAGCTCCAATTTGTTTAAAGGGGACCTGTTATGCCCATTTTTACAAAATGTAATGGAGGTCTCAGGTGTCCCCAGAATGTGTCTGTGAAGTTTCAGCTCAAATTATATTTTTTGATCTTATCACAAAACCATGGTGTTATAGGATTAGTTCACTTTCAAATAAAATTTCTGATAATTTACTCACCCCCATGTCATCCAAAATCTTTCTTTATTCAGTCGAAAAGAATTCCAACATTCCAGGATTATTCTCCTTATAGTGGACTTCAATGGCCTTCAAACGGTTGAAGGTCAAAATTACAGTTTCAGTGCAGCTTCAAAGGGCTTTAAACGATACCAGACGAGGAATAAGAGTCTTATCTAGCGAAATGATCGGTTATTTTCGAAAAAAACGTATATGTATATGCTTTATATAAACAAATGATCACCTTCAAAGTGGCTCCGCCAAAACCGCACTTTTGTATTCTTCAAAAAGCTTACGCTGTATGTCCTACGCCTTCCCTATTCTACTTACGGAACGAACGCAGCACCAGTTCCATTTTTTCCATAAGTAAAATAGGGAAGGCGTAGGACATGAAAAATACGATCATTTGTATATATTTATATTGCATATGCATTTACATTTTTTTTTCGAAAATGACCAATCGTTTCACTAAATAAGACCCTTATTCCTAGTTTGGTATCATTTAAAGCCCTTTAAAGCTGCACTGAAACTGTAATTTTGACCTTCAACCATTTGGAGGTCATTGAAGTCCACTATAAGGAGAACAATCCTGGAATGTTTTCATCAAAAATCTTAATTTCTTTTCGACTGAAGAAAGAAAGACATGTACATATTGGATGACATGGGGGTGAGTAAATTATCAGGAAAATTTTATTTGAAAGTGAACTTATCCTTTCGTGAATATATCTTAACATCTTCATGTCTTATAGTCTCATTTAGAAAGTTAGTGCTTTGTGATAATATACTTTACATATTGTTACAATACAATCACACGGTTGAGATTTTCTATATAAAATATATATCACCCTAACTAAATATACTGTATGTATGCAGATAAAGTTTGACATACTTATATTTCCAAATTTTTGTCAATTGTTGGGCAATAATATAGTTACATTTTACACTGAAACTTAAATGATGTTGCCATCTATTCCAGGGGTGTAGGAGTTCAGTCAGATCGTACATGGCTGGAAACTGGATCCTCCTGGTTGAAAGTAGTTCCTGGGGGATTCCGAAAAATTCTGAAGTTTATTAAAGACGAATATGGAAACCCTCCACTTTACGTTACAGAGAATGGTTTATCAGAACGAGGGCCAGTAGATCTGAATGACATCCACCGTATCCACTACTATAATGCCTACATCAATCAGGCCCTGAAAGGTAAAACTATTGAAAAGGACAGCATTAAACAATAGATTTCTGTGATGCATTTCCGTGCCTTTTTAATATTATTGTTTGTTTTTATTTTATTCCTTAGCGTGTTTGCTGGATGGTGTGGACCTCCGTGGCTACACTGCCTGGTCACTAATGGACAATGTAGAATGGGGGGCAGGTTTTGAAGAAAGATTTGGCTTTTTCTATGTAAATCGATCAGATCCCGCTTTACCACGTGTTCCCAAGGAATCTGTCTGGAACTATGCTAAAATAGTTACCTGCAATGGATTCATAAGACCAGGAGAAAGTCATGAATGTCAAGCTCGTTAAACCTGAAGGTACAATATCTGTCTATCTATCTATCTGTCTGTCTGTCTGTCTGTCTGTCTATCTATATCTATATCTATATCTATCTAAACTGACTCCTTTCTGGTTTACAGCGACTCTGGGTCAGGAAGTGCCATGCTGATTCAAGAATCAAAAACGTCCAGTAGAGGAACACACTGACTTTGAGAAAACTGACAAATTCTGAACATGAAGATATGAACTCATCATTAACCAATGAAGAGCTATCCTTAACTATGACTAAACATGTTTGAGAGTTAATGCATTAATTAATGTTTAGGGGTAAACTAAATCAGGCTCCATAAGAATAAATAAGAAGTACTCTGACTTTGAATTAAACATGTGAGTTAATACTGTTATACTTGAAACTTTAATATCACAATCTTCAGCTTTGTGACAAATAATTGGAATGGCACATGATTATTTAGCCATTAATTACATAGAATCTGTCTAATCACTAGTGGCACACTATAGGTGCTCTTATGTTTCTACAGTAAAACTGCCATTTTAATCTAAAAAATGTTGACTGCTTTGGTAAACTGTATTTATAATTAAAGACATATTTGCATGTATGTTGCATTGGGATTTTTCAGGAAGTTATGTAAAGTAATTAACTGTATTTTTGTTTAAATTTTTATGTTTTGATTAACATGAACTTATGGACACAACCTATTTTACATGTAAATGTGCTTTATGGGTGTCTTTAGAGGAATGTATGTTTAATTATGAAAATAAAAGACTACGAATAAATTTTAACTTTGGTTTTTTCAACTCATTCTGTCATGACTTTACCTGAGGGGGCACACAATTAATTCACTGTTAACTACTTACTAAATTCAGCTCATTATTTATCATAAACTTACTATTAAAGGTGCCCTAGAACTTCTTTTTAAAAGATGTAATATAAGTCTAAGGTGTCCCCTGAATGTGTCTGTGAAGTTTCAGCTCAAAATACCCCATAGATTTTTTTTAATTAATTTTTTTAACTGCCTATTTTGGGGCATCATTAACTATGCACCGATATATAGGTTGTAGCCCCTTTAATTCTCGTGCTCCCCCGCCCCCGGAGCTCGCGCTTGCCTTGAACAGCATAAACACAGTTTACACAGCTAATATAACCCTCAAAATGGATCTTTACAAGATGTTTGTCATGCATGCTGCTTGCATACTCGGATCATGTAAGTATAGTATTTATTTGGATGTTTACATTTGATTCTGAATGAGTTTGAGGCTATGCTGCGTGGCTAAAGCTAACATTACACACTGCTGGAGAGATTTATAAAGAATGAAGTTGTGTTTATGCATTATACAGACTGCAAGTGTTTAAAAATGAAAATAGTGATGGCTCTCTTGTCTCCGTGAATACAGTAATAAACGATGGTAACTTTAACCACATTTAACAGTACATTAGCAACATGCTAATGAAACATTTAGAAAGACAATTTACAAATATCACTAAAAATATCATGTTATCATGGATCATGTCAGTTATTATTGCTCCATCTGCCATTTTTCGCTATTGTTCTTGTTTGCTTACCTAGTCTGATGATTCAGCTGTGCACAGATCCAGACGTTCTGCCCTTGTCTAATGGCTTGATCATGGGCTGGCATATGCAAATATTGGGGCGTACACCCCGACTGTTACGTAACAGTTGGTGTTATGTTGAGATTCGCCTGTTCTTCGGAGGTCTTTTAAACAAATGAGATTTATATAAGAAAGAGGAAACAGTGGAGTTTGAAACTTCAGTGTATGTCTTTTCCATGTACTGAACTCTTGTTATTCAACTATGCCAATATAAATTCAATATTTAATTCTAGGGCACCTTTAAATCCACATGTACTAGTTCAACTAGTATTCAGCCCAGTAAAGTGATGTTGTGTGGCTTTTTAAAAAGCCAGAGAGTGGAGGTATGGTATCATCATGACCGAAGTCTGCATGGAGAGTGAGCTAATGATCCCAGCAAACATTCCCCAACCTTAGTTCACGTTTCTTGTTGATAGTTCATGAGATGTAGACGGTTCAAATAGTGGAGCCGGATTAATTTAGTTTTCCCCCTAAATGTTAATTAATGCATTAACTAACATGTAGTTACAGGGATAGTTCACCCAAAAAAATGATTTACTCACCTACAAGCCATCCTAGGAGTATATGACTATCTTCTTTCAGACGAACACAATCAGAGTTATAAAATATCCTTGCTCTTCCAAACTTTATATTGGTAGTGAATGGCTGTCACAGAGACGAACTCTGTGGTTCCCTCCTCTGGCCATCGGAGGGAGCTGTCACCCGAATACTGACACACACGCTCGCATACACACTACATTTCCCACAAGCCTGTGCCTTGGACTGATTACAGTCACAGCTGATACTCATTACCCGGACTATAAAGGACTCCCTTGTACCATACGAGGCCTTGTTTTGCCTTGGTGAACATTTCTGAGCATTATTTCCGTCTGATTACCTGTTGCTGATCCTGTTTGTTAGCCGTCCACGACTCTCTGCTGCCTGCCTTTGACCCCTGCCTTGTGTTCTGATCTGTGAGTGATATCTGCCTGACCTGAACTACTGCCTGTCCCTGTTATACCTGTCTGCTCCTGTTTGACCCTGCCTGTACGACCACGCTCTTATTCAATAAAAGCATGCAAATGGATCCCAGCCTGAATGACGATTCGTTATAATGGCGCTCCTGATTTTGAAGTCCAAAAAAGCGCATCCGTCCATTATAAAAGATATCCACACGGCTCCAGGGGGTTAATAAATTACATTTGAATCGAAGCGATGCATTTCTGTACGAAAAATATCCATATTTATATCTTTATAAACTATTTATCAAATCTATTGATTTGCATTTTTTCCTGTCCTGCCCCAATCATGTGATTAATAGTGATTTTTTTCTCATTCCCATGACCCATGGGATTACCGAAAAAATGTCAGCCTCTACTCTGCAGCTCTCTGAGCACCACGTCTGACATAGCTGTCACCAATGATCCAGTGTCTACGGAAAGAAAGTAAATGAGTTTAATAAATGTTTGAGGTAACGAAAAGTAAGAAGTTAACTATTTTAAGGTGTTGCTCTCTTGTTCTATTTTCTCCCACATGTGACATTATTGTGAACCTAAAAAACTGAGCTACCTTTCATATAGATGACACGCTAATTTTGTTGTTGTTGTTGTCCTTTTAAGACGGTGGCCGTGACCTCAACAAGAATCGATCACTGAAATAAATAAACATCTTGTAAAAAATATAAAAGTGCATTTTCTTCTCAAGTCATATTCAAGACAGTCTCACAAAACACTGTTGATAGCAGTGAATCAAAATAGTGTGGGGAATTACAATATTTAACGTAAGCCGTTAGTATGCTAACTAACATAAAGCGGTAATAACATTTGTAATGTTAGCTAATATGAATCTAATGCTAGCTTATTAACATTATGACAAGTAACGTTATATATCAGTTTAAAAATAATGTATTATTAAATAATAAAAACTAACTTCTAAAACATGTTTTGTCCCTTATCTCAAGAATCAAATCTCTGTGTAAGAATCCTTCTACGGCGCAATCCTCCACTCCGTGCTTTATACCCTATATTGGTTAGCATTTATATGCTTCCTTTGGAGCAAATCATTAGGAAATATGGTTTGGGGTATCACTTTTATACTGATGATACCCAAATTTACATCAGCTCCAAATCTTATTTTATTGTCACATCTACTATTCTCTCAGAGTGTGTGCAGGAAATAATAACGTTGATGCAACATAATTGTTTTGTCAGTTGGCTGGGACAGATACTTCTAGTCAGGGAAAGAGTATTCTGGACAGTTAAATCAAAAATAGTTAATGCCACGTAAAAAAAAGTCCATTCATGTATTCAAAAGAAAACGTTACACAAATAAACACGTTGTGGTTATTGTCATGATTATCAGTGCCCTCTGGTGGCTATCAAGGGCACTCCACCCCGGACTATTATCACTATCAAAGACTGCAGTTCCCATCATCCTTTGCCCAGACTTATTAGCCATAATTGCATTCAGCTGTTCCTCATTTCATTGATAGTTTCTGTCTATATAAGCCTGGTTCACTCATCCATTCCCTGCGAAGTATTGTCTAGTGTCACAACTGAAATTCTGAGCGTTTATCCTGTGTTCGCTTGCCCTTGGTTTTGATCTCTGCCTGTTTTCTGGATTACCATGCCTGCCCTGTGTGTTTCTGCCTTGTTGTATGTTTTGGATTGCCTTCTTGTGTATTTATGACCCTTTGCCTGTTCTTGACCTTGATTGTGGATTACCCTTAATTAAACTGCATTTGGATCCTCACCCATTCGAGTCTCTGAGCAGTTGTGACAGTTATGAAGCTTTGTAATGTCTTACCAGTAGAACAAAAGCCCTACAACTGTTTGCAAATTTTTGCGATGCAGAGACCACCATTTTTCCAGAATCCTCCCAATTTTGTTTCGGTTAAATTAGTAAAAACAGCAGGCTTTTACAATGACTGAATGAAACTACAAATGATGCAGACAGGCATTCGATTCCTGTTAGCCAGAGAACCGTAGTTGAGATGTTCACTCTACTGGTGAAAAAAGTTCATTTGTAATCATATACTGGTCTACCAATTTTTACGCAATGGATTCATTAATATGCATCGGACTTAGTGTGCAAGGTCTCTGTGCGTCGCAAATTTGTAGGATCATGAATATGAAAAAACACATACCAAAATTTCGGACTCAGTGTACAAAGATGTTTCACCCTCGGCATTGCTGGGTAATGTATCTCATGCTTAGTCAAGACCATGGCCAAATGTAGCTAAGTTTTGGTTTTCTACTTAATAGAATAATGTAATGATACATATAAATCAGCTCAAATGCTGACATATCTTACCAAGATGTGATTTTATATAGTTTGTTCTCTCAACCATGGTGAGCTTATTTAGGCGGTTTTTCAACCCTTTTTTGTTTTTAGGCAGTTGAAGCATAAAAAAACAAAAACTGCCACCCGTCAACAGCATCTGTAACAGTTGGCAACAAGAATAGTCCCCTGTAGGCTAGACCGGTCTTTCAGATGATGCCTTTGATATGGGACACAGCTGAAGTTAGGAACAATTTGTTAATATTGTGACAATAAATTTTGTTAGTTTTATTTTCAAAATAACGAATGTACTTCTGTAAAGTCCACCGTTGGTTAAGTATTTATGTACAAATGTGAAGTACTGAGGGGTTTTTGTTTCACACAGGACAGCATCACTAAATAATTATGGTCTTTTATAATATGATGCATTGTTTCTTCTTTCTCTAAATCAGTCCAGACCCCTGTACTGCAGGATAAACCTGAACGTCCCAGTGCTGGACAGGTTTTTTAATGACAGTGACACACAGCCTTATTTTCAGCTGAAAATAATTTCCAGGAAGGCCCTGGCAGTGCTGCTGGATCTGTTGGAAAATGAACGGTGACACAGATGGGGTGCCACAAATCGAGAACCTGGCATTTCTTTTCTGCCTGGTGTGTGGTACATCATACAGAGTGGTCTCCAGTGTGTTTGACATGCCACGTCCACTGAGTCTGAGAATGTCTGATATGGTGGTGGTTATTCACCACCAAGTAATTCACCTCCCCAATACCCCACAGGAGCTGGAGGCAGTTTGCTGTGGGTTTGCAGGGCTGGCAAGAGCAATCGATGGCTGCCATGTCCTTATCAAGCCACCAAGCGGCCCTGATGGTCAGTGCTACAGGAACAAGAAACTGTTCCCATCCATAATCCTGCAGGCAGTTTGTGACTATCAGGGCCGCTTCATTGACGCCTACATGTGCTGGCCCGGGTCAGTGCATGATGCACAAGTGCTCTGCCACAGACCACTGTACATGAGGTCAGTGTACCCTACCCCAGGGCACTTTATCCTAGCAGACAGAGGGTACCCGTGCCTCCGACACCCACTTCCCCTCTCACTCCCTACAAGAGGCCAGTACAAGGTGTGGGAGCCCAGTGCTTTAACGTCCATCATTCCAGGGCAGGCTCCATTATCGAGCGTGCTGTTGGGATGATGAAGACCAGGTTCAGGGCCATCTTCCTGCAAGTGTACCACACGCAAGTGAATTCCAAAGACATTTCAAAAATACTGAAAAATAATAAACTCATTTTTTTCACAATTTTGTTTGTTTTTTATCGTGAAAATAATTTATTTTCATTTACAAATTTGCATTGTTTTTATATCCAAATTATAACTGTCATTAAAAAATAATCAATTCCTTTTATTTTACACATATTTCACATTTCAATATACATAAGAAACATTTCAGGATACATAAGAAAAATAAACAATGTACAGAAATTGCTTTCATTTACAAATAACTTAAATTCATCTAAATTCTACTGAGATCTTTGTGTTATTTTATTTTTCATCTAAGGCTGTGTAGCTGTAAATCAGTTGTAGCTTCTGATTATCTCTTCTCTTTTTGTTCTTCATCTTTCCTTCAGTGATTTTACTTGTTAACAGCAGGCATTCATCACTAATGCTCAAACATGACTCGATTAATCAATGATCTCATTACCTTAAACACTACTTCAGTGTTATTTTAACACTCTAAAGTGGAACATTATGTAGACTGTAACTCTGAGGATTTTGCTCTGTACATGAGCTTTTTGGTGAATGTGAATTAGCTTATGCATTTGTTAATCATATTATATTAATACATTAATTCTGAAACTAATATAGCTCCACAGTTATAGCATTTAGCTTCAGACTGTAACATAAAATCCATTATTTATATCCATTATCTTAATTTGATAGCAAGATGGAAGAGTTACAACTCTACAAAATCAAAGATGCATATTTTCTGGTGCAATTTTAAATTGTCAAGCCATTTAAAATGAAATGTGTTTTACATAGAACACACATGGGGTCTCACATCTGCATGACTTGCTATAAGTGTGATGTCAAAATAGTTTTTGTTTTGTTTTACACTGATCAAATTAAATGGTCTTCCTCCAGAATGAGTGTGCGAATTGAAACTGCTCTATTTTGTAAACCTCTTGCCACGCTGAACGGAATGAGTTCTCAAATGACATTTTAGGTCTCTTTGTTTTGTGAAAGTCTTCTTACAATGAAGACATGGGAAAGACTTCTCTCCAGTGTGAAGCCTCTTATGAACCTCAAGGTTTCCTTTAAGTGTGAAACTCTTTCCACACTGAGGGCAGGTGAAAGGCTTCTCTCCAGTGTGAACTCTCATGTGAGCCTCAAGGTTTGCTTTGTGTGTGTAACTCTTCTCACACTGAGGGCAAGTGAAAGGCATCTCTCCAGTGTGAACTCTCATGTGAACCTCAAGGTTTGCTTTGTTTCTGCAAGTCCTTCCACAGTGATGGCACATGAAATGCTTCTCAATGATGTGAATTTTTACATGATTCTTAAGGCGTTTTGTGTCTCTGAAACTCCTTCCACACTGATGACATACAAAACAGTTCCCTCTTGTGTGACTCCTCATGTGGTTGTTAAGGGATATTTTACATCTGAAACTATTTTCACATTGATCACATTTGAACAGCTTCTCTCCGGTGTGAATTCTCATGTGGGCATTAAGGGTTGGCTTATGTGCAAAACTCTTTCCACATTGATGGCAGGTGTAAGGCTTCTCTCCAGTGTGAATTCTCATGTGGCTTTTAAGGCTTCCTTTTTGAATGAAACTTTTTCCACACTCTTGACAGGTGTATAGGCTCTCTCCAGTGTGAATTCTCATGTGAACGGTAAGGTTTCCTTTTCGGTTGAAACTTATTCCACATTGTTTGCAGGTGTAGGGCTTCTCTCCAGTGTGAATTCTCATGTGGGCATTAAGAGTTGGCTTGTGTGTAAAACTCTGTCCACACTGTTGGCACGTGTAAGGCTTCTCTCCAGTGTGAATTCTCATGTGGCTTTTAAGGCTTCCTTTTTGAATGAAACCGCTTCCACACAGTTGGCAGGTGTAAAGCTTTTCTCCAGTGTGAATTCGCATGTGGATTTTAAGGCTTCCTTTTTTAGTGAAACTTATTCCACATTGTTTGCAGGTGTAAGGCTTCTCTCCAGTGTGAGTTCTCATGTGGACTGCAAGATCTCCTTGTCGATCAAAACTCTTTCCACACTGAAAGCAGGTGAAATGGCTTCTAGTTGTTGTCTTCTCAGTCTGTGAGGAATTAAAAGATGCTACTCCATTTGTGAAATCCTGATTCTCCTCTTCTGTTTCATTTTGGTCTTGACTCTCTTCTTTCAGCGCCATCAGTTCTAAGGTGAACAGCGACAAATACAAGTTAATCCCAGTGTAATGATGCAAAGCAACAGACATGAAAAAACGTTGACATTTCAAGCATAAAAACCAACAACAACAAAAAGATTACCCCAAGAGAAATGATCAGTTATAGACGGATCTCAAATTGGCCTTAACCATGTTCAGTTTTGCAGAGCAACCATTTTGTTTTCAGTTTCTATTCTCATTAGGTCTTGTGGCAACATGGACCACAATATTCTCTTGGACAACTTGAGAATTATGTTTGCATTTGTGGAGAATCATCAGAAGAGTTTAAGTCATATTTTCCCACTTGTATTTTGATGAGACATCTCCATTTACATAAAGAAAGTATGGCGTGCCACATGGCTTTGTATTAGGTCCTCTGATTTTCTCCTTGTAAAGCTCCCCCGTTGAGGGCCATTATCATTAGATTTCTCTATGTTATACAGAGATTTCTAGATGTAGTTACATTGTTTTCTACAGTTAAGAACCAAGGTGATGTTGAAATCAATCTCTTCTGACAATAACATGGTAACACTTTCTATTACGTATGTATTTATAATGAATTCTAAGGGAATTTGTAATGCATTATAATACTTAATGCCTTACAGACAACCTTATATGTTGTATAATCTGATAATTGTAATAGTTACAGATGATTTATAACACCAGATGAAGTCTGCACTGGTTTAATTTCTGAGTCAGTTATTCAGGTGATTCATTCATGAAGAGTTATTTGCTTCATTTAACAAATCAGCCTTTTTGAATGAATCGGTTAAATGAATGACTCAATCAATAAAACATGCATAGAAACATCTTTTTTTTTATTAAACAGACATACATAAAATAGATTTTGAAACAAAATAGACAAATAGATATATAAACAAGCAAGCAAAAATATTTAACAAAAGTCACTTTCATGAAATACACAGGAGGTAATGTTATAATGAAATCATATTTTTTTTTTCAGCAGTAGTGCAGTTTTAGCAGCTTTCTTGTTGAGCGATGAACAAACAGTCCTAAAATAGTTTTAGATCAATACAGAAAAGCGTAATGTTGGGCATACAGTGAGCAACTTTACATTTATGAAGATGAAATAGGCCACAGATAGTTACAAAGAAACACATCTGTCTGTGTAGGTGGCACTATAATAAAGCTATTTGTGTTTTTATCATAACTTTGGAACCCTAAATTATGTGCATCTATAAAACCTTTCTGCCTTCTAACAGGGCTTGAGAGATCTGTTCCAACATTGCTATTCATTTGGAAAGTTCTCTGGCAACAGTACTCTTTTTAAATGGGGTTGTAAAGGTATACCGGTATGAACATGTACTATTATCATATTGTGCACATTTGCTTATTTACGGTATTGGAGAAAAAAAATTAAGACTGAGAATCTCACGTGCGCATAAGCAGCTTCTTTCCACTTGACTAGACTGTAAACTTGCTCGACCCACATGTACAGCGGAGAAAATGTCAGAGTCAGAGACCGTTATCTCTAACCTCTATCCCCCGTCAAAAAAAAAAAAATCTAATTTGCCGCATGGGAATACTTTGGATATAGAAAAAATGAATGTGTAGTTGTTCTTGAGGATCGATAACAATTTTCAAAACATGTGGATGCAAAGTAGCTGCAAAAGAAGGAAATACATCAAACATGTTCACCTATATTTGAGAACACCATCCCCCCATGCAGATAAAGCTGTCCTTGTTAATAACTTGATGCATAGGGAATCGCAGAATTCGGAAATAAAAATGTAATTTAGAGTAAAAAGCAGATGTCACGTAAAACAGGCAAATTGATGATTGGATGAATAAATTAAAAGTAAAACTGTACAATAAATCAAATCGTAACACAGTCTGTGAATATTAAAGCGCAAGACTGCTATATAAAACAATCTGCTTGTTTTGCGCCGTCTATATGTAAAAAAGATTTGACGCTTCGTCTATTACATACTCAAGTACGCATGATGCTCATGGTGCTTTCAGTGTCTACTGTGAAGATGTGAACAAATAAACATATCCAGAGCTGTTCTGAGAGAATGCTTAATGAGCATTTTATCAATTTATTTGAGAAAAAACAATGTCAAACACATTCTAAAACTCAAAGGTCTTCACTACAAACCATCTATGACAGAAATATATTACCATTGTACAAAAGAATTAGCCTGGTAATACCAGACTCTGCTACTTCACTTTGCTTCGTAGACAGAGTCTGGAATGGCATAATAGAGAAGTGTTTTCTCTCTCGCTAGGGGGCGCTTGTCTGAAGTTTAATATCATTGGTTACCCGTAAGCCAATCAGATACGTTTAGTTATGACGTATGTTATGCGCCTGTACAGCCGCATCGAAGCACAGACATCATGCATCGAACTCAAATCTATGATTGAACTTCCACTGTAAACCTGTTGTAAACACATGATGATGCGAGCGAAATACCGGAGTGAAAATGGCTGTAAACGACTTTTGCAGATTATGCGAAGTTAATCTACGCATACACGGTACAATCACGGCCTCTAAACTTATTTTTGACAGAGTGAAACAAGAAAATGTTTGTAGCCAACTCTCAAATTTAGGATTAGATTAAACCAGTCGGGAGTAGGGCCACAACATCACCTCCATTTAAAATGTTTATCAAACACTCTTCTTGTTCTGGCTTCAGTTTGAAAAAGAGTTGAATGTTCTCCATAACAGAGCGAATTGCATCCCGTGTCTCGTTTCCCATTTCCGCGGTCGTTTCGGTTTTCGATTTCTCTAACCTACAATGTAAAACTTGGCGCTTAGCATCTACGTCACGGCTCTCAGCCCGCCCTCTGTTCGTTGATTGGCCCGGCTGTTTCCAGACCGGTGGCAAACAGAAAGCTCTGACGCTGTATCAGACTGAGTACAGAAGCGAAATGAAATTGAGCGGAAGTAGGAAGTCTGACGTAGTCAGGCTACAATAGAATGTACTTCTTAAAACAATAACAATAATACAATTTGTTTAAACATTAAGGAATATATTTTGTTCATGTTTTAGTTTTGTAAAGCACTTTGCCCCCAAAAATAAAAGAATAAAAGTTGTAATCAAATGAAAATTAAACCAGTTTTTGATAATGTATTTTTTTAAATCATAAAAAGAAAAGTTAATTTTCTGAATAAGATAAATTTCAAAGGACTCCGTTATATCTTTTTAATATAAAGTATTGAAAATTAATACATTATTAATGATAGAAAATAAGTTGTTAATCTAATCCATAATTAAATTGAATTGATTTGACATTTTTGATTATTGAAATGTGAACAATACAAAAATGGTTTCAATTTTGTTCTAATAAAGCATTTGTTCAACCTGTTTTCATTCATTCATCTGATGTTAATAATAGGAATTGAATGTTTAATACCATATATTGTGGAACTAAGATATTTTCTGAGACTCTTATCATACTGTGAAAATCTCATACCGTTTCAACCCTATTTTTAAATACTCAAGAAATGGCGCTAACCACCAATTGGACTTCCCTTTATAAATGCAATCAGTGGCTTCAAATATTTGTGCATAAATATTATTTCTACAATTCAGGGAGGCACCGATATGAAGCTATAGCTTTTCCACTTTCGACCACTTCCAGAGGTAGTCAAAAATGCATTCAACTGCTTTTGTACCATAAACGCTCATGTGGTCGAATGTGTTTAAACAGCCACAAAAGATTGCCTGCTCTCCGACTACTGGCCAAATGTGTAAACAATATGGGAAAAGCACTAGCCAGATGGGACAATAGTATTATTTAGCTATAAGTAACAAACAGCACTCACTCACCGAATCATATACGAGCTACGCTCAGGATCAAATGACTGTGTTCAGCTTTGAGAAAGTAACCAACCTTTTTGATCCTCAGTATCTTCTTGTTTCAGACTGAATACTTCTTCAATTCTCAAGTCTTCACTCTCTTCTTTTATAAACGCCATCTTTATAATAGTGTGTCACATGGATCTCAGTTGCTTCACCAGGAGTTGTTCCATGTGTTTGGACAAAACAAACCAAAACTGGTACTACAAATTATTAAAAGAATACAATGTTTAGGTATTTATAATTTATTTTTAATATTTAATGATTTGTAGATCACGTTTGATCAATTAAACATGAAAACATTGGCGACTTATTGTATTTTTAGACGGTTTTGATCATAATGGGTTTAATTGACACAGGATTTCAAAAGATCTTGCCACTGACCTATGAAAAACTGATATATGCTGCCTTCACGTGCTATCGTAAATGTGAGGTTGTTCACGTTCAATTTTTACCTAGGAAACTCGTATTTACCATAATTCCAAGAGCACATGAAGGCAGCAATAGTTCACGATAGAGAACGAACGAGACACGCCTTCTCTGTTACTCATGTGTGGATGCACTTTTGTAGAAGTAAAAAATAACGTTTATTAATGTTAGATAAATCATACCAATTGTATATTCAATAATAACAATTAGTTTATATAAACTATAAAATATAATGAACAGTTTGCAACGTTTAAATGCTTAAAAACAAACCTTTCTTTAGCCGAATCAAAACAGATGCAGGAGCATGGCGCAGCTCTATGACGTCATATCACAACACCAAAATAAAAGTCCACTTAACACGCTGTGGTCTAAAATTCACAAAATCTCATAGAAGTTTACAGACAAAAACACATACAAATGCATATTTAAATACATAAATTTAATGTGTAGCACATCTAATATGTGATATTCTTTTTTTCCCTTTTTTTTTTACAAGTCATGTTTGAGTGCAGCAATCATTTTTACACAAACAAGTCACTTATCTTAATTTTTGTTTGATGCAATACAATACAAAATTAAGAGAAAAAAAACATCAATAAACACTGATTACGAAGAAATACAACTGCATTCCTACTTTGTGTGAAACTTCAAAAAGAGGGAAAAAGAGATCTTGCTTCTTCTACAATGAGTTTTTCTCTCTCTTTTGGTGGTTTTGTGACTTCCAGAACAGCACTACGATCACACTGAACGAAACATTCGGATTCATCGAGACCTAAAGGATGAGGAAAAAATAAAGAATTTGAAAGGAATAAGATTACCAAAGGTTGAGCTAATAGAAAACAATATTAAATAGCTCGCTTAACACTTACTTGGCTTTTTTGTTATGTTTGAACTGTTGTCCGATTTAATGTCAAAGTTGTCCAAGTTTGATATTTTCAGGTCCAAAAATGACAGCTTGGTGATATTCAAGGTGCTAAAGAGGATGTTTTGTTTTATACATTTTTGCAATATTACTTGAAACTGTCTTTACTAACTGATAAAAGACTATTTATTAGGTGCACTGAAAGGAATATTATTAATATACATCATCTGTGCACGAGGTAGGGCCTTAAAAACATCAGCCAATCGTTTACGCGATCATCGCGTAAACGATTGGCCCTCTGGCTTGTCAATCACTGCCATGACGTTCCTTGTGAGAGACGATCGCAGCTGCGCGCTCCAGTAACTTTCCACACTCCACAGGCGCTGCATGCAATGTTTTTGTCAGGAGACAGGAGTAACAACTGCAGATTATGAGTTACCTGCGGTGAGTCCGATATAATGAATCCACTAACACGACACAGCGAATGCCACACTGTGGGATCTCAGCTGTCATTTATGTCAGACATGTTAAAAACAGACGCGTGCATGAAAACTTGTCCGGAGTTTAAAAATCATCAACCCACAACTATATTCGATGACTGTGGGGACACTTGAAATTTGACTTGACATTTGATATTCAACAGTATTCTTGACATTTATTCAACAGTGCTTTGATCTGCCTGCATTGACAATCTGCATTGTAAAAAGCGCTATATAAATAAAGGTGACTTGACTGTGAGCTGCATTACATGTGGGACTGAAATTGTGGCTAATAAAGACATCTCTAGCGTTAATTTTGATCACGGCTTGAAAATCGAAGACAATTTGACGTTTGTCGTAGGAGAAGTCACACTTCAGGACTGTGTGCCAAATCTTCTGACACTGCCAGAATTTCGTCTGAGGTAAAATTTGATCGCAACGGTCAATTATCAGCTGTCAGTGAACATGTCAAACTAGACTATAGACTACAGATTTTAGCCTAGAATTATAGGAATCTTTTAGGATTATCAAAAAATGTGTCTCAGACGACCAAATCGTGGCCAAAATCTCACAGTGTGAACCAGCCTTTAATCATTTTTAATTGGGAAGTTCAGAGGTATGAACTATTATAAGTGTAATACACTGACAAGTGGTAACTAAATGCATTTTTTAATACAGAGATAGTATGTTAAAGGTACAGTAGAAAGGTACACAGTAGAAGCTCCTGTCCCACAGGAAGAACAGCACATCCCTGCACTTACATGTGCAAGGAGAGTGGGCACCAACAACTCCATCCGAGAGGTCATAGCTGTACGGGCCCACATGGAAAGAACCTATATGTGGATATATGCGCATATATGAAACCTATATGCAGTGTATATGTACATATATGCTGCATATATGCGCATATATACTGCATATATGCTATATATATGCTGCATATATGTGTATATATGCCACATATAGGCAAAATTGAGGTGCATATACAGGAAATATAGGTCTCCTGTATTGCTTCTTCATATCCATATACATGCCCTATACATACAAGATATGTCTTCTATATAGCTAATGGCAGGATCTGGTCATTTTGTAGCTCATATCTCATTTTTGACTGTCATACATGATGCCTAGCTCATATTTTCTATTATCAAGGCAAAAACTAAGAATTAACGAAAAAAATTATGCAAGAACTTATGTATGTGCGAATGTAGCAGTTAACAATTATTTTGTGATTCCACTTGCCATGACCATATTTGGGGTTTCCTGCCGCCATGCTGACTTGGGGTGTTGATGCACTTTGCTGCTTCCCAGTCTGCATGAGACATCACAGCGGTAGGTCGCACAAAGTTTTTGCGGTGATTCAATTAAGGCCATGTTTCATGTAACAGCTGAATTCACATGATATATTTGTATGATTGTAATCCAAAACCCCTCTGTGATGTACATTCAGATGTTTCGTTGATTATTTTTCTTTACTTAAGTTACTTTTAATATCTCTCTTTCTCAGCGTTGTGCGTTGCTGCCGCATGCTGTTTGTATGCTGCACAAGTCCTCATATATTGCCATTTGTGTTATACAGAATAAAGTGAGGACCTGATGGCAAGATTTTTCGCAGTCTGTCTTTGATTACGACACAACGCAGAAAACACACCGCTACACGAACACGTGAAATTGGTCCCACATGGAAAAAACCTATATAAACATATATGTTTCAATATAGGTTTGATTTAGGTTTTTAATATATGTGACATATATAAAATTGGCCGTTTTCCTATATTATGTGTACATATATCATATATGTACACATAATATAGGAAAACGGCCAATTTTATATGTCACATATATTAAAAACCTATATATGTACATAATTGTGTGTATATATATATATATTTATGTGTACATATATGTTTATATATATATATATATATATATATATATATATATATATATATATATGTGTACATATATGTGTACATATATGTGTACATATATGTACATATAATATAGGAAAACGGCCAATTTTATATATGTCACATATATGTAAAACCTATATCAAAACCTATATTGAAACATATATGTTTATATAGGTTTTTTCCATGTGGGGGAATCCTTCTGCTTGTCTTCTTCAACAAAACACAAAGGCTCTTTTAAGGGCCACTCACTTATTCTTGAAAGATCTGATTCCTGATGAATTCCTGATTTGTTTCTCAGGAAAACTCAGCCCTGTGTAAATCAGTCAAGAACTTGATTTCTACTTCACTTCTTTTTTCAAGTGACAAGTTTCTGAGACGTGGGGCCAGACTTAAAAGAAAAAACTCCTCCTCATCTGCACACTGGTTGAGCACATTCATCATCTGATTCTCAAACTCTTCCTTCTGCCCCTGCCTTTTTCTTTTTTGGTCTTCATTGATCATTGCTGGGTGCTGCAGGGACATGGGAAACATGAGGTAGATGGGGGCTCCCAGGATACACCAGGAGGTTCAGACAGAGTCTCAGAAGACTAAGCGGCCAGAACTGCAGGAATAGACAGGGAGCTCGGAGATACATCGGTCAGGCAAAGGGTAAAGGTTTCATTTGGGGTACCAGGTGGTTATGACTGAGCAGCAGCCAGGGGTGATGAGGTAACCTGGGGGCTAGAGGACATCTCTTCTAGGGATGGGTATATATTGAAACCCTCTCTCTGACATGAGGCTCCAAGAAAATCATAATGGAGAAATACCTCCATGTGGTCTTCTGTTCTCTGCCCCTGCACCACTCCTCTTCTCCCTCATGGTCTTTCTCTCCTTAATTTATCTTTCCCTGAGATTTTTCCATCATCTTTTACACTCATCCTCTAAATAAGGGGAGAAAACGTGTTAACACATACACATTCGAAAACTATACCTCTACCCTAATTAAGAAACTTTAACAGGTATAGAGCTATTTAGGGGAAACGCATATCAAAACCTAAATTGTTTACACATATTGCCTATCTACAAGCTAACCAACTGTTAAAACACACCTAACAAGTCTACTTTGAATGTAAATCTGTATGACACAATTGTACCTACCATACGATGTCTTACAGGGCTCGACAATAACGACTGCCCGATGGCCCGGGGTAGACAGATCTGACAGTAGACAGAACTGTCACTTGCCAGATCGGGCCAGTGCTGTAGGGTGTGCGATATATATATATTATATCGTCTATGATATTGTAATTGTTCATTTAATGATCTGAAATTATTGTGCATGTCCCTCACTTTACAAAAAACAAACAAAAACACACCCATTGAGTGCACACATACACTACGTGACGTAGTCTAGTAGGTTAGACTAGTGTGCGTGCATATTTAGTGTAGCCTACGCTTTCACTGCGTGATTTAAGTTAGTCTATTAAAATTAATTTAGAATGCATCAGAATTCAAGGTAAGGGGCAAAAATGACCCTGTATATCTTTCATATTTATATAATTTAATATAGTTAACCAATATTAAACAAAGAGCGCCCTTTTTCTCCAAATATCAGCATGATTACAAATGTGATACTGATTTTATACAGCGTACAGTTTAATGAACAAGAACTTAATATCAAGTGACTTACATTTTAGACACCAAATCGTCTGTTTTGTTCTATTTCGCCTATGAAAATAGTTCCAAAGTCCACAGCATTGTTTTGCGTCTCTTAGCAAAACTTCCTGAATGAATCAGCAGTTTGAATTAATCTGTTGTATCTCAATGACTCACTCATTAATAGTGATTCACTGCCACCTACTGGCGGGTTTAATTTCACATTTAAAGTGTCTTCATTTTTTTTTTTTAAATAATTTCAAATAACAGTATTTAACGTTTTATATTTTCAGCATTTCAAAACATTATTTATGCATCTGTAACTGCTCTTGACTGATTAACTTTAATAAAGTTTAATCTATGGTTATATAGTTAGATATAGCCTACATTAGATTACAATTTCTGTACCTGAAAATCTCCTGTTTAAGCCTACATGAAAAACTTGAAAAAATTTCATTTATATGTTTATTCTGTTGTATTTATTTTTGCTATTACTCATAATTTGATTATTTGTTACTATTTTATTACTTACTGTTTACTTAAGTACTTAATATTTTTTTGTTGGGGGGCAAGTAAAAATTTGAACCATTGGCCCAACCGGGCCAGTAGAAAAAATCTTTAGCATTGAGCCCTGTCTTAATATAAAATAACTCTGTATGGACCGCACAATACATGCTTATTTTGCAGTTGCATATTTACTTTGCAGTTCACCACATGCAAACTTAGAACAGTATTCATAGAATATCACATTATGGATAACATCTTTTTTCAACAAAGTAGTGGAGGAGTTGTGTGCGAAAAAACGGCTTTTTCGCACACAGTACAACCTGTTCATCCATTTTGCTTTCCGCGCTTGTTTGGATGCCCCGTTTCTATTGGCCGAATGGGTAATCATCACAGAGCGCAGCAGCGAAAGTTGAACAATGTTAAACTTTGACCGCGGCATGCGCTTTGGTCGACGCAACAACAAACCGGGTTTCATAGCGCAGTGGTGCCATTGTCACGTCCTGTGTGAAAAGGCCTTAACAAAGCTATCTTTAAACCTAGAGTCCAAGTAGGTGGCAGTGTTCAAAAGTAACGCTGCCTGAGATTTTCTACAGTATTTTACAGTATGAGAGGGTTGTGTGTTTCTTACCACTGAGTGCAACTGTAATTGTTGCACTCTTTTAAAGTCTATAAAATTGTAATGTCCATTTCTTTAGGCATCAGGTTCCATTTCTTTCGGTCCTCTGCCAGCACTGCACAAAGTTTGCTGCTGCTCCAAAAACCTTTCGACCATATCATACGATAAATTCCAGCAGGTGGGTTCATCGTTTATGTTCTGGGAGTGAGAGGTCTGTCTGTTTGGCAGTTGGCGCGAGAGCTTTGGCGATCTAGTGAATGCAGAGTTGCAAAGCCTTGTAATGATCTTTGAAAGGCCTTATGGTTATCAGATGCATTGTCTGTTGTGATTCATTCTAGAAGTGTCAAATTTCCATTCTTCCTGAATTTTTCTCCTCAAAGGCCTCCAAAATCAACTCTACAGAGGCGAATGAAGGGACTGATTACTGAGTTTGGGATCGAGGACCTCCCAGGACACATCTGGAACTGCAATGAAACGGGCCTACAGGACCACTTTGTGTCTGCAAGAGTTGTGGCTGAAGTAGGATCGCTATGCTTTGAAATCACTGCAAATGAAAGGGAAGAAACAACAACAACTCTTCTAGCGTGTCTCAATGCAGCAGTAGAGTATGGGCCGCTTCTTGTCATTTTCAAAGGCTTCGGGCTGAATGGTGTTTTGGGGCACCAATCAATACCCTTGTCGGAGTACCAGACAATGGATGGATCAACTCTGAGGTGTTTTTGGATTGATGACAGCACTTCATAGCTCACCTGCTCAAAGAAGACCCCCGTTCACATGTGCTTCTGCTTGATTGAAACAGCACCCATGTGTTTAACCTTGAGTTTCTTACATTTATGAGACACAAAATTGTGCATGTTGTGTGCTTCTCTCCTCATACAACACACATTCTCCAGCCAACTGAAAGGGCATTCTTCAAAAGCTTGAAGCATCACTGGAACCTGGAGGCTGAATCTACACCAGAGAGAATGGTGGAAATAAGCTGCAGAAGCCCCTCTTCCTGCTCTTGCTCTCAAAGGCCTGGAAAAATGCAGCAACTCCACAGAATGCAAAAGCAGGCTTTAGGGGCAGTGGGATCTATCCACTAGATCCCACCCACATAGACCAAGCTCTTTTTTCCTCGTTTGACAACTGTGGGGTAAATTTTGAGTTTCTGTATAATTTCCATATGATTTTAATTATATGCTTATGGTTAAATGATTTTGTTTTTCTCAGAAGTGCTTAAGTATGCATTCTTAGGGTGACAAGTGGAAAAACACTGAAATGGTAAACATGTTCCTTATATGGTAAAAGAACAGAGGCTTCAGCCTTGGAGGTTAGAGATATAAAAGTGAAGGGAAGCTTTCGTTCTTTGTCTTACACTCTGCAGCTACGTTGAATTCTCCGAAAAGATCGGGGTGCCTGTCTTTCAGGTGCTTCACCAAATTTGAAATGTGACCTCCCTTAGTTTGAAATGCACAATGGCATCGTTTGCATACTAGGCTTAAGATCAACAATAATAACGCCATGGTCATCAGCCTCGAATGCAAAGTACTTCCATATTCTATTCTTAGTTCCTTTCTTACCAACAAGTTGGGGTGAAGCTGAACTCGTTGCCATCTTCCATGTGTGTTTTTTTCTATGTGCACTTGTAGATGTTTTTCTTATTACATTCCGTATTAATTGCAGCCCCGCTACCTCCGGTACCATTGGTACTTACGCTACTGTAGAAAAACAAGTACTGTCAGGATTTTAAAATGTTCCTTCCAACTTGGTACTAAAGTATCGGTTCTCATGACATCCCTACCTGGCAGATACGTAATTGTGTCTACATGCATCTCAATCTGCTTACACCTAATGGATATCAACACTTGTGTAAACCATGTTCATCTTGGAAAGGAGGTGGTCTTGCGGTCATCTATCGTAACTCCATACCAGTTACTTAACTGGATTTTCACAATAATGAGACATTTGAGTTCATGGTTCTGAAAGTTGGCTCGAACTGTCCCCTCATAATTATATTAATTTAGAGGCCACCCAAACAGCAAATTGAATTTTTCAGAACTCAGTAAGCTACTAATCTAATCTGTGCTGTGCCATCCCAGGTCAATTTACTTGAAGACTTTAACACCCATGTTGATACTGCCTGCTCTAATAGTGCTCAATTAAAGACTGTCCTGGATTGCTTTGATCTTTTTCAGAATGTCAATTTCCCAACTCACCCTCATGGTCATACGCTTGATTTAGTTTGTACATGTGGTTTTAATAATATTTCCATTAGTGGTCTGGCTATTCCGATCTCTGACCATAAGCTTATTGCTGTTGATTTTACATTAATCTGTCCAACAAAATGTACTCACAACATAACCATATTACATTCTAATATCCGTGCTGTTGATGCCAGTTTATTTTTAGCTTCAATTCCTTCCTCTGCTATTTCTGATGTTTTCAATCTCAACTGTCCATGTCTATTATTTTTGTATCATTCTCTTATTGCTGATATTTTAGATGAGCATGCTCATATTAGGACCAGGTCTGTCCCTTGTCCATTTGCTGAGAGCAAATGGTCGACAACTTGAATGCATTTTAAGCCCGGAACACACCAAGCCGACGAACTAGCGGCAATGAAAGCAGACTGAGGGTTGGCTCACGTCGGCAGCATCTCGCCACCCGACGGCCAAGTAGCACGTCCGTTCTGCGCCTGCGTAAGAAGAAATGCCTTTCCGTACCAGCAGGTGGCCGTAGCTGAACAGCCAATCAGAATGATCAGATGGCCCGAATGACTGACGAGCTCCGACGCTGATTCAACATGTGGAATCAGCCGAAAAAAAGCAGACGAGAAGCAACCTTAGCCGACAGTGCGGAACACACTAAGAAAACTTAGTGACGACCAACGAACAAAAACTGCCCGTCGACTTGGGGTGTTCCTGCCTTAAGACCCACTTGCATTCATCAGCTTTCCTTTCAAGTCGAGTTTTGACATTGTGACATTTTGTCAAGAGGACTCCCTGTCCTCTTGCAGGAGCCCAATTGATGCCACCTGTTCCTCGTTAGAGTATGGAGAGGAGCTTGCATTTACACCGATTGAGCTGGCTGTTCCCCAGAGAGAGTGTGGCCTGTCTTCCCTCCCAGAACTTTTGTTGTCTTGGCTGTTGTGAAAGCTTCTTTAAGAGAAACCTGTTGTATTTGCTGGTGTGAAAGCTTCTTTAAGAGACACCTGTTGTATCTGCTGTTGTGGTAGGGAGGTGGGTGCCCTTTTGTTTTTACTAACCCTGTTTTCCCCTGTTTTTGGTTAGTGAGGCAGTCAGGTAAGAGATTTGTTGTTTATTTGATGTTTTGTTTTGATAGGCTATTTAGACTCCCTTACTCCAGTTAGCTTACTCCTTTTGTTTGTTATTTTGGCTTTAACCCCCTCCCGAAGCTAGAAGCGTCTTGTTAGTTATCCTTATTATTTTGCCTTATCCTTGATTGTTATAAGAGACTTTATGTTAAATAAACCTTTTGAAGAGTTATTTTGTGTTCGTGTGAGTTCTGGGAGTGCAGACTGAACCAACTCTCTCATTTTTGCCCTGTGTTTTTGAAGGGACATATCTTTATTACTTTTTATTTCTATATGTTACTCTCCCGCCACCCCTAGACAAAAGGGGGATGTAACACTACTGTGTTTGTTTGTGTTTTCTGATATAGTTAAGCACTTTGGTCAACTGTGGTTGTTTTTAAATGTGCTATATAAATAAAATTGAAATTGAAAATTGAAATTATTGAGGATTTACAGGACATTAAAGATGTCTGTGAGTCTCATTTATGTCATAAGCTCAAAGAGAAGTTGGTGACTCAAAAATGTATATGAGGGTGATATAAATAATATTGTGGATGTCCTAAAATCAGAGGATCTTTTCCAGGCATGCAACACTGGTACATTTAAAAACTGATAAAACTCAGTTCTGATACATTGAACCACTTCCAATATGTCTTGGACAGAATAACTCCATACCCATTTCAGAGGCACTCAGGTCACTCTTTCCGTCAAGCAATAAGTATATGCCCATAAGCAGCAGGTGTTTTCCTCATCTCACCTAACGGACACACTGGAAGACATATGGGATGGTAGGAAT
Organism: Megalobrama amblycephala; assembly: GCF_018812025.1. Lineage (NCBI taxonomy): Eukaryota > Metazoa > Chordata > Actinopteri > Cypriniformes > Xenocyprididae > Megalobrama > Megalobrama amblycephala. The sequence goes on along the minus strand of NC_063057.1, from coordinate 44,280,073 downwards.
GTTGCAAAAAATGCATTGTTTCAGTCTGATCCAAAGTCATTGGGCCTAATCCTTTATCAGGATGCATTTGAAGTGGCTAATCCACAGGGATCAGGCAGGAGGAAGCCTAAAGTTCTTGCTGTGTACTTTTCACTGGCAGATATGCCACCACACAATAGATCAAGTGTGGATCAAATGCAGCTGGTTTTATGATGTCGAGAGCAGGATTATAAATACTTTGGCACTCTGTATGCAATCGCTGTTGATAATTTGGGATCACACAATATTGGTGGTTTTTTAGTGAAAACTTCAGCAAGAATATCACTTCTGCAGATTTGGTGAGATGACTTCTACCTTGGCAAAAAGCCTCAATCAAGACAGCTGAATCCTACAATAGCCACGTGCAGTAGTTGGCTATCTGCAGGCATCAAATTTGATTTAGAATTCAATGATCTTTCCTTCTTCCATGCATGCCAACCTGAACTGCCTCTTTGTTCAGGCCATGATCTGTTTTAAAGTGTTGTGTCATGTGATCTGGCCCTGTACATCTGCCACCTTATTACAAAGCAAAAGTAGTTCAGTTATTTAGAGTTAAACAGTCATATAAATCACTTTCACTATCTTGGCAATGATGCTAACAACAAACCAACTGGAAGTGAGAAACTAAGTGGGCATGCTGTGCAGAACTGGTGTCTCCTGAGAGTTCTGCCAATCTCGTTAGGGGACAAGATTCATAACCCAGTGGACAATGAAGTTTGGCAACTGGTGCTGCAGCTCAGACAAATAGTTGAACTGATTTGTGCTCCAAAGATAACTACTGGTCAAGAAATTTGACCAGAAAGAGGAGTATTTACTAAGCAGAAAGGAGACTTTTCCAAGTTGGCCACTGAAAAAAAGTTTCAGTGAAACCCAAACACCATTATTTGTCTAATTACCCAGACCTAACCATTCACTTGAGCCCTCTCAATTTTTGTTCTTGATTACTCAAATTGTAGTGCATCTTTAATGTGCCTAGTAGATGTATCAATGACAGTGCAAGGGGAGTGTGAGGAAGAGTGCAAGGCATTGTGGTTCTTCATGTCAGTATAGTAGTTTTTGTGATGGTTCCCACTTCAAGAATAACAAATTTCTATCTGGAGAGGAGTTAAGACTTTCACTTCTACTCTACTGTGATGACTTTAAAATATGTAATCCTTTAGGAACCTCCCGCAAAAAGCACAAGGTGCTACTGGGTGTTGGCCGATATTCCATCTGAATTAAGATCTACACTATCATTAATTTACTTGGCTGTTTTGTGCAAGGCAGTTGATGTTCAGAAATGTGGCTACCCCAGAGTGCTTGAGCCATTATTAAGGGATTTGAAAATCTTTAAAGAGGGTGGCATTTTTGGGAAAAATCATAAAAGGCACAGTATTTTCTGTGATTGCGGGTATCCTGGGAGCTCACTCAGTCGGTGGGTTTGTTGAAAGTTTCAGTGGGTCCTGCGTTTGCAGATTTTGTGTTGGAGAGCGGTCCCAATTTCAGGAAATTGAAATGAGGATAGGAGCATTCCCTGGTAGAACAAAAGAGCAACATTAGTTGGATGTTGAAGCAGCATTGGCTAGTGACACCCATAACCATGGAGTTTTGTGCAATTGTGCAATTACTCAAAGCTTGAATCATTTTCATGTGACAACAGGTTACCCACCTGATATAATGCATGATTTACTTGAGGGTACTGTACCTGTAGAATTGGCATTGTGCAAAGAAGAGACATTTCTCGCTTGAAGAGCTCAACAGAATCATCAAGCATTTTCCATATAAGTGGAAAGATAGAACAAATTGTCCCCAAGGTATACCACCAATCTTTGTCTCTTGTAAAACCATTGGTGGTAGTGCTTACTGAGGCTACTTCCACTTATGATTGGTACCAAAATACCAGAAGAGAAACAGGCATGGAAGTTGTTAATGAACCTCAAAGATGTTGTTGAGTTGGTTATCTCACCTAACCATACAGATGAAAGCATTAGTCACCTTGATAGCCTGATTGCTGAGCACAGACAGATTTCCTAATTTTTTTCTAGAAGGGAAATTTATTCCAAAACACCATTTTGTAGAGCATTACCCACAGCTCATTAAAGAATTTGGCCCACTAGTGTCCTTATGGACAATGAGGTTTGAAGCTAAGCAGTTTTTTTAAGAAGATAGTGAGACAAACTCTGAAACACTACATCGGTTTGTCAAACTAGGTAAAGTACAACTTCAAATAATTCAAAACCAACTTCTGTTGTGTAACGTCAGGAATTATTCCAGATTTAAACCTGTCAATTGTTATTGTATACTTTATAGCATGCCTTAATTAATTTACATGCATCTTGTATTGTAAGAAGATTTTCATATTTTGAAAACAATACAAAATTTTATTTATCCTGTCTTATTGAGACATTGTCTTTTGTTTCTCTTGAAGTTGTGCTTACCTAAGGCTATCATTTTTTTTTTACTCAAATAAATAGAATATAGCTTACTGACATTGCTTTTTTTTTCATTGTGGACTGCAGAAGGTGGTGGGGGACTTTTTTCAGTCTACTCCATGAGCCCAAATTCTAGAGCAACCTGGACCACCTGGCAATGGACGTAAACATCAGGCTTCTGCAGGTTGTGTGGCAGGAGAGCATCAAGGTTAAGTTTTTGCAGCTCTGTGCCGTCACTCCTAACTGCCATGCGCCAGCTGCTGCTGCGAAGAACCCAGTAAGCAGGGTCATAACAATGTGCAACCTGCACTCCTCTGGAGACTTGGATCAAGGATGAATTTCAGAAGGCTAAGGTTGTGAGGATTTTCACCCTTACCAATGCCCTGCATGCAGGTCTGTAGGTAGTGAGTGAGGAGCTTGTAAGGATCCTGCTCTGCGATCTGTATCAAAGGGACGACAACATGCCTGGGGAGTCTCTCAAAGGGCCTACCTGTCCTTTTGGCTGGCTGGTCGACTGTCGGACGGTGACGGAGTTTAGCAGGCAAGTTGTGGGGAGGAAGGCTTTTGGATATCCCCATACATATAAGTGATTTTTACAAAAAAAAAACATGCTTTATCTCAGAAATGAAAGGTCCAAACTGCTTGGCCCTCCAGGTGCTGAGGGGTCCCTGTGGTGGTGAGCGCACTGGCGCCGTTGTACTGTGGCTGACGTCACATCATCCAAGTGGATGCTGCACACTGTTGGTGGATGATGATAGACCCGATTTGATTGTAAAGCGCTTTGGGTGTACAGTAGTACATATGAAAGTAATTAATTAATTAATTAATTAAACACAGCAGGCCTGGCTGATCCACCTGCTAATAAGCATGTTGGGAAGAAAATTGAAAGTGTGGGATCATTTTGAAAGGATCCTCACCTCTGATTCTGGTGTCCTTGGCCTTCTGGTCCTCTTAGACCTAAGCACAGCTTTTGATACCGTTTGCCATTCTATACTCTTATCTCGTTTGTCTGCGACTGGCATTTCAGAAACAGTTTTACAATGGCTAAGTTCATATCTAACAGACAGGCAACAGTTCATTAGCATTGACCAATTCAAATCTTGTTCTGTCACATTTTCACGTGGAGTGCCTCAAGGATCTGTCCTTGGTCCACTTTTTTTAATCTACACTTCCTCTGGTTCAGATTATCTGGCGCCATGGTTTTAATTTCCACAGTTACGCTGATGATATGCAAATCTGTTTTACTGTACAGACCAATTCTGTTTTTCCTCCCTCTTCTTGAACATCTTTCTTACACAATCTCAAAATATGGATGGTTCAAAATTACTTTAAGTTGAATACGTAAAAAATTGAAATTCTGTTGGTAGGCCCTGAATCGCTTGATTATTTCTCCATTAACATTGATGGTGTTGTAGTCCATCCCTCTTCCACTATATGCAACCTTGGTGTATTTTTTGATTCTAGGCTATGTTTTGAACCCCATATGAATCAGCTTGTCAAGTCCTGTTTCTTACATCTTTGCATTATTGTCCATTTCACGACCCTCACTAAATTTCAAAGATACTGAAACTGTTGTTCATGCTTTTATAACTTCTCATCTAAATTATTGGAAGTCCTTGTTTATGGCCTACCCAAAAAAGTCCTAAATCACTTGCAGCTAATTCAAAATTCAGCTGCTTGGGCCCTCACATTTACCAAAAAACCTGTCTTACAGTGACTACATTGGCTCCCTGTTATTTATCATAATTAGTTTAAGATTCTTAAGTTCTATTAAGTTCTATTTTTCAAGGCTTGTCATGGTTTTGCACCTTCTTATCTCTCTGAATTAATTCTGTCCCTGTCTGTACTCTGAGATCGAGCTCTGAGAATTTGTTTGCAATACCCCCATCTATCTGGTGTGGGTGGTAGGGCTTTCAGCATTTCAGTTTCTAAGCTCTGGAACAAACTACCACAAAACCTTTGTGTGGTCTCTTCACTTCAGGCCTTTAAAACTGCTCTCAAAACTCACTTATTCACAACATGTTTTGTTAATTGATTTTTCAGCTCTCTGCTTGCTTTTTTAACTTCTCTTGTATATTATACATCTCTGTCTATACAACATGATCAACCAAATGGTGCACTGACTGTTTACTTGTATATGTGTTCATGTTATCTATCAACTTCACGTAAAGCGTCCTTGGGTCCTTGAAAGGCGCTATATAAATAAAACATTACTATTTATTAATATAAAGGATGACCCCAAAAAGGTTTTCGGAAACTGCAGACAAACATTTGTCAACCATTTGTTGACATCGAACATGTCTTATTATTTAAAGCATGCAAGTAGACGAGTAGATTTTAATATTAATGTGTGCCAATATATTAGGCGCTTAGTATTCGTGCAGTGTGGAAGACGATAAATCATACTGACATGTTTAACTTAACACATTTCTCTAGGCTCATCCACTATACTGCTGTGAAAATGACACGTCATCAGCTTCAACTTTGCGTCCAACGCTGACTCAGCAAACTCTTGACATGAAACCCCTTCTTACCAATAATAAAAAAAATAAAAACGACACTACAGACAAAATAGCTGACTTCATTGAACTTGACATGAGACCAGTCAACATCGTCAGCAGTTAGGGGGTTTCAAACAGATGCTTCAATTCCATGAGCCAGGCTACAGTGTTCCCAAACGTGACACGCAATAACAAGCAAGTTTAACACGACTAAAGAATTCATCTTTGAGAAAATTAACCCTCAATTTGTCCTAGGGATCAATGACCCCAATCGACTTTTTGTTAGGTCCTGCACATGGATCATTCTGTGCTGGCAGACCCAGGACTATGTGCTGGATTCCAGCGAAAATGAAGAAGACCTGAAAGACTCTGAGCCAGAGGACTGCAATCCCCCTGAAGAGGAGGAAGAGGATTACCAGGAATTGGAAGAGGACTGTCAGGAGGCAGATGCAGACCAAACCTTCAGTTCTAAAACCTGGTCTACTACTCCACCTCCACAGAGGCCAGGGAGATCACCAGCTGCACGGGTTACAAAGTTGACACCTGGACCAACTAGGTATGCGTCTTCTTGTGTAGAGGACATAAAGTCCACTTTATTATTTTTTCCATCAAGCATCCAAAGCATCTTGGTGGAGATGACCAATGTTGAAGGTAGGCGTGTATATGGTGCTGACTGTAGGGATGTGGACTGGACAGATATTGTTGTGGAGACAGCTCTAAATGTCCTGTCAAAAGAACTAATTCATCAGGGGAAACCTAGAGTTGATATGGTCAATTTGATTACTCAAGGTTTGCAAAAAGAACAAGATGAAATCAAGAAGAAACAAGATGAGGAAGAGAAGAAGAACCACAAGAGTGGAAGGGATGAAGATGGATCCGAAGGCCAAAGAAATGTTTAAATTACTGAGACAACAGTTGATCATGCTTATTAAACAATCATGTATGTTGAATACTTTTATGTGTGACTTGGAACAGATTACAAACGAGGTTGAAGCTTTGAATACAAAAGCTTCAGCGCCGGTTGAGTCTGACTATTATATGTAAAGGCCAAAAAGGTCAAAGTGGAAACTGGCCAAGATGTATGTTTTATTTTTCATTTTTAGAAGTGTTGAAGCAAGCTAACCACAATATACGTCTTGGGTGCTTAAAGGAGAAGTATTAAGAGGAACTAATGTCAACTAAAATGTATGCTTTTACCACAAGCTAACCAATATGTGTATTTTTAATGCAAGCTATATGCCTTTTTGCAGAACTAGAATTGTTTAAGGAACATCTAGTGTGAAAGTCGTTAAGGTCAAGTTAGTAAAATGTGTTAAGACGTGTTGCACGTGTGCAACCCGTGGATGACCTCTGTATCTTATACTTTGACAAATAAGGAGATGTTTTATATCAGGAAAGAGGATGTGATCAGACTATATATATATTGGAAGTTGTACAACAGAAAATTGCCACACCTCGGGTGAAGACTTTACTCGCTTTTATGTTCTTTGTAATTTTTATTCTGTATCTTGTTATTAAACCGAAGCCATTGTATTTGGCGATTCGTAAACTTTTCTAACCAAGACTCAGAGTTAAATTACTTTTTACATAAGACTATTATCTGAACCTGCAATTACAGAAACCTCTGATCGTCATTCAACGCTCTCAATCCTTGGTAAGACTAAATCTTCTGATGAAGTTAAGGACTGTAGAAATGTGTGTATGATTAGTTGGAGGTTGGGGGGGATAATAAATACAACAATATGGAAGCGTATATTGGTCTGCTCCTTCTTGCAGGAGTTTATCGCTCCAACAATGAGGACCTGGCAAGTTTGTGGGAGGCTCAAACTGGGCGTGCAATTTCTTGTGCTTTCGTGCCGCTGAAAAGATTTAGAATTTTGTCAAGAGTCATGTGATTCGATGACAGGGCCACAAGACCTGCCTGACGTGAAAGTGACAAGCTGGCACCAATTCAGGATCTGTGGAATTTATGGGTTGAGCATCTCCCAATGATGTTCAGCTCTGGTCCAGACATAATGGTGGACGAGTGCCTAGTGGCATTCTGAGGTCGATGCTTGTTCAAGCAGTATATGCTTAGTAAACCGGCGAAATATGGAATAAAAATCTGGGCAGCATGTGACGCCAAGACGAGCTATGCTTGGAACAGGCAAGTTTACACCGGCAAGCTTCGAGATGGACAGCTCGAGGGAAATCAGGGCATGCGTGCGGTCCTTAATTTGACCACTGGACTCCAGGGACACACATTTACGTGTGATCATTTCTTCACTTCTTATGCCCTTGGCCAGGAGCTCCTAAAAAGGAAGTTGACCATGGTTGGCACAGTTCGCTGAAACTCCCACCTGCTCTTCTGACAACGAGGGACAGAGCCTTGTCTTCCTCTCTTTTTGCATTCACTGAAACACACAGTCTTGTGTCATATTGCCCCAAAAGGCATAAAAATGTGCTGCTTAAGTGCTCGCACAACCGCGGCTGATTTGGTTGCGTCCGTTGCTGGAGCATTACGAGAGCGACCTCTAGAGGCGAAATAAAAACTATCACTGATGCCTCGGAGAGTTTGTTTAGGCACGTGACGTGAGGCTGCACGCTGCACAGAGAGGGACACGTAAAAAACGGATTTAAAACGGACAAAACGGTATGTTATATAGTGTACACAACAGTACATTTTTTCATATCATTATAAAGTTATTCGTTTGTCGAGTAGATGCTGCATTAGTGGAGAACAGTAGGCTATGTTTGCCGTCGAGGCTGAGAGGATGCTAACATTAGTACCTCAAGCGGTTAAAACAATGTGACAAAAACACCAACTGTTTAATGTCACGATTGTTACCATTCATTTGCATTAGTTTATATCCATTTGTTCGCTGTTATGCATTCATTATCCAGCGATATTGCATATTTAAAATGTTTTCTCATCATGCAGCGACAGAAACATAAATGTATTCGATTTCAGTTTTTTTTTTATCGGCACTGTAACACATATTTTGATTAGATAATCATCAAGTTTTCTAAAATAGAGGCAAATAATGTGTTAAAGTTTACATATAATAAACCTATGCTATGCCTTTGTGTGTAAAGATGGTCATTTTTAAGCATGACTGTTTGGATTTATATGAAATGGTAACACTTTACAATAAGAGTCTTGTAACATTAAATAAGGTTAATAAAAAGTTTTGTTCATTTTTAATTTCAACATTTACATTTTACATTTTAAAGTTGTCTCTTAAAATGAGTTATACTGCACTATGAATTAACATGAACGATCAATATATGATTAATATTAGTATTTTTTATATTTAAATTACAATAAACATAGCCTTTTTTTATTTCAAAGAAACAAAATGTAAGAGTTAAAACTGAACACAGTCTTGCTGTTCAAACTGTGTATAGAACAATTTGCTCCTATTTTACATTTGATAGAATGAAAGGCATTTCTTTTGCCAGCAGACATACTAATTTGTGTGTGTGTGTTTGAAATATTGCAGATGGTTGCAAGCTACAGCTGCAATCGCAAGACAAATCGTTGGCCAATGGTTGTCTTTTCTACAATTCTTGATGTTTCGGCCATAAATGCCTTTGTGGTGTGGAGAGAAGTCAATCCATCATGGGAAAGAGGGAAGAGTACGAAAAGGAGGCTCTTTCTAGAGCAGTTAGGGAAAGCTCAGGTGTCCCCTCACATGGAGTGACGGTAACACCTGTCAGGTGCACCAGCATCTGCAACAATCCTAAAGAGACAACGGGATTCTTCCGACACTCCAGGGCCCTCCACTGAACCCTCACCATCAAAGCAATCAAGGTGTCAGGTTTGTCCACGGGCCAAAGATTAGAAAACTGCAGTGTGCAAATTGCAAAAGAGCCATTTGTGCTGCTCACACAGTGTTCTTGTGCCAAATGTGCGTGGACTGATTATTTTACCATGTTTTACACCATGAATTTTACGTTTAGTGTTCAGAATGTTATTGTAAAAAATGTAATTTTTATTTGTTGTCCACTTTAACTCCTGTTTATTTCTGGATATTGCTGTTGGTTTTATTTACACATTATTTCATTTTGTCTACATTCTAAAGTTTTTATATATATATTTCATATTCAAGATTCATAAGTATTCTGTGTACTTTTCTCTCACCCTCGAGAAGGCAACAGAACATTAACACATTGTTTACAAACTATGCTGTACTTACTTCCGACTTACTTTCACACAGATTTAGACTTACCTATATTTTATTTATATAAAGCGTTCACAAGCAAATTTGCTTTATGCATTTCCCTGGTGTCGTAATTTCCGGTGAACTGCTAGCTGTCATTCTGGGTGACCGCTTCACCCAGTGGTTCTGTGTATCACTACACAACAAAATTGATATTGTTCATTGAAGCTTACTGTATTATGTAGAAGAGTATTGTGAGAAAGAGATCGAGTGAGCGAGTTTATTAACTGCATTCAGATTTAGCATTTTCCTTCAGGTCAGTGCTATGTTCATAATAAAAAATCTGTTTAAAATGTCCACTGCAATATCTTGTCCTTTTAACAGTTAAGGGGTTTTCCTGTGACTGACAGCGCTAGTTAAAGCATTTGTCAGTTGCGTCTTGTTCCGTGTTCACAACAATTACGTTTTTTCAATGTAAAAGTCTTCACTACTGACTGACAGTCATAAAGATAGTCTTTGCCGCCATCTAATGGCGTAATAATGTAACTTCTGTTGCTTTTCACAGTCAGGGACTATTTTTTCCGGAAGGCTTTTAGTGAAAGTTTACTTCATGAAAGTTGCATTGATACATATTTTTGGCTTTAATATTTGTATTGTGTGGTAACAGTTTTATAAAAGCAATAAGGTACTCGAGGCTAGTGCTGTATCGTGAATAAGTCACGGCTGAAGAGGTTTTGGCACACTTGTGAAAACCCTCATCTTGTTCAATGATTCTAACTAAAGTGCACAATAAATGCTTAATTTACAATAAGGAAAACTGAAGAGGAACACTGAGGGACATGTCTTTATGTTGTCTTACGTTTGAATAACTAACTTGGCCTGACTATTGAAGTGACTATTTTCTAATTATAAACTAAGTATTAGACTATTGATGCTGTTAAATCTATCTCAGGACATTGAAGATACTGACACACCAACAAGTAGCTTACATTGAGGACCCACTCCCTACAGTTGCCATATTAATGTCATGACTGAAAGATCAAATATTCCATTATACGCTATTTATTCACTTTATGTATGTATATTCATTTACATTGTGGCATTTTACAGCAAGACAAAAGTTTATCTAATATTTTGATTGAGTGAATTAATCAATTAAATCACCTTCACACCTCCGGAGTGATTTTTGAAATTGCTCCTCATTCTAAACCTCTTGCCATGCACAGATCATTCCAGTTTCTTGCTAGAATGAGTTTGCATATGATGTTTCAAGTTTCTTTTATATGCAAAACTCGTTCCACACTGAGGGCAGGAAAAAGGCTGCTCTCCTGTGTGAACTCTTATGTGAATCCTTAGGGCTCCTTTTAATGCAAAACTCCGATCACACTGAGGGCAGATGTAAGGCTTTTCTCCTGTGTGAGTTCTTATGTGAACCTCAAGGTGTGAATTGTGTTTACAGTCCATTCCACAGTGATTACACATGAAGCGCTTCTCTCCGGTATGAGTTATCACATGATCCTTAAGGTGATCGCTGTCTGTGAACCTCATTCCACAGTGATGACATTTAAAACTTGCGTGAATCTTCATGTGCTTATTAAGATTTGCTTTATTTCTCATATTTTTTCCACACTGATCACATGAGAATGGGTTCTCTCTGGTGTGAACTCTTATGTGAGTCTTAAGACCTCCTCTTCGTGAGAAGCTCTTCCCACACTCGTTGCAGATGAAAGTGTTTCCTCCAGTGTGAATTTTCATGTGAACGTCAAAGTACCATCTAGAAATGAAACTTTTACCACACGGTTGGCAGCTGAAAGGCTTCTCTCCATTATGAAGTTTCATGTGGATATCAAGGTCTCTTCTATGAATGAAACGTTTTCTACACTGTTTGCAAATTAAACGACGACCTCTTTTTCGTGAGAATTTTTTTCCATTCATGAAATCCTGATCTTTCTCATTCTGAATTTGCACTTCAATTTCCTTCAGTTCTTGACTCTCCTCTTTCAGCTGAATCAGGTCTAAAACAAATACAAATTAACACTATTTTAATGACACAAAGCAACATACATCAAAACCAACATTAAAGCATCCAAAACAAATAGTATCATAACCAGCAACAAGTACATTAGATCCTATACACACTAAGCTACTGAAAGAGGTGTTAAAGGTGCTCTAAGTGATGTCACGCGTTTTTAGGCCAAAACATTTTTTGTCACATACAGCAAACATCTCCTCACTATCCGCTAGCTGCCTGTCCCCTGAACACACTGTAAAAAAAAAAAAAAAACGCAGTCTCTGTAGTCGCCACAAGCTCCGAAAATGGCAATAAAAACAAACTGGTTTGTTGGTGGCCTGGACCACGAAACATAATAAACATGTTCCAGCCAATAACCGACGAGAATGATTTTAAATGCGCGTTCATGACCGTTTCAGGAAGCATGGAGGGGAGGGGGAGGGGGAGGGGGAGGAGGAGGAGGGAGGGTCTAGTTAGCCTCTGTTTTGTTTGACAACACTTCGAACATCAACAGGAAGCTACATCCACCCAGGATCACTTAGAGCACCTTTAAAAGTTTTATTCTAAATAATTACATGATGTGCAGATTAATTAAATTAAATTGCAAGTCAATCACATACCAACTTTGGTAAAGAAATTTCCATCAACAGATCATTAAGAGTCATTATATGTCATTATATGCAAGATGAGAAAAGCATTGAATAGACATTACATAAAGTAATTTTAGAAAAACATACTTTAATTCAACTTATTAAAATTTACTAAACAAAAAGAGCCCACACATTTTATTTAACCCTTATGCAGTCTTCATTTGGGCTGTACACATTAGGGATCTTTATTTATATAACTAAATTTAAAATATTTTTTATACAAAAACAGCTTTTTATGTAAAATTCACTTTATAAAAGACCCACATTTCTAACTTTCATTCATGGTGATAACACGGATAATTTGACATGGTTTAGTATAACACCATGTCCTAACTACACATGATAAAAGTTATATTTTCCATGTTAGTCTCGAGTTTTTGTCCTAAATAGCCACGACAGAGACACGTGAATATTCTATTTTAGAAACAGTTTCTATTTCTCCACAACTGGAACAGCAACACAAAGTATGGCAATGATAATATCAGGTACTGTTTATGTGCTTAATTTAATGTTAAAAGCGTCTAACATGAATATTGTGTTTCCAGCTTTTTAGCTGTAATGAAAACAACACTGTTTAATTCACCTCAGATCTTGAAAATAAATAAATGGGCAAAAGAACATTCAAGTGTATTATATGACAAAGATTGGTTCAGTCACTTCATATGTACTTTAAATAATGTTTAAATTGTATAATATGAATTTTACAAAGTACTTATTTCATTGTGTCTGCTGTGCTCTTGCCAAGAGAGCCCGCCCACACTCTCTTCTGATTGGCTGTTGTTTTTGATTGATTTTATCGTTTCTTATTGTTGCGTCTAGTGTGGACAGTCAAATTGTTTGTCGCTTGAATCTTATCGCATCTGGTTAGGACACAGTGTTAGATTTTTGCCCATCTTTTGTAAAATGCAGTTTTAAAATAAGAAAAAATTTCCACTTTTACCAGTAGATGACTGTAGAGCGCCACTATTTGCCTAGCTGAACTCAAATCAATTATAACAATAAAAGTTACTTTTTGAAAGTTTAGCATTTTTTTTGTACTGAAAAATATAAAAATCAGTTTTCAGTTAGTCCATGTTACACAATAAAAAAATTTAACTAATTTGAATTAATTTAGTTAGTTTGGTTCAAAACCAAATCAACAAATACCCCTGTAATGCCCTTCCATGCATCACAATCATTAGCAAACATTCGCTTTCATCTGCTCTGAGTTTATTTAAAGGCACAATTTGTAAGTTTTCGCCACCAGAGGTCAAATTTTTAATACAATAACAAAGGCGAAGCTATGAAGGAGAGTGGAACGATGGGAGATGTTGTTTTCACCATCCAGAGAAGTATGGAATTCACAAATCACATTCACGGAGGAGTAATGAATTATTTTTTGTATTACCTGTACGTGTGATCACACTATTTTATGTCATCGTAATGAATACGCAGCAAGTAATGTGATGTAATGCTATATTAGCCTGTTAATGATACAAGACTATTAGTCACATTATTTGGTGGGTTAATGCTGCACAGTATTACATTTTTAAAACAATCATACTCTTAGTACATTTGAACGAACCCACAGTATTTCTAACTAATGGCTGAATATTTATTTTCTGAATAAGTTTGTCGTGAAGCTCTCTCCATCTCAAAAACGCCACACCGATATTGATCCTAGTTTTTATGCAACCGAAGGAGGCGGCGGCGGGAACTGGCAAACATTTCACACTTTAATAAATATAGCTAAAAGCAGCAATAAGGGGCCAAGCTCCAAAAGGCATTGAAAATAAGAAATAATGAGAATTGGGTTGTAGCGCAGTGCGGAGCAGGAAGAGGAAAAAAAATTAAAAAAAAGACCAGAAGCTGAGATGAAACTGCTTTAATTAGGACACTCATATGACAATCTTCAAAAATATCCTTCATTTCTGTAGAGATGGACAGATTTAATAAGGATTAAAATTTCAGTTTTGAGACCAACCTGTTTGTGTTTCAGTATCTTCATGTTTCTCTTCTTCGCTCTTCTCTTTAACGAACGCCATCTTCATGTCATGTGGATCTCCAACCCAAGTTTTGTCATATTTAAGAATAACTAACAAAGAAAAATATATCAAAACTAAAACTCTTGTATGCGTAATTTCTACACTTAATTTAATAAATTCCACTTTCATTACATTCAGGGTTTAAACACTTTTAAATTGAACAACAATCCATTTGCATGACCATTTAAAATTGAGATCAAGTCTGATAAGAGTTTAATTGAAATTACTTTACTTTGAACAACAAAAAGAAAGAACGTGCAAGAAACCTTCATCCACACGACTGAATCAGAATCGATACTTTTGTTGGGTGGACCTTACAATATGAATGAAGAGTAATTTTCTTTTTGCAGTTGGATTGTTAAAGTTGTCATTACACATGTTTGTTTGTTGTTCTCGTTCATTTACAGTGTTTGTTTTGACCGTCAGAGTGAATCGAGTGATTCAAACAGTGAATCATTTTGTGAAGCAATTGGTTTTAAGTGGCATCTAATGTTACATAAATTCAGTTCAGTTTCAAAAAGCTTCATCACTTCTTGCCAGTTACTAAATTCCTATTTACGACAAACTCGTTCACGATATATGGAGAGAAATGAGACGCACCTTTGCTATCATTCATATATGGCTGCACTTTACTCATAAACAAAAACGTTAGATAGAGCATTACAAAGTTATAGTCAATAATAATACATTTACACCGCTTGCAAAAACTATAAAATATACTGCATAGTTTGCTAGTACTTTAAATGCATAAAACACAAACCTTTCTTGAGCCGAATAACATCAAATGCAACAGCTCGAAGCAGCCTTATGACGGCTGATCGCCACACCAAAATAAAAGTCCTGTTCGCGTTGCTGTCTAAAATCTCAAAAGTGCATAGAAAAATAAAAGTCAAGTCAATTTATCGTCAATAAAAGTCTTAATTGGGGCCATTGATTACTTTAAAAACTAACAAAAACACAACATTCAACTGTTATCATGTTGCAGTGTGATATTAATAATTGTGCAGCATTAGTTGTGATTATGTTTGTGTTGTTAATGTACTCTAGATGAATATGAGTTTTGGCTAGAAACATCTCAGACTCCATTTATTATATTTTTGGTGCCTGAGTCCTGCTGTGTCAAACACTTCACTAAAGCATCACTGTTATAACCCCAAGATTGATTAGGGGTGCAGGGTATAGCATTAACTTAATACTGGAAAACAAATAAATAAATATGTTTGTCCATCAATGTAAAGAAACCAGCTGCTGATCAAAGAATGGGTGCTGCTCATCATAACTGCTATTGTTATGTTGCGCTGCATATGTGTCTTTAATAGAGTTTCTCTTAAAGCTTACATATCATATAATGTCCTCCTGTTGTACCAACCCTCTGCCTCTTTTGTGTGCTGTATATTCACTGCTACAAATAACTGTAAATTAAAAGCCAGTTCTCAGGCATTTAACTCTGCACTATGAAAACAAACTGGACACTGGACTTTACATTTCACTTGTTTTCCTGCTTTCACTTTGTGATTTCCATCCTGAAGCAAAACTGAATCAAAACACAAAAGAGGTTTGATGCTGCTCAAGTGGAAACTTATATAGAATCTAGATAAATATTGGAAAAAGTTGTTGCCTTCAAGTTACAGGCCTATCTAACAGGACATAAGCTCTATGAGCCTTTCCAGTCTGGCTTTCGTCCGTTATACAGTACTAAACAGCCCTGGTTAAAGGGATAGTTCACCCAAAAATGAAAATTTGATGTTTATCTGCTTACCCCCAGCGCATCCAAGATGTAGGTGACTTTGTTTCTTCAGTAGAACACAAATGATGATTTTTAACTCCAACCGTTGCCGTCTGTCAGTCAAATAATACTAGTGGACGGGAACTTGGACTATAAGAGTAAATAAAACTTGCATAGACAAGTCCAAATTAAACCCTACGGCTCGTGACGACACATTGATGTCTTAAGACACGAAACGATCGGTTTGTGCGATAAACCGAACAGTATTTATATAATTTTTTAACTCTAATACACCACTATGTCCAACTGCGTTCAGCACTCGTTTAGTAAGGTCTGATCGCACTCTGACAGCGGCAGTGATGTCTCGCGCATTTACTTCAATGAGAGCGAGACATCACTGCTGCTGTCAGAGCGCGATCAGACCTTACTAAGCGAGTGCTGAACGCAGTTGGACATAGTGGTGTTTTAGAGGTAAAAAATTATATAAATACTGTTCGGTTTCTCGCACAAACCGATCGTTTCGTGTCCTGGGACATCAATGTGTCGCCACGAGCCGCAGAGTTTAATTTGGACTTGTCTATGCAAGTTTTATTTACTCTTATAGTAGAAGTTCCCATCCACTCAGATTATTTGACTGACAGACGGCAACGGTTGGAGTTAAAAATCATTATTTGTGTTCTACTGAAGAAACAAAGTCACCTACATCTTGGAAGCGCTGGGGGTAAGCAGATAAACATCAAATTTTAATTTTTGGGTGAACTATCCCTTGAAGGTTCTTAATGATCTCCTCCAAGCCTTTGATTCCGGTGATCCTTCTGTTAGACCTCAGCTCTGCTTTTGACACTGTTAGTCATGAGATACTCCTGTCATGGCCTTCAACAATTTGACTGGTTTTCCTCGACAAGGAGGCAACAATTTGTTATATACCAGAAGCACAAATCATCCACCAAATCCATCAGTTCTGGTGTTCCTCAAGGTTCTGTCTTGGGCCCTCTTCTTTTCACTATTTTTATGTTACCAATTGGACATATTATTAAACGCTATGGGTTTAACTTCCACTGTTATGCTGATGACATTTAGATTTATTTTAGCACACCTCCCACCTCAGTGTTTCCTCCACCTACATTAACAACCTGTATCAAGGAACTCAAGCTTTGGCTTGAGGCAAATTACCTTAAATTTAACTGGGGTAAAATGGAGGTAATACTGATGAGCTCTAATTCTGTTATATCTAAATTATCCAGTCAACTGATAGAAATGGATGATGTCTTGATAATGCCCTCTTCAACAGTTCAAAATGTTGGTGTACTGATTGATTCCACTCTTTCATTCAATGATCACATTGGTAAAGACCGTTTTTTTCCCACCTACTTAACATCTTTCGTATTAAATCCTCTCTTAGTCAGCAGGATGCTGAAACCGTAATATATGCCTTTGTCACATCTCAACTTGATTACTGTTACGCACTTCTTTATGGCCTTTTAGCTAAAAATATAGAAAAATTACAATATGTTCAAAACTCTTCAACCCGCTTGATCACTCACACTAGAAAGAATGAGCACATTACTCCAATCCTCTATTACATTCATTGACTTCTGGTTTCCCTGTGTAAAAACTTCAAGGTACTAATTCTCACTTGCAAAGCTCTCATTAACCTTGGTCCTTCATACTTATGTATGAACTTACTTGTTCTAGTGCGGGATTGTTAGTTACTCCTAAGTTTAGTCTGGTGACTATGGGAGCCAGGTCTTTCAGTGTTGTGTCTTCCTCAAGATATCCATCAAGCATCCACCCTTCTCTCCTTCAAAAACCTCTTAAAAACAAATTTTTTGTCTTGAGTATTACTCCTCAGCTCTCAGTATGTAAATTGTACCTTGTTATGGATATGTTATATTTGTTATGGATATTTATGATATGTTATGGATATTTGTGATTTGGTCTTAGGAGTAGTCAAGAGGACTTCTAAGTCACTAACTTTTCACATATTTAGGAGCTAGTTTTAATGCTGAAACACTTTGTGAAATACTCTTACAGCAAAAATGTATAAGTCCTATAATTAGGACTGACACGCCCATTATTTTTAAGAGTTTCTCCTAAATCGGCAAGTTAGGAGCTACTTTTAGCCTTAAGATGTTTTGTGAATACGGCCCCAGTTTTATTGATTGCAATAAAGACAAAGTTAATGGGAAAGTTTGAATAAGAAACAAGCACACACAACATTTTTCCAGCACTTCAAATGTTATTTTTGATGTGATGACAAAAAAAAAAAAAACATTATTTGTCCATCCATCGGAGATTGTCCCAATTTGCAAAACTGAACATTTCAAGATGTAGGAAATAAAAAGCACTTTCATTTAAAAATAAAAAACATTACCACTATAACCAGCAGCAGAGGAGCATTTATCTGCTCATATTAGACTTTGACATTTTGCTTTTGAATAAATATTCCACAGATCATTTCAGTTTCTCGTCAGAATGAGTTTGCATATGATGTTTCAAGTTTCTTTTATATGTAAAACTCATTCCACACTGAGGGCAGGTAAAAGGCTGCTCTCCTGTGTGAACTCTTATGTGAATCCTTAGGTTTCCTTTAAATGCAAAACTCCGATCACACTGAGGGCAGATGTAAGGCTTCTCTCCCGTGTGAGTTCTTATGTGAACCTGAAGGTTTGCATTGTTTTTACAGTCCATTCCACAGTGATTACACATGAAGCGCTTCTCTCCGGTATGAGTTATCACATGATCCTTAAGGTGATTGCTGTCTGTGAACCTCATCCCACAGTGATGACACATAAAACTGTTCTCTCTTGAGTGAATCTTCATGTGCTTAATAAGGTTTGCTTTATTTCTCATATTTCTTCCACACTGATCACATGTGAATGGGTTCTCTCTGGTGTGAACACTTATGTGAGTCTTAAGACCTCCTTTTCGTGAGAAGCTCTTCCCACACTCATTGCAGATGAAAGTGTTTCCTCCAGTGTGAATTTTCATATGAACGTTAAAGTTTCCTCTTTGAGTGAAACTCCTTCCACACTGTTGGCAGCTGAAAGGCTTCTCTCCATTATGAAGTTTCATGTGGACATTAAGGTTTCCTCGATGAGTAAAACTTTTACCACACTGTTGGCAAATTATATGGCATCTAGTTTTTGCCTTTTGAGCTCTTTTTTGTGAGGAAGTCTTTTTTGTCTTGGAGCAACTAAAATATTTTTTTCCATTTATGAAATCCTGATCTTTGTCATTCTGAATTTGCACTTCAATTTCCTTCAGTTCTTGACTCTCCTCTTTCAGCTGCATCAGGTCTAAAACAAAACAAATACAAGTTAACCCCATTTTAATGACACAATTAACCAACATAAAAAGCATTAAAGCATCCCAACCAGCAACAAGTACACTCGATCCTATATATACAAACATGTTTTATTCCAAATAATTACATGATATGCAGATTAATTAAATCAAATTGCAAATTAATCACATCAACTTTGGCAAAGAAGTTACACCCAAAAGATCATTAAAAGATGAGAAATGCATTGAATAGACATTACAACAAGTCTTTTTAGAAAAATACTTTAATTCAACATTCAAATTGACTTCACAAAAACAATTTTATTTAACATGACATTTTATTTAACATGAGCCTATCCAGGACTGTCCAGATTATAGGCATGTGCTGATATATGAATTAAAAAAAAAAATGAGTCGGAGTCAAATTACTCATACAAGTTCAAAGTGAGATTTCTTAGATTAGTCAAGTCCATATTAAATAATAGAAAAATTAAAAACGAATGTCAGAGCCTAGTGCTAGCACAAAGTGCTCCCATTCCCCATTCTCCACATTCATTAATTTACAGTCAGGTTTAACAGTCCTATCGAATACGTTATTAGATAAAACTGTAAAACTAAGAAAGTAAACGATATACAAAAAAGAATTATAGCGTTTGCCATGTGCTTGATGCCCAATGTCACTAGCTGAGCAGAAATACATAATAATGTTTAGCTTGGTCCCCAAATTCACATTGGACTTCTTTCTTAGTACCACTTGGGCTTTAGTCCATTTATCGCTTTTTTCCATTTTCGCGGAGTAAATTAAATATATATATAAACTGTGTTTACACAGATTTTTAAAGGTGCCCTAAAATTAAAAATTGAATTTATCTTGGCATAGTTAACAAGAGTTCAGTACATGGAAATGACATACAGTGAGTCTCAAACTCCATTGTTTCCTCCTTCTTATGTAAATCTCATTTGTTTAAAAGACCTCAGAAAAACAGGCGAATCTCAACATAACACCAACTGTGACATAACAGTCGGGATCATTAATATGTACGCCCCCGATATTTGCATATGCCAGCCCATGATCAAGGCATTAGACAAGGGCAGCCAGTATTAACGTCTGGATGTGCACAGCTGAATCATCAGACTAGGTAAGCAAGCAAGAACAATAGCGAAAAATGGCAGATGGAGCAATAATAACTGACATGATCCATGATATCATGATATTTGTAGTGATATTTGTAAATTGTCTTTCTAAATATTTCGTTAGCATGTTGCTAATGTACTGTTAAATGTGGTTAAAGTTACCATTGTTTCTTACTGTATTCACGGAGACAAGAGCCGTCGCCATTTTCATTTTTAAACACTTGCAGTCTGTATAATTTATAAACACAACTTCATTCTTTATAAATCTCTCCAACAGTGTAGCATTAGCCATTAGCCACGGAGCACCATCAAACTCATTCAGAATCAAATGTAAACATCCTAATAAATACTATACTCACATGATCCGACACATGCATGCAGCATGCATGACGAACATCTTGTAAAGATCCATTTGAGGGTTATATTAGCTGTGTGAACTTTGTAAATGCACTGTATTATCGTCAAGAGCTCGGGGGGCAGGGAGCGCACAATTTAAAGGATTTAGAAGGTCTGGACTTCATAGCAGCTTTCATTGGCCAAGGACCACCCAAGAGGCCGTATGCCAGCGATTTCAAACCACTGCAGTTAAGGAGAAAATACTCTGCAATAGTATTGACAGATGAATTTGCACATGGTTTGTCTTAAAGTATGTAAAAAATAAACACATAAACAATAAAAACTTGATTTTCACCTAATAAGAAACTGTGTATTTAATTCATACAGTGTCTATGTAGTGATTTATTTCCATGTTTATTACTTGAATGCACCTACTGTAGCTGGAAAAAAAGCACTTTATTTCATTTGTATGCATTGTATTTGTCCTATTATATGGATCTTTGTTCTTATTTGTAATAAAGTTTAAAAAAAAAAAAAAAAAGATTAAAATAAGATTTATCTACCCACCACACCTACTTTCTCCTAAAATGGTCTGTCATTCCTTTTTTCTTTTATACAGTATTTTGTTATCTTATAAGGCTAAATTTTTAAAATAAGTAAATTATTTTGGCTGTACTGCACAGTGACTTGCAAAAAACCAACATGTAAGCGAATCATAATAAAATCATATATCATGATCTGTTTTTGCCATATCGCCCACTCCATCTCCTTCCTTCGTCGCTGACCCTAAGCCATCAAGCGCAAAAAAAAGGCAAGTGTTCTAGTCATACAATACCTTTACCATGCAATGCCAAGAAAAATCCCTGACACTGACATCCTTCACTTCTGGAAGGACAGTTCTGTTATACTGCCCAACTTTTCCACAAATTTAAGGTTACAGAAACTTTTACTTTCTCTGAAGCCATCAGTCATTCTTCATGCAGTATTCAAACAGTGCGTCCCATTTTCCAGTGTTCCCATTATGCATAATCAGTCGACTCCTGGCAGTTGGGAGTCAGGAATCGAAACACGCTTATTCATATGACATTTTATTTGTAAACTAAAAAACAGTTTTTATTAGGCTCTGAATATTTTTAGCTTTTATGTGAAAAAAATAAAACAGCATTCACTGAATTTCCTTCTAAAAACAAGGATTTACTGTATAAATGAAGCTCCCACTGCCACCCACGTTTTTCAATCGTGTAAAAGTGTTTTTAATCAGTCCGTCTGGAATCAAAGCAATGATTAAACGACACAGGTTTGATACGGTGAACACTTTTCAGGATGAGAATAAAAAAAAAAAAAATCTAATAGAAATCTAATTTAAAGATAATAACTCACAGTTTACTTATTGAGAAATAAATATTTGTGTTAAATTAGTGGCTTTCATTTTCATGTGATCTCAACATGTCTGTCCACATGAGGCGACCCGCTCGGTCAAATCAATCTGCTTTAATTATGACACTCATATGACATTGTTCAAAAATATCATTAATTTCTGTAGAGATGGAGAGTTTAATAAGGATTAAATTACTAAGTTCAGTTGAGACCAACCTGTTTGTGTCTCAGTATCTTCATGTTTCACTTCTTCACTCTTCTCTTTAACGAACGCCATCTTCATGTCATGTGGATCTCCAACTCAAGTTTTTCTGTTATATTTAAGAATAATTAAAGAAAAATATCAAAACTAAAACTCTTGTATGTGCAATTTCTATGTATTGATTTGCAGATAATTTAATAAATTCCACTTTCAATACATTCAGGGTTTAGACACATTTTTTAAAAATTGACCAACTGATTTTTGCAGTTGGTTAGTTAAATTTGCCATTACACATGTTTGTGTTTGTTGTTCTCGTTCATTTACACAGTTTTGACCGTCAGAGTGAATCGAGTGATTCAAACAGTGAATCATTTTGTGAAGCAATTGGTTTTTAGTGGCATCTAATGTTACATAAATTAAGTTCAGTTTCAAAAAGCTTCATCACTTCTTGCCAGTTACTAAATTCCTATTTACGACAGTCTGATTCACGATATATGGAGAGAAATGAGACGCACCTTTGCTATCATTCATATATTACTCATAAACAAAAACCATTATTAATGTATATGTCAATAATTATGTCAATAATGCTACATTTCCACAACTTGTAACGGTATAAGTACTTTAAATGCATAAAACCAAAAACCTTTCTTCAGCCGAATCACAACAAAGGCAAGAGCGCGGTGCAGGCTTATGACATCATATCGCCACACCAAAATAAAAGTCCTGTTCGCGTTGCTGTCTAAAATCTCAAAAGTGCATAGAAAATATGTCAGAGGTACTCAGAGATTAAATAAATCCTAGTGAAATACATATTTAAATGCGTTGTTCAATGATGTGCCAATGAAAGAGTGTGTAGCTCATCCAATGCGTAGGAGATAAACAGTCACATTTGAGTGCTGACAATATTTGTCAATAAAAATTATTTTAATTACGGCCATGGATTACTTTAAAACACAAAACAAAGACAAGCACAACATTCAACAGTTAACATGTTGCAGTGTGCTGTTAATAATTATGCAGCATTATGATTATGTTTGTGTTGTTAATGTAACCACAAAAGTGAACTACAGCAGGACATCTCTATGCTAAGTACTGTAACGTTACTCGTTTGCTTAGCGGCTTGTGTAAATGACAAATTCACCTTTCATGTGGTCAGCTAAAGAAAAATGTATTTAAACACGCACAATACATAATCATATTATCTCTGGATAACTTTTGATTCACTAGACATTCATGTTGTTTACATTATATGCGCTTACTGTATGTGCTGATTACCAACAAAACAAAGACATTTGATGCAGTTTTACTTAGCGTGAAAAACTGAGTGTGTGAAACTGATGACCATTGATGTAGCTGGTAGCAGAACTAGAGACCAGAAACAATGTTGTAGTTCCTGACAACAGTTACCAAACTAATGACACCACCTTTGATGACAATTCAGCCCATTACATGATGATGGAAATCATGGAATTGACCTGTTTTTAGTGTTTGTACAAATTCTGGAAAGATGACAAGCCAAAACCATCTGGCCTTGGGGCTTTGCCATTTTTCAATGATCCGATAGCATCCAAGATCTCGTGCTTAGAAATACTACTAGATGGTGCCTCCATATCCTCCTCACTTAATCTAGGGAGATTTGCACTGTCCAAAAAATGTATTACATATTCACTTGCTGAGGAATAAAGTTGAGAATAATATTCTGGCATAAGTTTATTTATTGTCTTAGTTAGATGGTGTGTCTTGCCATTCATATCCTTTCATGAGGAGATTACATTAGCTGTTTGCCTGCCTCTAGGCATTCTGCAAGCTAATACTAAATAGATTAACAAAAAAATACACTATTTTACCAACCGCTGGTTTGCTGAGAAGATGATTTTGTTTGGGTAGGTTTCCAGCTCAACAAAACAGCATGTGGTAAGCCATCTTGTTACTACCACTCTGGCACTTGTGAGTTCAATATTTATCCACTAGGTGTCTCTATGCAGGGGCCAGAAGTGGCACTCTGGGCTTTTGAAGTTAAATTTGACAATTTTTTTTTGTTTGTTCATTTTGGGTAGCAGCAATTAACAGCGGCCAAATTTGACCCTGTGGGTTCTCCAGAAACCAGTCTTGCCAACAAAATTAATTTCAAGTCTCATTCTTTCCCAAATCCATGTATTGTATGTTTTCAATGGCAAAGTCCATGTTACTATTAAATTCCCCACATGTGCTATATATTAGCAAGCGAAGACAGTTAATGCAGGTGTTTGCAACAGGAAACCTTTGTGGAGTTTCAGACTGATGATGAAATCCAATAGATGGTGAAGGATGAAATCCAGTTGGAGGAACTTGATTGGACCCAGTGGCAAATGCTAAAATTGCACCAGGTTTCTGTGAACTCTTCTCCATAGAAGAAAGGAAAATAAAAATCTATCATGCCATTTAAATAATTTAACTCTGTGGATTAGGGTTATATCTTCTACAGTAACGAGATAGTAATTGATTAAATGTAGAATAACTTACCTCTTTTCAAAGTTTTCAGTTATCCACTGCGTTGTCAGACTTAACATTGGCATCAGGGACACATTGGAGCTCCCAATACCAGTTGTTAAACTGATCACGGTCGTATTTTCGTGACGTAATAATGTGGGCTGTTTATGTGGTTGTGCAGGTTTTGACGTAACTCCAATAGAGCTACATCAGTGAAGTATTTGAACTA
The DNA here is from genome assembly GCF_018812025.1 of Megalobrama amblycephala. NCBI lineage: Eukaryota > Metazoa > Chordata > Actinopteri > Cypriniformes > Xenocyprididae > Megalobrama > Megalobrama amblycephala. The sequence goes on along the minus strand of NC_063057.1, from coordinate 44,255,555 downwards.
TAGGTAACACTTTACTTGAAGGGGTGTGCATAAGACTGACATGACACCTTCATAATCATGACATGACACATGTCATGAATATGAAGGAGGTTTTATGAATGTATATGACAACTGTCATTAAGTGTAATTCGCTCAGTTATGTCATTTTTAATGCAAAGATGACATTGTTTGAGATGTCCGAGTTATGACAACTTGACATAAACCAATACATCATAACCTGTCAGTGTCTTTGTCATGACAACTTGACATTATTTAGCTTTATGGGATAACATTACATTAAACTGTCATGAGGTTGGTTTTGACATGAGGCCATTATAATAGTGTCATAAATATGTATCTTGAGCTCGAGTACAGTGGTACAAATTGAACTTGTCATTAAAATGTCATTAAGTGACAATACTCAAATAATTTTATAACAGCGTCATGACTATTTTTCATTTCATGTTTTTTTTTTTAAGTTTCCACCAACAGAAGAGTCAGATAATAGACAATTTCAAATTTCTTAAAAAAAGATAAAATAATGGTAACACTTTATTTTAGGGTCTTTTAACTAGTTGCTTATTACTATTAGCATTCATATGGCTAAAATATTGGCTATTTATTAGTACTTATAAAGCACATATTAATGCCTTATTCTGCATGACCTTATTCTACATTCTTAATCCTACCCAATACCTAAACCTAACAATTAACTATAATAAGCAGTAAATTAAGAGTTTAATTGAGGGAAAAGTCATAGTTAATCGTTTATATATGTGTTCCCTATACTGAAGTGTTACCAAAATAATGTCATGTAATGATAACCCATAAAGCTAAGTAGTTTTTTAAGTTTGATAATTAATCTGCTATGTCATGTTTATGACAGGTTATAATGTTTTGCTAATGTCAAGTTGTCATGACAAAGACACTGACAGGTTATGATGTATTGGTTTATGTCAAGTTGTCATAACAAAGACATCTCAAACAATGTCATCTTTGCATTAAAAATGACATAATTGAGCGAATGACACTTAATGACAGTTGTCATAAACATGCATGAAACCTCCTTCATATTCATTACACGTGTCATGTCAAGATTATGAAGGTGTCATGTCAGTCTTATGCACACCCCTTCAAGTAAAGTGTTACCGAACTATATTATATCGTGGTTCAAGATGTGCAATAAGGGGTTTAAATCCAATGTCTTCTGTGACTGACAGCGACTGGTTATCAATACTTATGAATTCCATTATCTTTTGTTATAGTTTTTGCTTTCTTGCTGTCTTGTGTCTAAGGTTCGTTTTTTTTTAGCATGGCTGCAATTGATGGCTGAAAGAGAGTTTTTCGTATTTGCCATTTGGCTTGCATTGAGCACTGGCGTTTGTGCGTTGCAACTGAAGTGAACAGCTCATCCTGTCACGTAACTGTCAAAAATAAATATGCATGTGAAAATAAGCAATGAGAAAATACAGAGACATAATGAAACACAGGTGCTCCTAATGCACTTGACAGTGAGTTTGGTATAAAACATCAATTATCCATCAACTATCTCTTATGACTCATATGAAATAAAATAAAAGAAGTAAAAGAACTATTTTAACCTTAAAGAGAAATAAAATCATCTCTGATGATACCTTGGGACCTTTGGCTGTTTTACCAACTTGTTTGGTGGTGGTGTGCCTTTGTGGTGTTTGGGAGGTCTTCCTCTTCTTCCGTCTCCTTTTCAGTATGGATCAGTGCTTTGGCTACATCTAAGCTCTCATGGTCTTGAAGTGCTTCTGTGAAGTAGCCACGCTGTTACGAATGGGAGACTCAGGCAGGGGATCCAAGTGCAGCGTTTATTTACAGTGAGAATGGTCGTACAGGCAGAGTCAATCAGGAACAAACAGGAACAGCAAGGGACAGGCAGAATCGTAGTGAGGGTACAGGCAGTAGATCGAGGCAGGCAGATATCATTCACAGAACGGCAGACAAGGCAAGGGTCAGGACAGGCAGCAATGGGTCGATAACGGGTAGCAGGCAGGAACAGTAACAACAGACAGACAGGATATAAATGCTTGGAATTGCTACAATAGTAAACAAGACTTCGCGGTGAGGTGGTGTGTGTGAAAGTCCTTTATAGTCCTGGTAATGCGTGGCAGCTGGGTGTGGTGATTAGTGTAGTGATTGGTGGAGTGAGTGCAGGTGAATGGCAGAGAGGATTATGGGTAATGTAGTCCGGGAACTGACAGGAACAGACGGTGATCGTGACACACGCATTGATGACAGCAATGTCAATCATTTGATAAAATATGGTCATGTACCAGCGATGGGACTTAGCAGGGGTTCAATACAGGGCAACTAACAATAATAAGACTCACACTTTCTCTGTCTCTCCCCACAGCCCATGATCTCCAACGATACATTGCCCCTTTTAGGGTTAAGCAGGAGGTGTCAGAAAAGTTACCACAGGGATAACTGGCATGAGGCGGCAAAGTGTTCATAGCGACGTTGCTTTTTGATCCTTCGACGTTGGCTTTTTCTATCATTGTGAAGGAGAATTCACCAAGTGTTGGATTGTTCACCCAATAATAGGGAACGTGAGCTGGGTTTAAACCGTCCTGAAACAGGTTAGTTTTACCCTACTGATGTCGTGTCTTTGCAATAGTAATCCTGCCCAGCACGAAAGGAACCGCAGGTTCAGAAATTTGGTGCATGTGCTTGGCTGAGGAGCCACTAGTACGAAGCTACCATCTGCGGGATTATGACGGAAATCAGAATCCCACCTAAACGGAACGATACCGCAGCACCAGTGGGAATTTTCAGCCGATTTGCACGTCAGGACTGCTCATTAGATGTTAGGCATGCAATATGCATTGCACATGCACTAAATCTTATTGTGAGGAAGTCTTTAGATGTTGTCCAGTACAGCTTGATAGAACAACATCATGATCTTACTACTAACACCATAAACTCTAAGCGTTCTCAAAAAGTACATTCTCTGTTGTAACCCGAGCACAGGCTTCATCTTATTAACCTTAACCTGTTGAGTTCTATGAGTTATAAAAGAGAAATGCCATTTTATAATATATATAGAAGGAAATATAGAAGTATTGTTTTTGAATATTCCAGAGAGGGCATTGAAACCCCAGTTGATGAACACGGCTGATGGCTCCATCCATGTGGAGGTTAAAAATGACCTTCAGGCAAACTCACAACCTCATTCTCCAACACACGTGCATTGTACCTTACATTATTCATAAAGTACACAGAGTTAAAACTGAATGTGGACTTTATTATCAATTTATGTCTATTTATGGGGAAATACTTTGTGCATAAATAAAAATAGGCTAAAACACAACTTATTTAAAGTACAAATTAATTGGTTTGATAAGCAAAACATCTTGTATCTATGTGAAGCTTTTAATGTTTTTTATACTATATAATCTCAAACCATTTTTTTTTTTTTCATTTTTGTTTTTCCTATTTGTTGTATATGTAAGTGTTATACTGTATTTCAATATAAGTGATGATTGTCATGTTTATAATTTATAATTTGACTGGCAAAAAAGAGGTAAGAGTTTATACAGAGAAAACTGGTTAAAGGATTAGTTCACTTTAAAATGAAAATTATCCCAAGCTTTACTCACCATCAAGCCATCCTCTGTGTATATGACTTTCTTCTTTCAGATGAACACAACCAGAGTTATATTAATAAATATCCTGATGCATCCAGGCTTTATAATGGCAGTGAACGGGACCAACAAGTCTGAAGTTCAAGAAAGTGCTTCTTTTTGACATTCAGCTCATCCTCACCGATCATCTCATCTAGATTTTCCAGAGAGTTCTAGGAACTCCTCAGACACTTGCAAAACCTCCTCAAACTGCTGCAGGATCTGAAGATCTTTGAGCAGGTGTAAAAATGCTCTGTAAACATTTAGATGCCAATGTAGTTCTGCTGACTTGTTTTAGATGCATCTTTGCTTGGTGGGTGGTCTTGATACCAGATAACAGACAACGACTGGATTGTCCACATTAGGATTTGGGAAATAAAAGGTCTGAGTTCTTCTCTTTGTTTCTAAATGTTAAATAACCCAAACCCTGATTGTTCAAGGTTTACATTACAGTGGATGTGTTTTTGATTTTTCCAGCATGACATGATCTGAGCATGCCTGAGTTAAGTTGTGAGGTATGCCAAGCCACTTGGCCTGCTGGAGTGGTTGACCTAAATCAAAGTCACTTTACTTTGCTTCAATTTATGTCACATATGTCTCTTTTTTTTCTGAAATGAATGAAATCGTCAGTACCAGGACTGTCCTGCCAAACATTTTTAAGAATGTTGGATCAGCAAACTGTCCACTATTGAATTTATTTATCCTACAGTATTGTTAATCTCTTTGTATTGTGTGTTAAAAAGCTGTTTGATGCTAATGTTTTTAGTTATTGTTGTTGTAAAATGATTAGCAGTTGGCTTTTTTTTAGCTTTCAGAAAAAAACAATTAAGTGGGAAGCTGTACGATACAAGGATGCAAAACTTGTCAGCATTGTAAGTAAAAACAGAGAGAGAGCACAGCCTACTGTTTTTAATTTCATACGTCTCCTGTTATCTTTAATCTCAGACTATAAATGGTTTTTCAACAGACAAACTGCAATGGTCAAGTTTGTCCAGGACTGGTTTAAATACTATATCCATCTACTCGTCATAACAACTGTGTTTTTTCTAGGACAGTTGTTTTAGACTCATTCCACAGTAAGTCGCTTTGCAAGTTTTTGCAAATCAAGAGCTCAGGGTTCCTGAGATCATCCAGCTTCTGGACTGGCAGGACAAGGCTGACAACTACATTATGGTCCTAGAGCGTCCCGTGTCCTGTGAGGAACTGAGTTGGTTTGTCCTGTGCCAAATAGGGACCATTGAAGAGGACTTGGCACGGTTTATTATGCGGCAGGCAATATTTGCAGCTCAAACATGCTGCCAGCGTGGAGCGTTCCACCGTGATATTAAGTTCAAAAACCTCCTGATTAACCCTCAAAGTCAAATTGATCAACTTTGGATGCGGTGCAATCCTTACCAGTGCAAGTTACACATCCTTTGCTGGTATGATTTCATAAAGTTAAAAATGCGTTCCACCATTGTGAATCAATTAGCATCTAATTACTTCTTGCATGGTAATCATTTAATTCTAATCAAAATGCTATTAACAGACATCTTTTTCCTCCAGGCACAGAAGAGTACTGCCCCCCAGAGTATTGGATGAATGGCAAGTATCATGGGGAACCAGCAACAGTGTGGTCACTCAGGATACTCGTTTGTAATGTTGTGTGGGGATTTTCCAATGAGACAAGACCTGGACAAGATCAACGATAACATCTGGACCAATGATGGCTTGTCACTAGGTGAGATCTTCATTTCAGCAAAGGGCAGTTTTAATCCTGAATCTTACCATGATTTTTAAGTGGGAGGCTATATGACACGAGATGGACATTATCTGCAAGAATGAGCCCTTCATCTGTCCTCCGTTCACCCCAGATATGCTTGCTGTCTCAGTAGATGGAAATCACAAAGCATTATCTTTTTAGTGCTGATATTGATGGTAAAAGCTTGAAGTTTTACATGTCATGCAATAACAAAAAAAAGGTTAAAGGTGCCATCGAATTGAAAATTGAATTTACCTCGGCATAGTTGAATAACAAGAGTTCAGTACATGGAAATGACTTACAGTGAGTCTCAAACTCCATTGTTTCCTCCTTATATAAATCTCATTTGTTTAAAAGACCTCCGAAAAACAGGCGAATCTCAACATAACACCGACTGTTACGTAACAGTCGGGATCATTAATATGTACGCCCCCAATATTTGCATATACCACCTCATGTTCAAGGCATTAGACAAGGGCAGCCAGTATTAACGTCTGGATCTGTGCACAGCTGAATCATCATACTAGGTAAGCAAGCAAGAACAATAGTGAAAAATGGCAGATGGAGCAATAATAACTGACATGATCCCTGATAGCATGATATTTTTAGTGATATTTGTGAACTCTCTTTCTAAGTGTTTCATTAACATGTTGCTAATGTACTGTTAAATGTGGTTAAAGTTACCATCGTTTCTTACTTTATTCACAGAGACAAGAACCATCACTATTTTCATTTTTAAACACTTGCAGTCTGTATAATGCATAAACACATTCATTCTTTATAAATCTCTCCAATAGTGTGTAATGTTAGCTTTAGCCACGGAACACTATCAAACTCATTCAGAATCAAATGTAAACATCCAAATAAATACCATACTTACGCGATTAGACATGCTGCATGATGAACACTTGTGAAGATCCATTTTGAGGGTTATATTAGCTGTATGAACTTTGTTTATGCTGGTTAAGGCAAGCGCGAGCTCTTGGGGCATGGAGCACAAGATTTAAATTTTTTTTAAAAAGATTTTAAAAAAACTATGGGGTATTTTGAGCTGAAAGTTCACAGACACATTCAGGGGACACTTAAGACTTATATTACATCTTTTGAAAACATGTTCTTCGGCACCTTGTAACGTAACATTTTCTGTCCGCTAGAGGTCGCTAGAGGCCTATTCAAAATAAAGGCGTAGCTTGATGATGACAAGTTTGAGCACGAAATCTTGGGACATGTGGTCTTTACCTCAACAGCTGGTGGAAAACAATTGGGATAGGACTCAGGAAGAAATCATGTTCATGGATGCGATTATTAACGTTACTGTAGTATGGCTGCTGTGAGTTACTTGATGCACACTGCAGTAAGATAGATCAATTTTAGAATATCATATTAAATACTGGATGGCTTGTGTTGATAAATGGCATGCAATTAATTTTAAAACGTATGATGGAGAAAATTCTGTATTACTGTTACTAAAAATAAAGCTGCATCTGATTATGCTATGTTAGCTACTTGACAAAATAGTGTTTTTCTCTGAGGCATGGTAAAGCATGGTACTCGCAAAAAATCAAGAAATTTAGATTTAAACAATAAGACTAAATGTGTTGAGCTATATAACAATAATTAGTTTTCTGTCCATAAATATATCAAAACAGTTGTTCCCTTGCCTATTAAAACATGTAAACATTAAAGCGTCTTTGGTGTTTCATGGTTTCTACAAAATAAAAAAAAAAACGAGGGTATGACGCAGGTATGACGCAATTGACAGGCGACTCCTCACATGTCCCAGAGCCTTGGTTAAAATTGCAATTTTCTCACGATTTACAAATAGTTGGAAACATTTAGGATATTGTAAGTACTCAAGTGAACAAAATATATAACACTGGCCTAGTGGTTTTTTGATATTTTACTGCAAAATTCTTACATTTAACCACCTTTAAGGCTGAGCAGGGAACATCAGTCATCAGAGAATTAATACACACTGTGAAATACATTTGAGAAATACATACTCTCATCACATATCACATATTTATTTACTATTATTTTTTTTTATTACTTTATTTTTTTTTACCACCACATAAACAGCATTTGAGAATAGCAGGATTTTATAGAATAGTACCAGTGATCTTTCTACCATTGACAACATTTATGTCTCACATCTGCAGAGAAAAGGTCTATCAGTTCTTAGAGGTCATACACACCAGCTTGACATTTCTTAACTCCTCTACCTCAAGACTCAACTCTTATGGTATTCATGTATGTATTTATGTATGTACTTGTTTTTGTCTTTGTGTTATAATTGTGGATGAGCTCACCAAGAAAAATTCCAGACAACTAGTTTATGGCAATAAATAAATAGTTTTATGTGCCAATGGTTAAAAAAGGGCCATTTGGAGTCTCCAAGTGGCCTTTTTTGGGAAGCGCTTAGACAAACTTAGTTAAACTCGTGTAAAACACTCACTTTCTAAGGTATTGGTATCAAATTTGAAATTGGGCTTGGTAAGGCTTATAAAAGGTAATAAACTTTTTTTCCAGGCTTCTGATTGGCCAACATGGCTTTTGACAGCGCTTCATTGTGTGTTTTTGTGTTTTCACATGGACAAAGATTTTTTTTAAAACCGTGCTTGTGTGGACACGATTTATTTTTGAAACGAAGGTGGAAAAATACCTGTGTTCGTGTGGACTAGGCCTCTGTTTCATGACATGCTGTTGATGAAATCTTATAACCAGCATCGAAGGAGGCAATCAAATTCTGTAAACGCTTGTCTTCCACCACAGAGACTGGGCGCATGTCTGTCAGCATCTTTGATTGCTGGGGTGAATATGGAAAAACTTAAAATAGGTATGTCCATCAAGCTCTGTTTTACACTGTAATGGAAACAAAATAGATAATATGCATTAGTGTCATGTTTAATCTTACATTATGACTATGGAAGCTTGTTTCTGCCACAGAATTAAAGTCGCAATTACCTTTTTTGTATCTCACAATTCTGACTTTTTTTTCCTTGCAATTACGAGTTTATATCACAGTTATGCAATTTATAATTCTGACTTTATAACACAATTGCAAGTTTACATCACAATTATGTAAGCTTGGAATTTTTTCGAATTTTGAGATAAAAAGTTATTACCTTTTTTATTTTTTATTCAGCAGCAGACACTTCCATTTATTGCCATAACTATAAAATCAGTTTTTAATATGAGCTCTTAATCATACATTATGACAAATTGTTCTCGTTACCAGTGTCCATATCATAGCAAAAATATTGGAACTGTTTTAATGTTTTAACTATTTGAACATAAAAAAATAAAAGACAAAGTCGATGAACAACAAAGAAACCCATAGAATATGTGACAGGTCTATTAGTTATTTCTGTCCCATCCAATGCTGGTTATCACCATGTCAACCAATATAATTTTGGATTCAATCCCGCATTTAAATAAGTTAGTCATTCCCAAAACTTTGCAGTGTGTATACTTAGCAGCATGAAAAACTTTCAAATTGCGAATGGGTTATAAACAGATTTTCCTTTTTTAATCACTGCAGTTGTCAATCACTTCAGCGCAAACTCACTAAGTTCTGCACTGTTGTGAAAACTCCTGTTATAATCAATGAAGCTGGCTACACTGCACAACGAATCTCTTACTGACCTTATATCGCATCAAAATGATTAGTTAGCAAGTTACTGAATTAGGTAGCTGCTTACTAATTAACATTTTCTGCATACATTTGAGCAGTTAATAGCATTAGCTAACTGTTGCAAGTGGCAACACAAGACTAAACATCATCATTGAAAATACTATGTCAAAACTCAGCATTCCTGAACATCGCACTTTCTGGAACTAACGGTAATTGTTTTTGGCCAGTAATAAACTTTTTGTTCTCAACTAAAGAAAAACCTAAGAACTAAGGACAACAACAAGACTTTCCAGGACATTTTTCATTTTCTCTAATTTTTCATGTGTTTTCGAGGACTGGAAAGTTTGTCATCAATTTTCTAAGTTTTCAAGGATTTCCAGGACGAGTGGGAACCCTGTCTCTCCTTTGTTGAGCTGCACAATGCCTGGTCTATGGGATTTAGATTCCTGCCTAAAATATTGCGGTCACGGATCAAAAAATAATAAGCATGAATCAGCATGAAATTGCACAAGCTGAAACAAAAAATGCAAAATGATCAGAATGGCAAAGAACGTGGTCATGGATAAAAATATAATAAGCGTGAATAGAAAAATTAAAATCACATTTTAAAAAATAAGCATGAATCAACTTTAAACACAATAAAAATGATATTGCACAAATCTTAAACTTGTGTTTGTGTTCTTAAAAGTTGTTTTCCTTGCTTTTATTACTCTGTAATTTGTGCTCTCTTACATTTTCTGCTGATATTTTCCTCTCTTGTGTGCTTGTACTGATTTTCTCTTTGCTCTTCTTTCCATGTTCCGCTTTTGCGTTTCCAAATGTTGCAGTTCGAGTTTCATGTAAATTAGGGTGGGCTTAAGCGTTACCACTGGTCCACTAGTTCTAGACTGACAGCTCCTATACTCTAGCCAATAAATCGAAGAGAGGGAGATGACATCACTTCAATGCAACCCATGGCTACTGATGCTCACAGCGTGCACAGAAATCCATGCGCCATGTGGATCCTTACGGAGTCTTGATTCGCACCCTTCACGAAGGCACAGGAAGTACTATGTACTTAACACGATGGATTAAGTGTTGGCGGGTGAAAGCTTTTGAACAGGACAAAGATGTCCAAATTTTTCTTATTTCTTATTTTGTTTAAATATCATTGTTTTTCATTTAGTACTGCCCTTTGGAAGCAACAGAAGATACTTGCATGTTTCCTGAAGAAGTACAATTTATCTTGATATTCAAATTCAAAAGTTTTCCCCCCCAACTTTTAATGCATCGTGTTTCCTTCTGGAATCAGTTTGAACCTTTTTTAATAGTTGTGTTTCAGTTCCTCAATTGTCCTCAGTGTGAAAAGACAGATCTCAAAATCATTCAGTCACTGCTGGAAAGGGTTCAAATATGCAAAAAATGCTTGAAAACTGAAGAATCCGCAGGACCTGGAGAATTTTTTCTGAAGAATATTGGACAGTTTTACTGCTCGGGACAAACAAGGGACTCATGAAGAACCATCACAAAACAAAAAAAAGCTATTGTAGATCATCCAGGTAATGACACACAGTATTAAGAACCAATGGTTCACATACTTTAGATTTTTTTTTTTTCTTGTAAACTACATGCAAACATCTTTTATATATAAAATATCTTACCCAGGACAGTACTAAACAAAACAAAATATATGCATTTTGTATGATCTTTCTTATTTTGTTAAAATTATTCACATTTTCACAGATTCTGCAAGTGGCTCACATACTTTTTCTTGCAACTGTGTATATATATATATATAAATCAAAAAATGTAATCATCAATAGAAAATTTTAATATACAAGTTGGGTGGCCTTGTTCACCATACCAACTAATGCGTTTGTTATACAAAGATTGAAACTCTAGTGATGGGGTAAAAATATAAGAGCAACTTTTCATAATGATCTGCAGTAAATGTGTACAAGAGTTATTTAGGTTGTTGTACAACAGTCAGCAATTTTTTTTAGCATCCTAACAGGATATCACATGTTCTTGACCACAGTGGTCTAAAAGTAACAGCTTGAAAGAAGAAGTGTAGAGCAGTGCAGTCCACCTAAAGAAACGACTTCTAGTCTCACATTTAACTCCAGCAGACTGAATATGTCTTATTACGGCAATATCAACATTCCCGATACACATGGGATGGACAGTGAAGATGAAGAAGAGATGAATATCTATGCTAATGCTGATCCTATAAACAGATTTGAAGTCAGGACAGAAACAGAAAACTCCAAGAGACACCAAACCCCTCAACACACAGGTACTGAGACTCATTCATTATATCACACACATTTGAGTCATATGAGTAATTATCTTCATATCTGTGGTGTTCAGGAAGTGATAGTGTGAAGATCAGAAGCTCCAGAGCAGCTGCAGTGTGTTTGGTGCTGCTGTGTGTTCTTCTGCTGACTGCAGTCATAGTTCTGGGTGTATACATCCATACAAAGAGCACCAACTACACAGAAGAGAAAAAACAGCTACTAAACATGATTACCAACATCACAGAAGAGAGAGACCAGCTACTAACCAAAAATACCAACCTTACTGAGGAGAGAGATGTATTATCATCAAATAACAGTGACCTTGTCAAACAAAGAAACCAATTAAATCAGGAGAAAAATGAACTGTTAAAAATGGGTAATTATGAACTACAAACAAGTTTTGTTTTACAGGATACATATAGAAATTATTTAGATACAGCTGGTTAAAAATAAGTTTGTTAGATCAGTGCTAACAGTAAAATTGCTTTGGTTTACAGATGGATGGGTTTATTATTAATACAGTTTTTACTTAATTTCCTCTGAGAAGAGGAGCTGGATTGAGAGCAGAAGATACTGTACAGACAGAGGAGCAGATCTGATCATCACAAACAACAAAGCGGAACAAGTGAGTGAAACTACTTTTCTAACTATAGATAATAGTCTATAGGAAGAACTTATTCTTTTACACTTTATTCTGTTATTGTTTCATGAAAAGTGTCTATTGTTAATTCTCTTAAAGACATAAAAGTGTAATTGTTTTATTTTCTTAGGATTTTATTAAGAAAATTGTTTTGTTCTCAAGTCTGGATTCGGTCTGACTGACAGTGAATGTGGAGGGCAGCTGGAAATGGGTTGATGGCAGCACACAGACCTCCTGGGTGAGAAATCGACTTGAACTGAACTGAATAATATCTAATAAATGATTCTCACAGTCAGTATCATATCACTGATCTAAGGCTGATCTATATTTTCAGGTTCTGGGCATCTGAAGAGCCTGGTGGACATAGAAGAGAGAACTGTGCTCTAAATCATGCATCAGGATGGGCTGATTACCCATGCAATGATAAGTTTCAATGTGTCTGTGAGAAGAGTCAATGAGATGCAGGTTTAAGTAAAAAAAATACATAATTTTTTTTTTTTTTTTTTTGCCAAATATTGTATGTTACTTGACATATATAACGAGCTAGCCAGGGCCCTTGAACTGGAATAAAAACAAACAAAAAAAAAATTTCAACAGGAACATAAAACAAAAACAAAATCAAATTTAAAATATAGCTGCAAGCAGCAATTCGGGGCCAAGCCCCAGAAGGGGCAGTAGCGCAATACGGAGCAGGTAGAGCAAAAACAGCAGAAATTGAATGTACATGCAAAACAGCTGGTTCAGAAGGACAGGTGGAAATGAAATGAAAATCAATAGAAGTTCAGATGAGAATGAACACAGAATGAACTAAAAACACTTGTATCTAATTCAAGAGGAATAAAGATTAGTACAATGCTTATTTGGATAAAAAAGGAATCAAAATGACTCATTACACACAATTGCATAATGACCACCCAACACGGGATTCGAACCCACAACCTCCAGGTCCAGTGTCCATTGCGCATGTCATTGCACCACTGTGCAGGTGACTGTTGACACAACTGCCGAAGTTCACTAGTTTATGTGAAAATGGACTCAAAAAGAAGAATTTTTATGAAACTGCACTGAATGTTATATTTAATAACTTTACTTTAGATCATTCTGCAGCTCATCATGCTGTAGCGCAATACAGAGCAGGAAGAAGAAAAACAGCAGAAAATGAACAAACATGAAACACCTGGTTCAGAATTATGGGCGAGAATGAACTCAGAAAGTACAGAAGCTTAGATGAAAATGAACACAGCATGAAACAAAAAGCATTTATTTCTAATCTAGAGGCAATAAAGGAATCAAAACACACAATTTCATAAAACCACTCCACCCGAGATTCGAACCCACTATCTTTAGGTACAGGGCTCGTCAGGTACCTGGCTTTACACATTGAGCTACATTATGACACATGTTCAACATGTTGTGGAAGAGAACTTTTAGTGTAACAAAGAATTTACAAAAAAAAGCATTTCTTAGCATGCTAACCATATTAGCATGCCAAGCTAACTTAATGCTAATGAAGCTCATGGTTAACTTGATAGCTGAAGAGCCACATTAAAAAGAATGACAACTGGTTAGCATGCTAAGCAATTAGCATGCTAAGCTAACTAGCATAAGATAACAATCACAAGGAAGGTCACATTCAGAGACAAATATCTCGGGAACGGTAGCGAATATCAAAAATCCGTTCAGTCATTTCTATGCGGCTCGGTCCAAAGATCTTCTGAGCTGATTGTGGACAAAATAGGACAAAATTTGTGGGAGGAGTAGCGAAAAAACTGTTTTTCATTTATTTCAATATGGCAGACAGGTACATTTAAGGAAAATGACAAATGACACATCGTTGGAATTGGCATTAGCCAGGGAATAAAATGACATAAAGTATACACGTTTTGGAAAGTGTTTTCAAAAGTTATAAGCATTTTTGCAAAAAACATTATATCTGTGGAACAGTAGGTGGCGCTGTGTTGAAACTTCTCAGGTACCTTCGGGACCTACTAAAGGTCATACATACTAATTTTTGTGAAGATATGTCAAATAGTTTAAAAGATATTGAAATTTATGACAAAATTCAAAATGGCGGACATGCTTTTCATCCGATGTTGACAAATTCAATATCCCCGGATTCGGCATGGCCCAAGGAATCCATAGACACCAAGATCTTGATTTTCTAATAAAGTGTTCAAAAGTTATTGGCCAAAATATCCATTTTACAGATCTCATGACCTGTAGGTGGCGCTGTTCCCAAATTCGGCAAGGAACCTCAGATCATGGTCTTGATCAAGTGTACGAATTTTTGTTTTGATCGCTCAAAGTTTGGCCTGAGATACAGCCTCTATAGCAATTTTGGGTAAACCTCATTAACTTCGTGACATCATAACTTTTGAACAAAGATGAATAAAAAAAAATCTGCTCAGTCATTTCTGTGCGGCTCAGACCAAAGATCACCTGATCAAAGTCTGGACAAAATTGGACAAATTTTGAAGGAGGAGTAGCGAAAAAACGGACTACTGTACTTTTCAAAATGGCCGCTACTGTAATGGGTGGAGACTTAATGTAAGAATTTGAATAGAATCAGCATGAAGAGACAAATCAGATGTACTAAATTGTATTTTTCTAGAGCAAATGGTTCAAAAGTTATAACCTTTAGAATGTTGAATTTTTGAACTGGTGGTGGCGCTATAGAGTTGGTCCTTGAGACTCCAAAATTGGTCAGATTTCTAGACATGACCATCACTACAAGTGTGCCAAATTTCATCATTTTCTCATGTTCCGTTGATAGGGCTGCCATAGACTCCCATTCGGGAGGAAGAATAATAATAATAAAAGGGAAAACGTACAATTACAATAGGGGCTACAGCCCCTTTGGGGCTTGGCCCCTAATAATAAAAGGGAAAACGTACAATTACAATAGGGGCTACAGCCCCTTTGGGGCTTGGCCCCTAATGAAAATCAATAGAAGTTCAGAGAATGAACACGGAATGAACTAAAATACTTGTATCTCATTGAAGAGGAATAAAGATTAGCACAATCCTTATTTGGATAAAAAAGGTATCAAAATGACTCATTACACACAATTGTATAAAGGAACCCCACACGAGATTCGAATCCACGACCTCCGGGTCCAAGGTCCATTTCTCATCTCATTGCACCACTGTGCAAGTGAATGTTTCCACACCTGCCGAAGTTTATTAGTTCATGTGAAAATGAACTCAAAATGAAGAATTCTTATAAAGCTGCACTTTAGATCATTCTGCAGCTCATCATGCTGTAGTGCAATACAGAGCAGGAAGAGGAAAAACAGCAGAAAATGAACAAACATGAAACAGCTGGTTCAGAATTACGGGCAAGAATGAACTCAGAATGTACATAAGCTTAGATGAAAATGAACACAGCATGAAACAAAAAGCATTTATTTCTAATCCAAGAGGCAGTAAAGGAATCAAAACACACTATTTTATAAAACCGCTCCACCTGGGATTCGAACCCACTAACTTCGGATACAGGGCTCTTCAGATAACTGGCTTTACACATTGAGCTACTTGAGGATGCACATTCAACAGACTGTGGAAGAAACCTTTTAGTCTAACAAAGAATTCACAAAAAAAGCATTACTTAGCATGCTAACCATATTAGCATGCTAAGCTAACTTAATGCTAATGAAGCTCATGGTTAACTTGATAACTGAAGAGCCACATTAAAGAGAATGACAACTGGTTAGCATGCTAAGCAATTAGCATGCTAAGCTAACTAGCATAAGACAACAAACACAAGCAAGGTCACATTCAGAGATGAATATCTTGGGAATGGTAGCGAATATCAAAAATCCATTCAGTCATTTCTGTGCGGCTCGGTCCAAAGATCACCTGAGCTGATTTTGGACAAAATTGGACAAAAATTGTAGGAGGAGTAGCGAAAAAACTGTTTTCCATTTATTTCAATATGGCGGACAGGTACATTTAAGGAAAATGACAAATGACACATCGTCGGAATCGGCATAAGCCAGGGAATAAAATGACATAAAGCATACACATTTTGGAAAGTGTTTTCAAAAGTTATAAGTGGTTTTGCAATAATCATTACATCTGTGGAACAGTAGGTGGCGCTGTGTTGAAACTTCTCAGGTACCTTCAGGACCTTCTAAAGGTCATACATACCAATTTGTGTGAAGATATGTCAAATTGTTTAAAAGTTATTGCAATTTATGACAAAATTCAAAATGGCGGACACGTGGTTCATCCGATGTTGACGAATTCGATATCCTCGGATTCGGCATGGCACAGGGAATCCATAGACACCAAGATCTTGATTTTCTAATAAAGTGTTCAAAAGTTATTGGCCAAAATAGCCATTTTTCAGATCTCATGACCTGTAGGTGGCGCTGTTCCCAAATTTGGCATGGAACCTCAGATCATGGTCTTGATCAAGTGTACCAATTTTAGTTTTGATTGCTCAAAGTTTGGCCGAGATACAGCCTCTATAGCAATTTTGGGTCAACCTCGTTAACTTCGTGACATCATAACTTTTGAACAAAGATGAATAAAAAAAATCTGTTCAGTCATTTCTGTGCGGCTCAGACCAAAGATCACCTGATCAAAGTTTGGACAAAATTGGACAAATTTTGAAGGAGGAGTAGCGAAAAAACGGAATACTGTACTTTTCAAAATGGCCACTACTGTACTGGGTGGAGACTTAATGTAAGATATTGAATGTGATCAGTATGAAGAGAGGAATCAGTTGTATTGACATTCATTTTTCTGGAACAAAGGGTTCAAAAGTTATAACCTTTACAAAAGTGAATATTTGAACTGGTGGTGGCGCTATAGACTTAGTCCTAGATACTCCAAAGTTGGTCAAATTACTTTTAATTACTATCACTACAAGCATGCCAAATTTGATAATTTTCCTTCTTATGGTTCATTGATTACCATACAGGGGGAAGAAGAATAACTACGAATTTGGACATAAAGGAATTGCATGTGATAGCTTCAGATTAGACCAGTTTTAGGCAGAATGCCTAGAACAGACACAAGTTCTGCATCTTTTCCTGCCACAGTACCTCATGCGGTCTGGGCATGTGTCACACTGAGTTTAGAACCCACGATGCAGAGCATTCGGGATCCGTGGCGTAACACATTGAGCTAATCAGCCATGCAAGTTCATCAGTATGCTAAGCAGAGGTTTCAGTGTGAGAAAGAGTTCACAAAAAAAAAAGCTTCATAGCATGTTAACCATATTAGTATGCAAAGTTATTTAATGCCAACTAAGTTTTGGTTAACCTGTTGACTGAAGACCACATTAGAAAGAATAGCAATAGTTTAGCATGCTAAGCAATTACTGTGCTAAGCTAACTAGTATAAGACAACAAACACAAGCAAGGTCACATTCAGAGATGAATATCTTGGGAATGGTAGCGAATATCAAAAATCCGTTCAGTCATTTCTGTGCGGCTCGGTCCAAAGATCATCTGAGCTGATTTTGGACAAAATTGACCAAAATTTGTGGGAGGAGTAGCGAAAAAACTGTTTTTGATTTAATTCAATATGGCAGACAGGTACATTTAAGGAAAATGACAAATGACACATCGTCGGAATCGGCATAAGCCAGGGAATAAAATGACATAAAGCATACACATTTTGGAAAGTGTTTTCAAAAGTTATAAGTGGTTTTGCAATAATCATTACATCTGTGGAACAGTAGGTGGCGCTGTGTTGAAACTTCTCAGGTACCTTCAGGACCTTCTAAAGGTCATACGTACCAATTTGTGTGAAGATATGTCAAATTGTTTAAAAGTTATTGCAATTTATGACAAAATTCAAAATGGCGGACACGTGGTTCATCCGATGTTGACGAATTCGATATCCTCGGATTCGGCATGGCACAGGGAATCCATAGACACCAAGATCTTGATTTTCTAATAAAGTGTTCAAAAGTTATTGGCCAAAATAGCCATTTTTCAGATCTCATGACCTGTAGGTGGCGCTGTTCCCAAATTTGGCATGGAACCTCAGATCATGGTCTTGATCAAGTGTACCAATTTTAGTTTCGATTGCTCAAAGTTTGGCCGAGATACAGCCTCTATAGCAATTTTGGGTCAACCTCGTTAACTTCGTGACATCATAACTTTTGAACAAAGATGAATAAAAAAAATCTGTTCAGTCATTTCTGTGCGGCTCAGACCAAAGATCACCTGATCAAAGTTTGGACAAAATTGGACAAATTTTGAAGGAGGAGAAGCGAAAAAAACAAATACTGTACTTTTCAAAATGGCCGCTACTGTAATGGGTGGAGACTTAATGTAAGAAGTTGAATAGCATCAGCATGAAGAGACGAATCAGATGAACTAAATTTAATTTTTCTATGACAAACAGTTCAAATGTTAAAACCGTTAGAATGTTGAAATTTTGAACTGGTGGTGGCGCTATAGAGTTGGTTCTAGAGACTCCAAATTTGGTCCAATCACTATTCATGAGCATCTCTACAACTGTGCCAAATTTCATCATTTTCTCATGTTCCGTTGATAGGGCTGCCATAGACTCCCATTCGGGAGGAAGAATAATAATAATAAAAGGGAAAACGTACAATTACAATAGGGGCTACAGCCCCTTCGGGGCTTGGCCCCTAATGATCCGAAGAGAAATGCTTATTTGAAATAACCGGTTAATAACTTTATTTTATCGTTGTTTAGGATGTTAATTTGGCAGTCAACCAATCATGAATTCAAATAGTATGGCCTATGCAAACATGACGTTGATGCATCCAATGACAGTGAAATTCCCGCGCTCAGCTGTCAAGTCATTCTGTGTAAGTTGCAAGACAATGTGCTGAATTAGCTGTTGAATCTCAGGAGTTTTTCAGAGGATATGTCACCATGGCAGGTTATATCCAGCATGGTGTTTTAATCAGCAAAAATTGCAGATTAGTGTAGAACCACTGCTATTCAGGAATAAAAATATTGTATTATTTACAGTCATGCCAATAAAGCAATTTTGAATTGAATTGGGTAACGGTACACAAACATGACGGTTCAGTACGTACATCGGCTTTGAAGTCAGGGTTCAGGGTACAGCAGGGTGAGAAAACAAACAAACAAAAAAATCTGTTTTTTTTTTTAATTAAACAGTGTTTTACTGAACCTGCTAATGCTGTAAACTATTAGGGAGCCCTTACTTGCACATTACTATAATAAAGGTTACAATTAACAAGAGAGTCCAAATAATAATTAGTTGCTATTTATTTTTAGACATAATCATCAACACTCAAATAATAATAAAAATGTAAGCAAGTAAATTACACATAAGGCAGTTTTTTGCATTAACCTTTGTTTCTCCAATTTGTTGTTGAAATATAATCAATAACTCAGTGGCTGTCATAACTTGTTTCATGATGGAATTATTTAGGCCTAACATTAACAGGTCACGTAAAATATAATTAATATATAGGCTAATAAAGTGCATATATATTTAGCGAAACAGTTCATTTCTCTAGCAAACTAACAAGCTGTTGACACTTAATGGCTTTTCTGAGGTAAATGTAATACTATGTGACATTGTTTTACTGACATCTTTCTGTAAGTTGTACTGTATCTTTCAACATACCTTCATGTTCATTCATGTTCATTCAGTAGTAGTGAAGAGGAAGGGATGATCACGTCAAAGAGCTTAGAAACCAAGAGGCGACACTTTGATTCATTTTGGGAAACAGTCACTAGGTGGCGCGGCCGCCATTATGGGCTGAAAATACTAACTGGACCATTGAATCCTTCACATCTTACGCACCCAAAATTGGCAAATTTCACTGTCAAATCAGAAGTGCACAAACAGTTTTTTAAATTAAGTCACCAGTAAATTGTATGGCTCCTACAGTAAATGTTGTATTGTCTTATACACGTTTTATTTTACCAGTTGTGGAATCCAACCATTCATCCATCTGAGGTAACGTAGTTAGCCTACTTTATTGAGTATTTCCATTTTATGCAACTTTACACATTTATTAATAGTAAATTAATAATTAATAAATTTAAGATCATCATGTTTGCAGCGAACAATATATTTCAGACCTAGTGGAGTAATGGTAATAAAGTCTAGGTCTGAATTGAAATAAGCTATATTGTACGTTTCAATGGATCACGCTACAAACATAATGATCTTATAATACATGATGCATTGCTGTGTCCGTTATTGCATAATTCCCACTTTTGCTTCAATGGACATTAGACAACACTGCAAAATCAAGCTGTTATATTCATATATTTATTGTCCAACATTCCCAATTTTTCTGATGCATGTATTTAATTTAATTTTATATGTTGGTAATAATTCAGCCTTTTAAATAATTTTAACCCAAACTGACTGGGTTTCTAGAGACCAAAGGTTTTGTGAAAAAAGTGGAAGACTTAAACACAAAGTGTGTAAAATAAACTGTAAAAGGATTTGATGATCACTAGTGATAGTATTTTATTCTGTGTTGTCATCATTCAGGTTGGATTTCCGCTTTAATGTACTTTTTTTTTTTTAACAAAGCGGCTGATATTGCCATAGAAACTAGTGGACTGCCGACTCGCTTTCACCAAAATGGCGGAAACGCAGGGCCGCTGCTGGGCGTCGGTGTTGCAATGGAACGTTCTATTAAGTATAGCTTCTTGTTAGTGTATATTCTTTGATTACGTTCACTCTCACTCTGTGCTGCCGTTTGAACTGAGGCGCCTATACAGCGATCTGTCACACCACATCAAAAAGCCTCAAAACGGCCTTTAATGTTTGAATTTCATGATAAAATGGACAGAATTTGAAAGATGGCACTTTGTTTCTTATCAAAAGTAACAAAACACAGAGCTTATTGTGATTATTCGTGGTTAATGCTGGTTAAAAAATAGGATAGGCTAAAAAGCATTACAATGCGTGCCCCTTTCTGGATTGAAGTGTGGATCGCCTGTATTCATCGTCATACTGCGTGAACAGAACCGTGACGTCCGTACCATGAAGGTTCGGGACGAATACATGTACTGTTACACCCGTAATATATATATTTATAGTTGTCAAAGGGAGTGCCTGAGGAAGCAGTCAACATCTTCTCGTCTTTCGGGACTGTCTTGTCAATGCCATTGTTTTCAACACCGGTAAGGAATTACTTTGCAACATGTCTGACAAATGGACGGTGCTCGAGGGTGCTGTCTGCGTTAACTGAGTGTCTGCCCATGAAGATGCTCCGTTCTCGTCTGGCCCTCTTCTCGAGGGAAGAGGCATCAGCGCCTTTGCCCGGTTGTTCCGGCCCTGCTCGTGCTGAGGCAGAGCGGCGGCTGAAATCATGGGGTTCACAGGTGGAGCTCGCTGAGGAATTTGAGAGGGGTGTAAACCTTCCTGCAAGCCCCAGAGAGCAGGAGATGGCTGTGGAGGAAGAAGCGTGCAAGTCCATGGCTCCCTCTAGGCCGCCCTGCCCAGCGTATGCAAAGTTATTGAAGGTTATGGAGCGCACTTCGTGCAGGCTGCAGCTGCCTTGGGAGCGCATCAGGAAAGAGCCTGTTCGTGGCAGGCTTGACAAATGGTTTCTTTCGGACCATAACCCAATAATTCCGGTGAGCCTTCCATTCCTTCCCGATCTACACGCTGAGATCAAGAAGGCATGGAAAAACCTTCATGCAAGACAAAAGGAGGAGAATCTTCGTTCTACGAACTGCAGGAGGTAAGCTTGGTCTAAATTTTATTCTTATAAAAAGTGTAGTCCTTGTTTTTCCTGTATAGTTTCCTGAGCATATAGTCCATAATTTAGAAGAGGTTCTTTTGGGCAAAATAACTGAATCGCAAGGTTGGCTAGTTTTCACTTGCAGGCCACATTATGGCTGCTAGGTTTTAGCCTCCTGTGTTAGAGTAGCTTAGCTAAATACTGATTGAGTTTGTTTGTTTGAGTTTGCACTCGTTACTTCAGTTATTTGCGTGCAGGTCTGCCTTTTTTGGCCGCCTGACACTGTTTGCTTGTAGCTCTTCATCTTGTAGCGTATTCATTCAAAATGAAGCCCAAGCTTGCTTGGCCCAATAGGCCTTAGCTAGCGGCTAGGCTAGAGCTAGGTTTAGGTGTGTGTTTGTTACATCACCCTTATTATTACTATCCCTCTGAGGTTGTATAGTTCCTAGTTCTGGCCTCCTCCTGAGGGAGTTGCTGGCTGTATGCCCATTTCCCCTTCGATGTGATGTAGGTGCTATGGCTGAGGTTAACAGCTCGGGTTATAGGCTGTTATGAATCTTCCTGGTGCTGTTTTTCCCAGGTGGTAGGCCCTTACCTTTGAGAAGATAAGTTATGCAGTGTTGCTAGGCCCCACTTTGTAGAACTTTGTCATGCTTATAATGTTTTCTCATGAGCCCCTTAAATTATATTCAAGTTTGAGTATACGGTGCTAAATGCTTTTAGCTTTTGTTCTCAAAGGTTCAACACAGATCTCAAATCTGTTCTGTAAAAACATTTATCCTGTTTGGATGGCATGTATTACAAAGCATTTATTTTTGCTTTGGGTTCTAAGCCTTAGCCCTACATACTTTAAAATATGTGAGCTTACTCTAGTGCTGCCACAGGTTATCACCTGTTTCTGTGATAGCAGGCTGTGTTTAGCCTCTATCTAAGAATGTGGTGTTTTGTTGTACTCCCCGGCTAGGGTTTGTGTTTCACTGAGTGCATCACCTGTTGGATTGCACACTCAGGTTGAGTGTAGGGAGTCTTATTCTGGTTATAATAGAAATGATCTCTGATAGCTCCCAGTTGATCATGACCACAGCAGCTGTTTTACATATACTGTTAAGATTGTTGGCTCTTTATTGGTAGCCTCTTTCTAAGTACAGCTTGTATCTTGGGCGCTGTTGGTTTACGATCGCGAGTTTGCTCATGTATCTTAGCACTGCCTCAGACTTATGCTCATGTTTGTTTGAGGTCGTAGGCCTTGTAGGCCTCCCTTAGACCATGGTTGCATATTTATTTGTACCTTGTATATTGCCTGTTGGAATGTGTAGGCTTAGCTCAGATTGTAGCTAGTTACCCACAGTTAGCTTGTTGGGCCTAGAGCTGGTCCCGTTTGAGCTTGGTCCCTATTTATGACCACTGACTGGCGCCACATGGTGCTAAAAGTAGTTGGCCCTGCCAGGCCTCCTTTTCAGTTTTCATGTTGGCACAGCTGGGTTGGTTATATTTGAGACTCATCTCCATGGTTGAGACTTGTTTGCTGACTCACACCGCCATCGGCCACGCCCACCTCTGTAAGAGTAGGCCCTAGGTCAGGCCTCTCATAGAGTACTGTGTCGGAGTGTGTACTCTTCTTATCCAAGTGTTAAGGTGTCTTATCGAGTACTTGGCCTACTGGCTGGTTTAGTCATGAAGCTACCAATGGCTGATGCCATGTGTTCATGGAGGTTGAAGGCCCTACCAGGGCCTCCTTTCTGTTTGCATGTTGGTTTGTATTTGACACATCACCATGGATGGGTCGTGATTGCCACTAGCTGACGCAACGTGTTTATGAGTCATAGGCCTTTTTAAGCCTCCTATGTATCATGCTGGAGTTTCGGTTGTGTACCTCTCTCGCTTAGAGAGTAAAAGGTACTTTTACAGAGTACGTTTTCTGAGTGGCTTGCCTCTCAGGGTGAGTTTTTGTGTTAAACCGATTGGTTGTTCAGTTTTATGCATTTACTTCCTTGAGCATGGTCTCCTTTAGCTCTAGTTGAGCTAAGTAGTTACCTTGTTTTTAACTCGGTTCTATTTTGCTCCTAGAACTTTAGTGGCCGCTAGCTGGCGCCATGTGTGACAGGCATGTACCTTTTACATTTCTTTTACATTTCTTTACTAAGAGAGTAAAGGAGATTTTATGTCGCTGGCTGGCCATTTGTATAACCTCATTTGTAGTTGGTTTGTCCCGGCTGGAGCTTGATAACACTGCCACGAGGTGATGCCACATGTCTGCTGAGGTTATAAGCCCACGGGGCCTTCTTTAGCGCATGATGGCGTACACTGTACTCCTTTTGCTTAAAGAGTAAAAAGGTTATTTTACCGAGTACACTGCTCACTGGATTGTGTTGGGATGGTGTGTACAGGCCTTTATGAAAACAATGATGAAAACAACCATTTGATAGAAAATTAGAAAACTGCTGAGCATACATAAAATAATATTTCACCAAAAGCAACACTTCTGTCATTTACTTGGAACTTCTCATTTTTGGTGAACTGTTCCTGTAAGTTTAAGCCGAAATAAACTATCCTCTCATCTCCTGGCTTCCTTTAGCTATGAAGTTCTTTTAAAGAGGCAAGTGTTTAGATGAGACCCTCTCTCCTGATTTGAGACATACTAAATTATATTTTGAGGGTCATTAGAATGAAAGAAGATGGTTTTGTATGTGACTTGGCCTTTAACCAGCCTACAGACGGCTGGTGTCTCATAGCAACTGCAGGTGATACAATGTTTCTTACATTATAGGTCTCTGTTCTGAGGTCTTAATCTTTAAGTTCTGGAAATGAAAACAGACTAAAATGTATCACAATCAATTTCAGGCAACTGTTTACAAAACTGTTTAAAGTCTCGCTGTAGTAAATTATTTTTTCCCTTAAAACTCATCATTGATCACCAAAATGACATATTTTAATACACACTGTGAAATACATTTGAGAAATGCATTCTCATCACATTTATTGACTATTATTTAACTTTTTTTTTTTTCATCACCACATAAACAGCATTTGAGAATAGCAGCATTTTATAGAATAGTACCAGTGATCTTTCTACCATTTATGACAACATTTATTTCTCACATCTGCAGAGAAAAGGTCTATCAATTTTTAGAGGTCATACACACCAGCTTGACATTTCTTAACTCCTCTACCTCAAGACTTAACTCTTCTGGTATTCATGAATCAGTATTTCATTCTTTGTAATGTCTAGGATATATATGTATTTATGTATGTACTTGTTTTTGTCTTTGTGTTATAATTGTGGATGAGCTCACCGAGAAAAATTCCAGACAACTAGTTTATGGCAATAAATAAATAGTTTTATGTGCCGATTTGGAGTCTCCAAGTGGCCTTTTTTTTTTGGAAGTGCTTGGACAAACTTAGTTAAACTCATGTAAAACACTCACTTTCTAAGGTATTGGTATCAAATTTGAAATTGGGCTTGGCTTATAAAAGGTAAAAAACTTTTTTTCCAGGCTTCTGATTGGCCAACATGGCTTTTGACAGTGCTTCATTGTGTGTTTTTGCATTTTCATGTGGACACAGGTTTTTTAAAAACAATGCTTGTGTGGACACGATTTTATTTTTAAAAAGAAGGTGAAAAAATACCTGTGTTCGTGTGGACTAGGCCCCAGTTTCATGCGTTGTCAATAACAACAGCAGTACTATGAGGAGCCCTTTCAAGCTCTCACTCTTTTATAGCTGCTTTTAAAACTTTGGTTATATTAGTTATAAAAGACTTAAGCATGAGTCTGAAGCATGAAGCTTTCCATTTCCAAATTTCCAGTCGTCCTGTCGTGTGACTGGAAAACCAATATGCTGCCAGACGTCGGACTTCTGCAACTGCGATAAAAGCATGCGCAATGCTGTTGCAGAGTAGGTCACGTCGGCAGTCAGATCGTAAAAGTATCGCCATCACTCAGCGATACATATCGTAAAATTTTTGCATCGTGAAATATCGTACTGCGATATATCGTTACACCCCTAGTTAGCATCTTTGATTGTTGGGGTGAACATGGAAAAACTTAAATATGTGTCCATCAAGCTCTATTTTACACTTTAACAGAAACTAAATAGATAACATGCATTAGTGTCATGTTTAATATGCATTGACTAGTAAATAATAATAGTTTTACATATTAATAGGTTAAATAGGTTGATTGATTAAAACTTGGGCTTTCAAGCCATTATAATCTTTAATCTAAGAACTTCAGTGTTATTTTATTTGATTATAGTTTTGTCTAGATCAAGAGAAAATCCTCTTCAGGTGTGTTTTTGATGAGTTTTAATGCTGAATAATACTTCTAATAAAAGAGAATTTAGCAAAACAATAGATTTTCTAGAAATTTATGATTGGATCTAAATGGTCTTGTGTTATAAAACCATATAATACCGTATAGGCCCAGTTTCACAGACAGGGCTTAGCCTAAGCCTGGATTAGGCCTTAGTTCAATTAGGATATTAAAGTAGCTTTTATAAATGTACTCTAGAAAAAAACATCACTGGTGTGCATCTTGAGACAAAACCATGGCACTGACATGTTTTAAGATATGTCAGTACAAGTTACTTTCAGTTAATATAGCACAAAAATGCATTTTAGTCTAGGACTAGCTTAAGCATTCTCTGTGAAACCAGGGGATAATTTATATATGTACACTGAGAAAGCCAACAGTCTGGCTTAGCATTTCCAATCTAATTCATGTCATTTACAGTTTTTTTTTTTTTTTTTATATAGATATATTAAGTTCAAAAGTTCCTCGTGCATTTTTATGTCTGCAAAGGAAAATTCCTTTCTGCAGTATATGCACTGTTGTGGAGGTCCACTGTGTCCATTCCTTTCCATTACATTAACCTCCTGTTTATATGCACATGCAAGAACAACACATTTAATAAGAAGCACCTTCATTAAAATGCTCATCCTCACAATAATGCAGTAGAAATGCGTACATTATCAATACATGCATTTTTAAAGAACACTGTCAAGATGTAGGTGTTTTTGAAGTGGACTGATAAAGATTGTAGCATGGCCTATGTAGGTTTGAGCATCTTTAAAATATTCAACACTGTAGCTTTCATTTCGACAAGGAATGAGGACGAGCTCACGGCTTTGTGTTGTTCCAGAAATTTTCATCAACTTGTATCCTCCAGCATTTCTCAGTTGAGGAAAGACACAGAAAAGATTGGAGGTGCAGGTGCAATGTGTGGGATGCCAAGCTTCTGATCTTGCATACCCCTCAGTAAATGTGCACTTGCACCCCTGACACTGGCACTGCTTCGACTGTAGGGGGTCCAGCTCTAGCTTGGGACAAGGCCCTTTTTGGCTGGCCAGAGGTGTGGCTTGACTTTAGGGTCCCCTTGGGGCTCTAAAGCTGGCCTGGGCTTAGCATGAGGCCTGTAGTGTATCTTGACTTTAGCAGCTGGAGTACAGTTCGCCAATAAATCTCCCAATCATAAACCGTAAATCTGCACTCCTGCCGCTTCTTATGCAGACTTATGCCAGAATCAGCCGGCCAATGAGAGTCATGGCTTGAGGGCTGCTCCAAACTGTTGTGAAAACTCTTCTCACAGAATCTGTGCGTCTTCCCCATGACTGGAAGAGGCTTTCTTCAGCCCTAATTCAGAGCTTCTAGGGCATTTGTTGCATCATGTGGATTTTCAAAGACCACAACACCATTTGCAACAGACTGGCCGGTCATTGTATCTCTGGATATGAACAGGTGCACAGAAAATATGAGTCCGAATGACTGGAATGTTGTTTGCAACACCCTTAAGGTTACATTTGGGTTCAAATTGCTTAAAATCAATGATTGCAATTGCAATTGTCCTTAAAAGATAATTTTCCATCATTAGAACCAAGCTGTACAAACCTCAGTCAGAACAAATGAATGATATAAACTGACCACATTGCTGCTTTTATATGCTGCTGTGAGCGTTTCATTCGTGCTTCACAATAGGTGACGTCACAACATTTGAGTCGCAATGTCGCGTGCTGAGCAGAGTTGACACGGAAACAACATTACGCAGCAAACTCGCTGTTTTTCACTGTAATGAGGTTTGGGCTATACAAATTATGGGAGTTTCCCGGGAGAAATAAAAGCAGTTTATTCAGCATAGTGAAGCCTCTTCTCCACTGGCATCCATCCACTTCAAGTGGGTTTGATTTGATTGTAATGTCTTGTGTTTGTATGGCAAATACAGCGCACAAAGTTAAATTTGTAAAATAATTCAATGACATGCAACACAATTCACACAAAAGATCTCTTTACGATCTTCCAAATGACTCTATCCGCCATGGTGGAACTACAGACTCCCGCCAAACTGCTACACTTGACACTCTTATTAGTATGTTGCACCAAGGAAAAATAAATAGGGAGCTACATTTAAAAAAAAAAAAAAAAAAAAAACAGTTAAAAGGAAAAAAGTCAACTTTAAGTTTAGCATTTCCTTTAAAAAAAAATATTTCCCCCAACATTTGTTTTATTTATCACATTGTGACAGACAGTGTTGTGCCAGTTCATACCTAAAGAGAACTAGCTCAAAGTTCAGTTCACACAGATGATAATGAACTAGTTCATGTTCATAGTTCTTTTTTTTTTTAAATGAACTAAGTTCACATATCTAAAAATGAACTAGTTCACGTTCATTTGTTAAATTCTTTTTAAGATAGGCCACTATCTTACTCAATAGAACCTCTTTACCATCCATTACCAGCTGCAAATCACTGCAACTCCAAAACTAATCAAAATTATTGTACCAATAAACAAGAGACAATTATTATAGCCAGGAGAAAAATAATATTTACCCCTTAAATAATGTGTAATCATGATATGTAGAAATTGGAAAAAACAAGGTGCAGTCAAGGTATACTGTATGTTCAGTGAAACTTTTATTTAGCCAGCATGAACCAAATTACAGGACTTAAAAATAAGGTATATTCAGGTTCATGGGGAAAAGATCAGTCTACTGACAAAAATCCAGCATATTCTGAACGGCAGTAACTATGTAAACCAGACCAAAGTAGTCATGTACTGTAATGTAAACTTAGCTTGGGCTTACCCTGCTTAATGTGCAATACTCAACCAACACATTTTCACACCTTCAAAAGGAAGTAAACAGTGAGTAAACAAAGAAAATTCCATTTACATTCATTTATAATAAAACAATCTTCCTGGTTATATTATTCTAAAGAAAATGAACAGCTAGCAGCTGAACAACTTAACTTAAGATGACCTTACCCTGCTCAATGTGAAATACTGGACCAACACATTCTAGCATCCTCAAAAGACAGTAAACAGTGAGTAAACAATGACAATGTCATTTACATTCATTAATATTTTTTTTCTAACTCTTCCTGACTTATATTTGTCCAAATGAATTGAACAGCTCTGAAAACTGAAAATTATACAGCATATAGCTCTAATAAACAAACATAGCATTCAATTTCAGATGCTGGATTTATCTGTACAGAAAGGAGTCATAGGTTTCAAAGTGCAATAGTCAAGCAGCATAACTTACTGAACGTAAACATTTGGAGAAAAAAAAAGAAGGTTGACTCCTGAGTTTTTGTCATGCTGGAACATCTTTACAAGATGTCCCACTCTTATAGCAAGAAGTTAAAGTTCTTTAAGCTTTCTGTTTGCATTCAAGAGCAGTTGCTTCTCAAAGTTTTCATCACCAAGCCTGTTTCTCCTGGGCCTGAATATTTGGCCTCCGATACTGAAAAGTCTCTCCACTGGAGCGCTTGAGGGGAGTGCAGTGTTGTATTTAAGGAAGAGCTTTTTGAGCCTGGGCAGCAGCATGTACTCTGCAAAGCCATCTGTGGTTGGTGCATCCAAGTAAGTGTCTGCTTCATTTTTTTTGAGATTCTGAGGGTTTTGGTTAAACCTGAAGAAGGAAGCTGTTGTGTCTTTGTCAGTATCACGACTAGGCTTAGACTGATCAGAGTTTTGTGTTTCTGAGTCATCTGAGTTGCTAGTTAGAAGTTCTCGTTTCAGCATAACTCGGTAAAGCAGCCGTTTTTCCTCATCCTCCACCCAGTTGAGCTTGAATATTGGCAGCAGCATGGCTGACAATATGTGTTCCTTCTTCTCAAGCATGGCTTCAACCCTTGTTTTCAGTGACTGCATGATGTTTAGTATGAGAGGACGGCATGTAATCAGACCTTGTGCAGCAGTGGGCTTTGTGCTCTCCTCCAGCAGGCCATTCATATCATTTTGTAGTTGTACAATGGTCGGAGCCAAATACCCGAGGAAGACGTTTTTCTCTCCCTGCAGGATGTTCAGTGCAGAAGCTAGGGGCCTCATTACATCCACAAACTTGTGTATGAAGCTGATTTCCTCAGCAGAGAACCGCCTAAAGCCAAACTCATCACAGACAGCATGCAGGATAAGGTTGTCATATGCAAGAGTGACAGTATCAGCAGCTTCATTGGTGTCTGCCTGGGGAATTAATGTTGCTATGTGAGACAGTCGCTTCATAGCAAGATACAAAGAGTTCCACCGTGTATCATTTGGGAACACAAAACCAATCCTGAGCTTTCCCTCAATAAAATCTGAAGCTTTGGGGCTTCTTTTAATCCGGTTCCACAAAGCAGATGCCTTAGCAAAAACAGCCCTCGACAGTGTTTTGTACTGTTTATCAGTTACCTTCTCTGTGTCTTTGGCAACAAGATTTAAGGTGTGAGCCATGCACCTTCTGTGAGGGGGAAGACGGGGGTCTTCCAATGCTGAGAGAGGCTCAGGTTCCATGTCATCCTCTTCATCTACAGCAGGAGGCGAGGTAGATCCTGGTTCGTTTTCATTTTCAGTTGCTGCATTATCACTGTCAACATCTGGATCTGGATCTTTATCAGCAATGGGAAAATCTTCTGTGAAACAGTTGAATGCTTTCACAAAATTAGAAGCATTGTCAGTCACAGTGCACACAATCTTGTTTTGGATTCTGAACTCTTTATGCACCTCTGACAATGCTTTGGCGAGAACATCATGTGTGTGTGCTCCTCGAACACGACGGCATGCAAGCACTGCAGAGCTTCTCTGAGAGATATTATTTTTGTTGAGCCAATGAACAGTAATGCCTAAAAACGCTTTATTCACTGCAGTCCAGCAATCTGCTGTTGTACATACGGCATCAACTTCAGAGAGTTCATTCTTTAAGTCAGAAATATTCTCCTGGAATGCATTGTTCAGTAGTTTCTGTACCTGCTTTCTTGAAGGCACATGCCTGGATGGCTGCAAACCTGTCACTAATTTGATGAACGATGGCTTCTCGACCTTGAATGAATGAATGAATGAATACATTTTATTTTCTTTTTCCTCTTCAGAACATGATCATTAGTAACAAAACATATTTTAACAGAAAATAATAATAAAAGTCTCAGCATGTTCAAAAGAAAAGAAAAAAAAAGAAAAAAAGGAAGAAGCTAACTTATATTTGCCTTCCCCTTTTACACATCTAGTTTTGAGACGGCTACTGTTTACTCTTTACAAAATATCATTATATCAGTACAGTAGTACAAATAAGGAAGAAAACGTATAAAATATACATTTTCCTGGTTCAATATGTGTCTCACTTTACAAAATATACCATTGATCTTTGCCAATTTAGAACTGATACAATTGACTTGTGGTTTCCAGCAGAGCTTATGATCAATTATTACTCCTAAAAAGGAGTTTTCATAAACTATTTTCTAATCTGGTGTTATCACACAGTACTTCAATAGTTAAATCTTCAGGAATTCTACGTTTCCCAAAAATCCTAAATTTTGTTTTCTTTATATTAAGAGATAATTTAAGATATAATTTGTTCAAGTCAAACCACAATTTAAGCTTAGCCAACTCTTCAGAGACAATCTTCAACAAATGTTGGAGATTCTCTCCTTCACAAAATATATTTGTGTCATCTGCAAAGATGACAAATTTCAACAAATCAGAAGTTTTGACAATAACATTTATGTATAATATAAATAATTTTGGTCCTGACCTTACTCAAAGGCTGCAGATCTCCCACAATGTAATCCAACACAAGCTTGTCCACTTGTTGCTGGGAAACGAAGGAAACAGCAGGTCCTTTACTAAATGCAGTGAGCTTAACTTGGGTGGGTGTGCTTGGCGGCGGTCCTCTCTTCGTTAATGATTTCTTGCGTTCATCATTCAGTCGCAGATATTTGCCAAGATAGCTCGGATGGCGTAACTCGATGTGTCGTTTCAAATTTGAACTCGATGTGGCTGACGTACGTAGGGGAGAGTGGGGTAAAGTGAGACACTTTTTACATTTGCTCCCCTCTAAGCGAGCTAAAATGATATATCAGTAAAATTTACACATTTCCCATTAATTCAGGATGTTTCCTAGCCATAGAAATGATCAGAATGTATTCAGGACGAAGGTCAGTGAAAATATGATTGTTTTAAAAAAAGTCGTCTTGTGTCTCACTTTACCCCAGCTTAGGGGTAAACCGAGACAGACCAGAGAAATCAAGGGGGTAAACTGATCCACTTGCTGTAACAGTTCGAATCCTGACAGCTAGCTTGACAACCACACATTCCAGAACTAATGTCGGACTAGTAACAGAATCATGGGGATTGGTCAATTAAGCAATTTTTTTTTCTAAACACTTTTCTAACTCTGAACAAAATCAAATACAACATAATATAATTCAAAATATTTTAATTAACATTCAAATGACAGATAGAACCAGTTAGATCAGAACACAGTCTGGGGGTCAGAACACCTGGTGCGATTGCTCAGTCAGTGCGGTTCATTTGAACATATGTGAACGCTGCCCTAAAAAGGACAGAATCCTCACGCATGTCGGTTTTTCTTGTCATAGTCGCGAGTTTGCCCATCACAGGCATCAGACGCGCGTCTCGTTTGTGTGGGTGGATTCCTGCCGCTGTTTTGACTACTTTACACATTTTATGAGCTCTTCACGAGTTCCCAGCTGGCCAAAGTACCATCACACACAGGCTACGCACTGCTATGCACACACAACGAGCGCATTTACCTCAGCACACAGCATTGTTTGGGATTTTTGTTAAGTTCCGGTTCAAAATAGGCAATACGTCATAAAATCTGACCAATCACATTGTGAATGTATCCCTATGCCTCAAGGTTCGGTATCTTTTGGTTCGGTGATAAAATTGCCAATCTGAACGCTAATTGGACCAGGACTAAATGTTTTTTTTTTTTCTTATTTGGTCCAGACCAAATTAACCAACCAAATCGAACTACAAGTGTGAACGCACCCTTAGAGCCAGCTAGTGTCTGGAGGTCAGAGCAAAGCACAATCAGAACCAGCTAGAACAGCCTGGGACTCAGAACACAGGACTAGACCCACCTGTATTAGAACATCAACCTACTGTCATACTCTACAACTAGGCCTACTCTACAATCCAGCCCTGAAGGTTACAGGGAAAGATGAGGAGTTGCTCTCTCCATCTCTCCAGGCCTTTTAGGTTGAGGCAGCTTCTTTACCACAACATGTGCCACATCATTCTCCTCGAGGGGTGTTTTGCCCCAGAGGTTGTCTTCCTGATGTTTTGCCTTGGCATGATGGCTTTTCTACAATGTTTATGACATTAAAAATAAAACATATGCAATGTAATATTACATTAAAATATTTTTAAGACTAAATTTAACTTGTGCCTCATGTCTCACTTTACCCCAAAGCATTTGTCTCACTTTACCCCACCACTACATTTTAGAAAAAAACTATCTCTCTTAGCAATTCAGGCTAATCTTCAGCTAGCATCATCACATGGTTTTATATGTTGATAGTTCATCAACATGTATGATATAAGTTTTTCTACCTGAATCAGTCTGCTTTGGCACAACAGTTGATTAAGTTGACCGCAAGAAAATTTACTTTTACATGCAAAAACAATATTTTTGTGAAAAAAACATGCTTAGCACAGCACCATGAGGTCCTCTCCTTCATGGCCAAGGGGAAATGTGAGGGGCTTGAAAACATAATTGTCACATAACCACAAATTTGTTCCGTTGCAGAGATACAGGGGGTGTCTCACATTACCCGATGTCTCACATTACCCCACTCTCCCCTACTTGTTTGTTTAGTCCCGGTGGGCACAGTTTGCACAAAAACGTGAGGTTTTTTCCGTCTGAGTCTTCCTTTGTTTGTACATAAAACTCTGCTAAGTGCTCTTCAAAACTGGCTTCAGCTGTAGCTAAGTTTGAATCACGTGAACTAGTACTAGCACTAGTCATGATGCTGCACCATCAAGGTGTTTGCTGTAAACAGTCGTGTCGTAAAACCTGAGTTTTCAAATGAGCGTGAACGTGAACTGCGCATGCTGCTCATTCCTGCCAGAGTGAGCGCCGCTCTCGTTCACGTTCATTGAATGAAAAGTGACTCGTTCAG
This sequence comes from Megalobrama amblycephala, assembly GCF_018812025.1. Classification (NCBI taxonomy): domain Eukaryota; kingdom Metazoa; phylum Chordata; class Actinopteri; order Cypriniformes; family Xenocyprididae; genus Megalobrama; species Megalobrama amblycephala. The sequence continues at coordinate 44,221,566 of NC_063057.1, read as the reverse complement.
TTCAGCGTTCGGCGAAAATATGAACGCGTTCAGTGAACGTCGTTCATTGAACGCGTTCATGCACAACACTGGTGACAGATTGAGAAAAACTAATATAGGAGCTTTTATATTTGAATATATTTTCAATAATTTATTTCTGTAATCAAAGCTGAATTTTCAGCATCATTACTCCAGTCTTCAGTGTCACATGATCCTGTGTGTGTATATACACAAAACTGATTAGCTGAACTGATTAATTACTTTGCTGTTATAAAGCTGACCGCTCGTTTATTTATATACATCACAACAACTTTCATCGGCATTTCTTCAATGTTTCTGGAGTAAAGCTGTGATGGAACCATAAATATCTCATCACTGTTGTTGAGAAGGTGGCAAGTGTCATCAATCTCTGTTACTCCAATTACTCCAATTTCCTGCTCCACAGTCTCAGCCTCCTCAATCAGATAGCACTTGACCTAGAGAACTGTACATAATCTTAAGTGCCTGAACATTTGTGTAATTTTAAGACTGAAATTTTCCCTTTCCATTAGTAAGAATATGGTTGATCAAAGTTGGCTGATCTGTATGTTCTCTCCTTTGTTGAGCTACACAATGCCTGGTCCCTCCACAGGGAAACATCAAGCAGGCTTTCACCAAACCTCAGCTTCAGATCTATGATCAGAACCTCAGATCGAGTTATTCTTGGATTCTACAATAACAAAGTAATACAAAGAACAGTGTTTCTGAATTTTTCCCAGTTTCCCATTACTGATTTTCATGTATTATTTGATACAGTACACCCAATTTAAGTTCATTCACTGAAGTATGATGTTACTAAAAGTTCATCCAGTTGTTATATTTGGTTTGAATAAAATTATATGATGTCCTTCCTGCATGTCAACATGTTTTTACATACCCTCACGCACCATGTTCGCGCAGACACCATACGTTATCAGTGCGTTTCATGCTATGCAGAATTTATACTAGAGACGCCCAAACTAGGGCCTGTGCGCCAAAGTTGGCCTGCCATGCCATGAGGGGGAAAATAGAGCTTATAAAAAAAACATGCCATTGATTAGATGTGTACTGTTATTCAGTAATATGGCAATTATCACAGAAAAGGTCTGCACTCTAAAAAACTTTAATTGAAGTACACAGGAGATAAGGTGACAAACGTTTCGGCTCTTCGCCTTCGTCAGTGGGACACTGACTCATTTTGAATCAGGCCCATAGGAAAGACACACAAAGCCTGACAACAGACCTTCCTGCCTTAATTTATAGACAGACTGTTCTTTAAATGAACATGCATATCCCCAGGAAATGGTATCCATTAATACTGTTTGTTGTATTGTACTCAGTATTGTATTCACGTGTTTTATGACACATTTAATGTACAGTAACTTCAGTTATGCCATGTTTAGTGTCTATGGGTTCGATCATGAAGATTTATGCTTGTGTATATGAGATGGTGATACCTTTACATATTAGGATGACAACATATTAGGATGACAAGAATTTTTAATAGTTTCTTCTTCAACAACCCAGTCAGTTACATAGGCAAATGCCCAGCTAGAAACACAAAGGCTCATAAAAGCTCCCATAGAGGAATTTTGCTGCTCGGAAATCCTACCCATCTCATTGGTCGGGTCAACCCTTAGGGGTGTGACTTCTCCCAGAGCTTAAAAGCCAACAAACAATGCTCCTCCCTCTCTCTCTTGCTTTTTCAAGGGACTGATGCCCTGCAGGGTGACCTCTTCAGGTCAAGGTCTGTGGGCCTGTCCCACACAGATGATTGTAACCAACCACAAAGATTAACAATAAGGATGAAGAGAGCATGTTGCAACCTAAAGCGGAGGTGAGCCAGAGGAAGACTGAAGAAGAGCGCTAGAAGAAGATGACAGCGTAGGTGTCAAAGGGAGGATATCCGGCTTGGTAAGCAAGAGATACAGAGACTGATACGCCTACAGCAGGAAGATTGGATCATAGGCATTGATCAATTGATGAGCAATATGAAGTTGGAATGTCCAAAAAATTAGTATAAAAGTCTGAGGAGTAAAAGGCCTCCTCTGATACTGCCTGCATTAAGCGTAGCAGGACACCTGATACCCTAAAGCGGGGCGCTTAACAGCATCTCTAATACTACTGGGTAAAGCAGGATATAGAGCTTTTTAGATTAAGCTGATTAAGTTGTATTTTATTTTATTTTGCATTAACTGCTTTGTATTGTAATCAATAAAAGAGATATTTTTTTACGTTTGCCATCTGTGTGACTTTACTTATAACTACAAACTGAGTCTCGACAAAGAACCACAAGGTAGTCTTCTATGTCATTCCTGAAGGACTTAAACCTGCCGGAGGATGAGTATCTTATGGTTTAGACTAGATTTGACTTTCCTTACCCTACCTGAATAATCCTAGGGTTAAAAGGTGTACTATAAATGGTCACACTGATTAACATGGCGCTTAACGTGAGTGGCTTGAGGTTTGAGTTTAAAAGTCCCTGTGAACCGGAAGTTGCAAACAACTTTTCTCCAGTGTTGTGATGTATTTCCAAGTGAAACGTAATATTGAATAGAGGGCAGAGTTTTACTTTAGCACTCCTCCTCTCCATCTCTGACTCATAGCAGACGAACGGTTGCAGAGGAGTGGTTTATGCGTTTTAAACCCAAGCCGTTAAACTGACATCATCATTTATTGTTCACCACAAGACTAGTAATATGCACTAACAAAGTTTTATTTCATGCCGACTTTAAGTTGAAAGTGTAGAAACCACATTGAAGAGCTGCCTGTAAGACCCACATAGACCAATCCAGAAAGGATTCGGTTAGATACTAGTCTAGAGAGACTTAGTATATTCCAGTGCAGAGAAAGGACTGAAGGGCCAGGAAACGGGATTGCTACCTGTGAGACCTAGAGAGGGATCTAGGGGGGATATTGAGTTGAAAAACCTGTAGTAGGGGACGCCCTAGTATGGCAAGTAAAAAGGCCAGAGAAAATCCAGTAATATCTTAATTCAAGCCTACACCTGGGGAGACCACCGGGTAAAAGCATGGGAGAAAAAGGCCTTAAGCCGAGTTCAGACTGCATGATTTTAGCCGTGATTTTGGCTCGCCGACAGGTTTTGAGAAATCGCCGACAAATGCTCGAAATCACACGCAAATCGGTGCTCGTTCACGCGAGTGACAATCACGCAGTGTGAATGAGGAAAGACGCGATCTGAGAGAATCGCCGACAAGTCGCAGACGCCCATGAGATATTTGGCATGCTAAATATCTGGACCTGTCAGCAAGATACAGAGCATCGAGGAGGAGTTATAGACCACAATATCAGCCAGCATGGCTTTGTTTCAGAAAAAGGCTTCTTCTCGGTCTATTTGGACCCAAGAAATGGAAGAAAAATTACTAGAAATTTGGCAGGAGCACCCGTGTCTGTTTCACGTTTCATCTCAGTCTCACGTGAGAACTCCGGTCTTGTATGCGTGATATCGCGTTGTTTCCTTGTCACATCTCGCGTGTGTTTGGTTGTGAAAGGTAGTTTGCCTGCCAGACAGAGTTGTCGGCGATTCTTCCTATTGTAAAGTCAGCAGTGTGAAACCTTCTGTCGCCGATCCATCGTGTAGTTTGAACACAGCATGCTGGCCAAGATAGTCATGCAGTGTGAAAATAACAGTGACTCGACTACTTTGAAAATCGTGCAGTCTGAACTCTGCTTTAAGGGCAGAGACCTCGGTCCAGGAGATAGAGCCAGGTCAGATACTTTTATGGTTACCAAGCCGAGATGGATTGCAAAGAGGTAATTTTCAGGAATCTGAAGTTGCTTTAGCAGTCATTCAGTGGGCCACAGAGTTAGGAAGTCACTATGGACAGGAAGTGGCTATCCAGTGCAAAACCTCTGAGTCAGAGGGCATTATGAGCACAGTGCATAAAAAAAATGATGGGGGAAACAAAGCTGTATGCTATGAGTGGAAAAAAATTAAAGAAATCTCAGGGTGAAGTTCCAAATATGGAGAAAGTTAGGATTTACCAGGAAGCAATGACAGACTTTCAAAATGCAAATGAAATCCTTCTTACTTTACCACCAGAAGAGGAAGATAGAGATAGTGTTATAACCATAGCAGAACCACACTTACCTAGGTCTGCAGTCACAGAAATACTATGAGGGTTGGGTGGAACACACATCTGAAGGCATGGCAGTAGTGTATGGAAATCCACAGATGATCAAAGAATTAGGAATAGCTGGAGCAGTTTTTGGATGCTTAGGGGAAGACGCTCTTAAAGAGATATGAGAATCAGATTAGGTCCTCAAAAGGCAGGAACCATACAAATTTTTAGAGGTTCTCCAAAATGGAATAGTGTGGCACATGTAGTACTGACCAATAGTAGTACACAGACATGTACAGAAGAACAATCTGGAGAAGAGACTAGATTGTTAATAAAAAATGTAATTAGAGAAGCTAACGACAGAGGTGATAAAGAAATATGTCCCCAGTAGTGACAGAACAATGTCTAGAGGAACTCATAGCTGGAATAATAGAAATGTCCCAAGAAATGCAAATGACTATAAATCTCCTCATTAAAGAGAGAGATCAAGATAAAATAAAAATATTATTAAACAGCAAAAAGAGAAGTATGAAGTAAAGCCAAGGCTAGCAGAAAACATATGTAAGTTGAAACCTACTGCACCTTGGCAGGAAGATTTTGAACCCCAAGAGACAGAAGATCAAGGGTCACAAGAATGGCTGTCAGATTCTATTAAGACATAACAGAAGAAGAGAGAGACAGTCAAAGTAGTGAGTCATCAGATAACAATCTTAGAGAAGTAAGATTACGTAATAAGAGGGCAGGAAAGCTTGAGCTCAGGAGGGTGTTACATCAGATAAAGAACGATTGGCCTGAAGTAAACATTAAAGGAGTAAAATTCAAAAACCCAACCAACAGAGAGAGAGGTAGAGCATTAGAACGGAAGTGGGATTGAAAAATAATTGAAGGACGCAGTCTAATGTATGGCCAAATGAGGTCAGATAGTAGATCCCCTCAGCCATCAGGATGGTCAAAGTCTGGAAAACAGACTATATTCCAGGAAGGTTATTCCTATATGAGGAAGGCAGTTGGAGAAATGGTTAAAAAAATAGAAAATAGAGTTACAGAAAATAGAGTTGCAGTGGGCATTACAGGAGTCAGAATCCGAGGATAACATAGACAGCGAGTCAGATACAGATGGAAGTGACAATTTGAGGAGGAGCCCAGAGTACAGACTAGGAGAGTCAGGATTAAAGCATCCACACCGATTACAGTGCACAGAACAAATCCTTGATATCTCACATTTAATTCCTCAAAAGAGCCAAATGAAGAACAAGTAGACTACCAGGCAAAATTATTAGAATTAAATTTAACAGAAGCAGTTAAACAGCAGGTAGGAAAAATAAAAAAACAGGGTGAAGACCATAGCAGTTATGCAAACCGCATTATGAAAGCAGCGGAAGCTTGATAAACACTCAACTACACGGTTAGTTCACACTTGTACTGACCACGCAATTACATACAAGTCCTTAGAAAAGTCCAGACAACTCACAGGTACAGAGGATAAGTATGCCCAATGGAGTGCCAATTTTGAGTATGTGGCGTTCGATAGAAGCCGACATCCCTCATGAAGATAAAATCAGATTGTTACGAGAAGTGGGCAGAAGTTTACCTGAAGGACACACTTTAGCCACCATACTGAATAATGCTAGTAGTAAAGAAATTCAAAATACATTTGCAGTGTATGACCTTACTACACAGTACGTAAAGACCAAAAAAGACCTCAGAATAAATACAGAACAGAACAGAGAGTGTATAAAGGTTATCGTAGTAAACCCTTAAAACCTAAAACAGGAGAACAGAAAAAATCTAATTCTTGATTCCAGAGTAGACAGAGTGGGCCTAGCCCATCGAATAGGAATAATCAAAGCCCGAAAAACTTGGGAACAGGAAAACCCAGAATAATGAATAAAACGGTTACACCTGTTAAGAGTAGTTATATTCCAGAGGAAAAATTGGCCCAAATGGCTCCAGAAGAAAGAGAGAAAATAATAGGAAAAAGGATAAATGGAGCTTATAACACAAAGAGAGTAAGAGGAAATAGGGTATTGAGCAATACTGGTTTTGAAAATGAACAGATACACACAGAAGAAACAGGAAGCTAAAGACACAGCTGTAGTTTCTGATTGCAACATCAGGTTTAAAGCTAAACAAAAAGAAAACACAATCGATGACAGATGTTTTGGAATTTTTAGGCTTTTGGATTACTTCAGGTAATAGGAGTTACCCAATCAATGAAAGAAAAAATAAACCAGTTAAAAAAAGCCGGAGACAGTAAGGGAGGTTCAACAAATGTTGGGATTGATGGGATATGTTCGTGACATTATTCCAGTATATAGTCAAATGTCAAAACCAATTTATTCCACTATAAAAGGGGGGATATTGAACTAGGGAAGTGCAGCAGATGAGTCATTGCAGAAAATGAAACAAGCCATTTTCACACAGCCTCAGTTTCAGGCTTGCCCTGAACCCACAAATTTTCAATTCCCCTAAGAAATCCCTTGACCACATCCACAGAGTCAGCCAGACCAGCCAATATGGTTTGTCCCGTTTCCTAAACTTTTACCCAATTCATCAAATCACAAATTTTAAATTTTTCCCATTTCCTAATCTTCCAAATTTTACTCTTAATCACAAAATTTCAAAACTTCAATTCCCCATAAAATTTTGATTTATCACTTACCAGAGACTCTGTATCATGAAGCCGGATTCGCTGGCTAGCTAGGTAAGTTTCAGATTAGTTTGTGACGATCCTGGGTTTTAGGTACCATGACAGTGACTTGGCTTTTAGTGGTGTTCATCACCATAGTAACTTACGCTCCATGGCTAACCTGCTCCGGGGCAGGTTATGTTCTGGTTCAGAGATCTCTGTGTGCAAAGTGACACTGACCCATCCAACGCAATAAAGTCTCGCCCCCCAGTTTCTCTTCCTCCAAATTAAAGGTCACTATATAGTAAAAATGAAATTGTCTGGCTTTAATGATAATAGAATGATTTTATGATTTATATATGATTTATATAATAATTCAATGATATATATTATTATTAATCCATTACACAAGCGATTTTAGTTTAACAGTTATTATTATTAATTATTTCATTTCAATGAATATTATTAATGTATACAGATCATATGTAATATAAATAAGCTGTAAATAAACTTTAAATATGACTACAGGTGACCTTACATGTCTCTATCACTATGTATGATTGACTAAATCAACTACACACGTTTCACTTGCACTGATAGAGCAAGATAATTTCTTTTATTTTCTTCAGTGTAAATGAGTTTAAATTCTTCATTTTCTTCAATCTCTTAATCTTCAGCGAAAGAGTTTTGAATCGTGCTGGCTCTCTCGCAAGAAGTGAATCTCTCTGTTGCAAGGCATGTAATTGGCTGTTTTCCACCAATGTCACGGATTCATGTGCACGCGCTCCACAAACTCAGAATCAAAGCCTGAGTTGACAGAGAAAGTTGATGATCAGCATCATGGTACCAACAAAGTCGGATTGGAGTGGTTTGGTTTTGTCAACTCGAAACTAATCCTATAACCCTGAGTTTGTTCAACTACCATCAAGGTACAGGCCCGTGCTGCCACCTGGGTTCGTTTACTGATTCCAGTGGTGTACCCTTCTGGACCCTGGCGGTCATCCCCTCATCCCTCAGTCTATTCGGGGTAGGGCTGAGACTACTAAGTCCAGGATGATCAGTCATCGTCCACTCTTGGGTCCAAAAGGCACATCCAAGGAATCCCGCTCTTCTGACACCAAATTGTTGTGGCAAAAAATCAACAGACTCTTACTGTATGAAACAAACTCATCCAATTGTCTTTCGAAAGTTTTATTTCTTGCAAGAAAGGTCAAACAGTCAACAGAAACACAAGTAGCTGCAGAGTGTAAGACAAAGAACGAAAGCTTTCCCTCACTTTTATATCTCTAACCTCCAAGGTAAGGTCACATTGCCTCTGTCCTTTTACCATATTAGTAACATGTCTACCACTTCTGTGTTTTTCCACTTGTCACCCAAAAAATGCATACTTAAGCACTTCAGAGAAAAACAAAATCATTTAACCATAAGCATATGCAAGTAAACCATAGGCAAGTAAAATCGGTAACACTTTACAATAAAGTTCATTAGTTAACATTAGTTAACTACATTAGCTAACATGAACTAATAATGAACTGCACTTATACAGCATTTATTAATCTTTGTTAATGTTAATTTCATCATTTACTAAAACATTATTAAAATCTTGTTAACATTAGTTAATGCCCTGTGAACTAACATGAACAAACAATGAATAACTATATTTTCATTAACTAATGTAAAAGAAGATTAGTAAATACAGTAACAAATGTATTGCTCATGGTTAGGTCATGTTAGTTAATACATTAACTAATGAACCTTATTGTAAAGTGTTACTGTAAAATCATATGGAAATTATACAGAAACTCAAAATTTCCCCCACAAAAGTAACTAGTAACTACTTGAGTAGTTTTTTCACTGGATACTTTTTACTCTTACTCAAGTAACTATTAAGATTATTACTTTCACATTTATTTTGAGTTAATTTTTTTTAATAAGTACTTGTACTTTTACTTGAGTACAGGTTTGGATACTCTACCCACCTCTGTATGTCCAAAATCAACAGTATTTTAAATCTCTTCCACACTGGTAAAAAACAAAAAACAAAAACAAAACAAAAAACAAGGTGGGGTGATATTATCGTCACATGTTCATTACAAGATTTGCAAAAGCAGAACCCTTTCAGAGCAGTGTGTTTCACTTGAAGTAACAACAACTAATATTCTTACATTTAACTCCAGCAGACTGAATGTCATCTTATGGCAATATGAACATTCCCTCCTTTACACATGGGATGTACAGAGAAGATGAAGAAGAGATGGATATCTATGCTAATGCTGATCCTATAAACAGGACAGAAACGGAGAACTCCAAGAGACACCAAACACCTCAACACACAGGTACTGAGACTCATTTTATTATAACAACTAATACACACATTTTTTTGTCACTTGAGTGTTTAAGAAACATTTATCTTGATCTGTCATCTTCAGAAATGGCTTGTGTGAAGATCAGAAGCTCCAGAGCAGCTGCAGTGTGTTTGGTGCTGCTGTGTGTTCTTCTGCTGACTGCAAGTCATAGTGCTGGTTGTCTACATCCATACAAAGAGCACAAACTACACAGAACAGAAAAACCAGCTACTAAACATGATTACCAACCTCACAGAAGAGAGAGATCAGCTACTAACCAAAAATACCAACCTTACTGAGGAGAGAGGCCAACTACTAACCAATATCACCAACCTCACAGAAGAGAGAGACCAGCTACTAACTAAGAGCATCCAATTGACTAAAAGAGAGAAATGTATTGATTAAACAAAGAGAACAGTCTAAATGTCTTTGTGAAAAGGGTAATCATGAAGTATATTAAAACGAAAATGATTTACGTTACTAATTAGGTGAAACTGGTTTAAAATAAGTTTGGAAGATCTGTGTGATGGGAATGAAGTGCTAATTGTTGTAGTGGTTGTGTTTACAGTTGGATGGACGAGGTATAAATCCAGTTATTACTATGTTTCTTCTGAGGTGAAGAACTGGACTGAGAGCAGAAGATACTGTACAGACAGAGGAGCAGATCTGATCATCATAAACAACAAAGCGGAACAAGTGAGTGAAACTAATTTTGTAACTGGATGAGTTGTTCTAACAGCACAATAGGCACTCCTAGTGATGCAAGTGTGTGTTCATTGGCCAAACGCATGCAAAACACAGGCACCCACCATTTTTAAAAAGCTGTGTAAAAACACAGTTTATAGCCTATGTATTTACTCCACAAACATGGAAAACAGTGATAGAAGGTACCAAGCATTTTTGGGCATTGGGCATCAACCAAATGACCAACGCTATAATACATTTTCATATACTGTTTGCTTTCCTTGTTTAGCAGTTTTATCTTATAACGTATTATACAGGACAGTTAAACAGATCGTAAATAATGAAGATGGAGAATGGGAGCGCTGTGTACTCAGGCGCTGGCAATCTAAGTGCCATCAAAATAAAAGTCCTGCACAACAACCAGAGTGGCAAAACGTAAATGAAGTCTTACTTCAGAGTTCCTACTGGCGGTGTGGATGCAATCAGGAAAATGTCACTAGGGGAAATTTAGTTCTTGGGGGACCACCCTGCTGGCTAGACTTATAACAGAGTTCCTGGTGTGAAAGGCCCTAATGCGTTGTTGTTTAATCTTCTCAGGATTTTGTTCAAAGAATATCTGATGGTGCTACAGTCTGGATCGGTCTGACTGACAGTGATGTGGAGGGCACATGGAAATGGGTTGATGGCAGCACACTGACCTCTGGGTGAGAAATCACTGAATTGAACTATTATTAAATGATTCTTTTCTACACATCTAATGCTGACATGTTGATGTAGGTTCTGGGATCCTCGAGAACCCAATGGAGACAGACAAGAAAACTGTGCTCTAAGTTATTCACCAGGATGGGCTGATTACCCATGTGATGATACTCATTATTGGATCTGTATGTGCACTGTAAAATAAGTTATGAACTGCAGGTTTATGTAATAAAAATACAGAGCCCTAGACATGACATGCAGGAAAAAAAATAGTAGGCTAAATCGTGTGCACGATTTATGAATTTGTTCCCTTGATTTACTAAATCGTGCGCATGTTTTAGTAAGTGGTGCGCATGATTTATTAATTTGTTCCCTTGATTTACTAAATCGTGCGCATGTTTTAGTATGTTGTGTGCATGACTTATGAATTTGTTCCCTCGATTTACTAAATCGTGCGCATGTTTTATATTAAGTCGTGCCCACGATTTATTAATTTGTTCCCTCGATTTACTAAATCGTGCGCATGTTTTAGTAAGTCGTGCGCATGATTTATTAATTTGTTCCCTCAATTTACTAAATCGTGCACACGACTTACTAAAACATGCGCACAATTTTAGTAAATTGAGGGAACGAATTAGTAAATCGTGCGCACAATTTAAATTTTTTAAATTCCGTATAAAAATGAAGGAGAAATAGAAAGCAAGGAACTATTTAGAAAACATGCTCAGAATGAAGCAACTGCTGCCAGTATTCTTTTTCTTTTGTATTTGTATTGTACTTTTTAAAATGAAATCAGATCATTTTTTTTCCATTGTTATATGAAACCACATTAGAACTGTTTCAAAACTCTTACTTTTTCAAATGCCTTTTTTAGATTTTCAAATGTCTTTCATTCATTTGACTTGTAATCTGAAAATATAAAATAAAATAAAAAACACATTTAAAGCTATGATGAGTGATATTTTTTGTGTGATATAAAATAAACCTTTTCAATGTTTGTTTTATGCAAATATTATTTATTTGTTTATCATTTTAAACTGAGTAGGACTATTTTCAAAAAACTAAGATTGAATATTAGAAAAAACACTTGCTTTAAACTAGCTACTCGATTAGCCTTAAAGGGGTGGTTCATTGCGATTTCACTTTTTTAACTTTAGTTAGTGTGTAATGTTGCTGCTTGAGCATAAACAGTTTCTGCAAAATTACAGCGCTGAAAGTTCAATGCAAATGGAGATATTGTCTTTTAAAGTTATGGCAGTTCTTCCTGGGTTGGTGACATCATAAACCCTGCAATTAACATAAAGACTGCCCACAGGAACACGCAAAAAAGTGGATGAGGCCATGTTGCGTGCATACAAGTCTTCTTCCTAGTGATGCTGGACTTTGGGGAACAATGTTTAAAATTTATTTTAATTCTGTTCCTGACAATTATAATGCTAATTTAGCTGTCCGTGCTGCACATTTTATGCATGACAGCTTCCAGAATCTACACAAGTTCAATGCTGGATTTACAGGAAGGCTATTACTGAAAGATGAAGCAGTTCTCACTTTAAAAGCAGAAGCTGCTGTTGTATTATTTTATATATTATATATTTTCTGGGACGTAAACAAAGACCAATGCGGTTTGGCTTCGCTAGCCAGTTAGCTAAATTCTATTTCACACTTCTCCAACAAACACCAACAAACTTCTATGTAATCACACCAGCGAACTTCAGCTGGTGTTTCTGTTTTCAGTGTACGGCTTTTATGTTGTGTTTACCCACATGCTCGTTCATGCTATAAATTAAACGATACCTTTACAAAAATGCTATTTAAAAATGCTAAATGTTTTTAGGAGGAGGGAAACAAAGGTGTAGAATAAAGGTAAAATATATAAAAAATACAGCGTTTTTTTTTTTTTTTTTTTTTTTTACTAAAGATTAAGATATGTTAAACTGCGCCCCATAAACACACAATCAAGCCTAGGGAAAAAAAAACAGTGAACCACCCCTTTAAATATCCATCCGAAAGTAGATATTTCAGTGTTTCCCAAACTTTTTCAGTCACGGCACCCTTCAAAAATTTTCAAGAATTTGTGGCACCCCACACTAGTGTTGTCGTGATACTACTTTGATACGACACCTTGAAAATGATCGATTTTCAATACCACAGGGAAAAACCACCTACTGTCATATAGATATTTTTAATATTATTTCATTCTTTTTTTGTCCATCCATTGAAATATAAATATGAAGAGTAACTTTTTTTCATGTTTTTTTTTTAATAGTCAATCGCAAGGAGTTTTTTTTTTTCCATGTCCTAGACAACAAAAAGCATTTCCTATAACGTTTGAGGACAAAGTGGAAATTTAGGGAATGTTCAGTCTTTATTTCCACAGAGACATGACCTGAAACCAGTTTATATTTCTTTATAATGCTAATATTGCACTTTGTGCACTTTACAACGGCATTACTCTGCTTTTAGGCTAACTGATGGTCGTCTGACATAAGCATGTAAAAATGCTGTGATATAGTAAAGATGTCTTATGAGAGAAAATGTTTAGTGACAGCAACAACTTATCAGTTTCACTTCCACTAAAATATTTTTAGAGCTGCTTGTCAAAAGTTTTCCTTAAAGATGCACTGTTTTTGCATCCAAATATTATACAGTATTGATATCAGGGAATGCAACTTTTCTATGCTACCTGTACTTCTTCTGCTTATAAAGAATAGTAACAACAACAATAATGACAACACAACTGAGATTTAAGAAGAAAAAAACATTTATTGAGACAAGTGATTTATAAGAGTAACAATAATGACAACACAACTGAGATTTAAGAAGAAAAAAACATTTATTGAGATAAGTGATTTATAAGAGTAACAATAATGACAACACAACTGAGATTTGAAGATAAAGAAAAAACATGATTTATAGTGAAAAAGAATTATGAGAGAACTTTTATATTAAAAACAAATGAGACATATAAAAGAGACATATTGGAGAAAAAGACATGTTTGATAACTTGTTTGTGTGAAAACAGTGAAAAAATGTATGATAATTTGTTTATGATAACTGTTTATTGAGGAAAACGAGACAAATGGGTTTTTATAAAAGTGTTTAATAAGAAATTGCTTATTAAGAAAAACAAGACAACTGTTTTTACAGTAATTTAATAAGAATGTAGTTTATAAAGAAAAGAGACAAAACACTAGTTGTAAAGCTTTATTAAGAATACGTTTATAAAGGAAGACACTACAACTGTTGTTTTAAGATTAATAAATAAAGCATGCAAGTAGAATAGTAAGGACATAACCTGGTATTAGTAAGAAAGGCAAATTACCATTGAAGGATGTCTTGAAGACAAAGCGCAGGACACAGCAGAGGAGAAGAGTCTGAGAACAAAGAGACAAGGCCTTTATATATAGACTCAGATGAGGGGAATTCCAAAGAAGATGACCTCAAGAGGTCTGATAGTCTATAAAAGGCTGGAATATGAAGAGAACAGGAGGGGCTGCTTCACACCTGACGCTGGTTCTCCAACATCACAACCAACGCTGATGATGCCTCCATCACTGATATTGCCTTGACTGAAGAACTTTTTGATATTTATACTTTATTTAATTACTTGTATAGAATGTTTGTAGAATATATATAAAATGCTAGAAATACTAATGTAATAAATAAATGAACTTAAATTAATGCCACATGAGGCCGAGTTTAGTTATAAAGTTTTAAGTCGTTGAGCCTGAACAGACCACGGAGAAGTCTTCTAAGTAAATTAGATCAGATTTGACTTACTTACCTAACCTGAGAATAATAAAGAATAAGATAAAGGTGTTTAGAAACGCACCATAAAACAACAGAAATTAATAGTACTTTTGAAATGTTACAAATCAAGTACACTCACATGAGATAAACACTCATTTAAGCATTTAAATCATATAGTCTCTATCTTCGTTATGCACAAATGGTCTAACTGACATTTACATGCTCATTGTATCAACATGGGACAGGAAGAAAAAACATTGTTTCCTGGTTGACTTCACTGAAGACCACAAGATGAAGATATTCTGAAATTCATGTTCATTTTCCATTCAACATTTTACTTTTAGACTGATATAATTTGTAATAAAAAATTTTTTTTATATATATATATATACACTAAATTAGAAGATAATATAAATTAGAATGATCAACTGAGAGCTTCATTAACAGTGGCACGGATCACCTGTAAGAAGTCAGTTATTACAGGTTTCCATGACTGATGTTGTTGGATAGCCATTTGGACATTGTGTTTGAGTACACGGTTGAACCTCTCTACAGCACCATTAGCTGGTGGGTGGTAAAGACAGGAATGAAGGTGACAAATATTGTTTCCTTCCAGAAAAGCAGAGAAATATGTAATAACCCAGTAATAAAATAGCTGTAATAATAACCCAGTGTCAACCACCAAATCCACCAAGCAAGTCTATGAGTAAGAAGTAGATATATTCACTGTGCTGTGAATACAAGCTGAATATTTCATGTACAGTATAGTAACTTCTGGTAATTCACTTTTACGGACCTCGCCAATGTTTGATTGCACTGATCAGCACAGTTTAGCGTAATATCCAAACTTTTAACACTTTCTGCATGTTGCAGCTGAGCAGTTCATAGCATCAGATAAGTGTGCCTCCGATCCACAGTGAAAGTATGACTTCCTCTTCCCCGTCTGAGCAGAATTGAGGTGCATGTGATGGTTTCCCCCCCTGTTCTGTGTTTTACTGTGTGCAGCTTGTATGGGGGTGGCCAACTGAAATTGATTTAGCCTGATTGATAGCATATTCAATCTGGCTTGCTATCGTAACAGCTCTGTCCAGTGTGAGATCAGTTTCTAGTAAAAGTCTCTCACGTACTTGTGGGCTAAGCACATTCTACTGTATACTAACTGATCATGAATCATTCCGTCATTACTGGTACCAAACTCACATGAAACAACAAGCTCTCTTGCATGCTGTACAACTATCTTGTGAGGTGCATGACAGCATTTACAGAAGTCGTGTTGTTCAGCTACTATGTTAGCTTTTGGCACCAAGTAGGCTTTCAATTTGTTCGGCAATGAGTAGAAAATCCGTTGCCCCTGTGTGCCAAGGCAGTGAAGCTGTACAACTCTTCATCTTTCATCCGACCAAACATCCCGTGTAGCATCAATAAATCATAGGTAATTTTCAAAGATCAGCAGTCATGTGCTGAGCAGTATAGCAAAAAAAAAAAAAAAAGAAAGAAAGAAAAAAAAAAGAATCCTCATTGTTAATTTGTGGTACCTGTCAGGAGTTAAATCAAAATTGACCCTATTTACTATGTTAGTGCATATTTCTAGTCTTGTGGTGAACAATTAATCCATGCAAGATAGTACACAGAAAAAAATCTAATCTTTAATCAAAATCTGAACAGTTATTTCCGGTCTGGAATGGTGTTCCTTCTCTGATGACGTCAGTTTGACAGCTTGGGTTGAAAACGCTTAAACCACTCCCCTGCAACCGTTAGTCTGCTATGAGTGAGAGATGGAGAGGAGGAGCGCTGAAGTAAAACTCTGCCCTCTATTCAATTTTCTGTTTAACTTGGAAATACGTCACAACACTGGAGAAATGACGTTTGCAACTTCCAGTTCACGTGGACTTTAAAGGCGCTCTAAACGATTTGACGCGTTTTTAGGCCCAATTTTTTTTTGTCACATACCGCAAACATCTCCTCACCATGCGCTAGCTGCCTGTCCCCTGAACACACTGTAAAAAAACGCGGTCTCTGTAGTCGCCACAAGCTCCGAAAACTGCAATAAAAACAAACTGGTGCAGCCTGGACCACTTAACATAATAAACATGCTCCAGCCAATAACCGACAAGCAGCATCAATACGCAAGCTACTTACATTTTAAATGCGCGTTCATGACTGTTTCAGGAAGCACGGAGGGGAGGGCCAGGAGGAGTAGGAGGGAGGGTCTAGCTAGCCTCTGTTTTGTTTGACAACACTTCGAACGTCAACAGGAAGTTACTCCGCTCAGAATCGCTTAGAGCGCCTTTAATAAACAATAAAGCACACCAGACAGGAGTAGTAAACTTCATCCATCTTGTTTACTCATATCACTTCAGCTCTCCACACATTACATCACTTCAACAGTTCAAACTTCCTCTTTGAAAAGAGTAGTCAATAATACAGTTCTACCCACATGTGTACAGATACATGCACAGTTCTCCCATTATATTGTGCAACAGAGGCATCAGAATGCAATACTATGCAGGTCACTGCTTATGATGACTTTTTTTTTTTTTTTTACTTTTAATATGTCTCATTGTTCTGGTTTATGATATTAATAATAATAATTATTAATTGCTATGTTTCAAATTATTAAAAAACAAGCACAAACTATGCAAATGCGGCAGCCCTTCTGGCACACTCAGTGCCTGAATTCACTCGCTCGTTTTCATTCACTCCCTCAAGTGGTCTATATTAGTGGACTACCTTAGGGAATAGCGAATTAGGATACGGAGGCGATTTCAAACACAGCGCTAGTTTTCTGTTCGTTGCTATGGTTTCACTCATTGATTTGGTTGTGTTAGACTTGTTATTAGGGCTGGGAGTTTAATGTATTAATTAGATTAATTACAGAAAAAAACAACACATTAAATTTTTTGACGCATTTAACGCACTTGCCCTGCCCCCGGCCTACACAGGTCATCTGACATTTCATACAGTTGACTAATGATGAACATAATGCAGGGCAACAACTCACTGTGTGATATAGCCTATAGAATGTCCATAAAGATGTGAAAGGCGATCGATTTGAACCCTTTGAAGCGCACAACAACACCGATAAGATCAGAACATTCACTGCTAAATTCAAATGTGCTTTCGCGCTTTGGCTGCGTTGGCAGCATCCATCAACTGATATGATTTAAACTACACATTCAAATATTAGGCGCCGACCCACAGCCGAACCGTCCATAAATAGAGTGCGCACATAAAGCCGAACCGAGTGCGCACATGTAATATTTGAGCCAGAGTTGAGCCTTGAGGAGAGCGCACGAGTTTTGAGGAGAGATTTGTTCTGCACGTTACATTGATCAGGGGCGTTTCCTCCAAGGAGGCAGTGCCTCCTCATAAAAAATAGGATGAGAAAATAATCCACATTACATATAAAACAACACAAATATTACAAATTAAGACATTAAAAAGAGTGCAAGTCACTCATATTTCTAAAGGAACACTGCCCAACAGCGACACCCGCAGGTGAAATTACAGCAGGAGTCATGCCTCCCTTTTCACTCATAGAAAACCATTAGACCCCTAAAGCGTGCAGTGGGTTTTGTGGGGGGTAATTGAAAATGTCACGTGAGAGGAGGCAATGTCTCCATCACGCTATGATTAGATGTAATTGGTTATGATTGGTTTGTGCGATAAATCCCGCCTCTTGTTGACGTGCATGTTCTGCACGTCAGATTGAATGAACAAATGATGGCGTCAGTGGGAAGACTAATTGAAAAGTAAGTAAACAGATCACAGTTAGATATCACTGCTTTATGTCACGTCAAAATCAAACTTGAAATGGACTGAAAGCATGATGACTGCATGATTTTTTAAGTGCAATCAGCTTGGTGAAATTAAAAATACAATTTGTGTCTGTGACAGACAGTGTTTACTGAGCATGACTGATGATCCAAAATAGCCTAAGTTGACTATTAAAAAGAAAAACATCAATACACAAATAAAATATATTGTTTAAATTATTATTGCCTTTAGTTATTATTTTGGAATGAATGTAGAAATGCTTAAAACACTAACTTGATGAGATTGATTTGTTTTTGGGAACATTTATTATAACACATTGTATTTTGTATTTGGTTTCTTTTTTGATGTAATATAAAGTAACGTTCATTTAACAAGGAAGATGTGTCAATGTTAAGAGTAATGCATGAATTTACATTGATTCATAAATAAGTAAAAATTGTGCCTCTTCTTTTCAGAATACACATGCATCATTAAAAATATGCATCGTTAAAAAATGCCATATGCCAGGCTCCACCATCACCCAATCACAGCGCACTCCCTCACCAGAGTTCTGAACACACACACCTGTCACCAATCAGCACCGCTACAAAAGGCTCACACTCACCATCAGTTAGCGTCCGGTCTTGTTTGCATATAGACTTCTTCTATGCTTACCTTAAGGACTCCTGTGATACTCACCGTTTCCACTGCAGCATGTTCCCTCCTGTGTCTCCTCCTGTGTACCCGTCTTTGTGTGAGCCTTCAAGCATCGTCTCTTCTCTGCCATGCTCTCCGGTTTGCTACCAGCCACGATCTCCTTACCTGCAACACAAAGGACAGTAGTACCATCCAGTTATTATCCACCTGCACTTATATTTGCAATTCACTCACCTTATTCACTTATCCTCTCTGCTGTATGTTCAATAAACATCACCTACCCGTATTCTGTTGTCTCTGTCCCTTCAGTTTGTAATATAAATATGAGTACAGTTCAAAAGTTTGGAACCACTAAGATTTTTAATGTTTTTAAAAGAAGTTTCGTCTGCTCACCAAGGCTACATTTATTTAATTAAAAATACAGTAAAAACAGTAATATTGTGAAATATTATTACAATTTAAAATGCATATTACAATCTGGCAAAGCTGAATTTTCAGCATCATTACTCCAATAAACATTTAATGTGTACAATTGTACAAAATATTTGTGTACAATATTTTTTTTCAGGATTATTTGATGAATAGAAAGTTCAAAAGAACAGTGTTTATCTGAAAACGAATCTTTTGTGACATTATAAATGTCTTTACTGCCACTTTTGATTGATTTAATGCATCCTTGCTGAATAAAAGTATTCATTTCTTTAATTTCTTTTCAAAAAAATAAAAATAAAAATTCTTACTGACCCCAAACTTTTGAACGGTAGTGTATAATGCTACAGAAGCTTTGTATTTCAGATAAATGCTGTTCTTTTGAACTTTCTATTCATCAAGGAATCCTGAAAAAAAAAGTACACAACTGTTTTCAACATTGAAAATAATCATAAATGTTTATTGAGCAGCAAATCAGCATATTAGAATGATTTCTGAAGGATCATGTGACACTGAAGACTGGAGCAACGATGCTGAAAATTCAGCTTTGCATCACAGGAATAAATTACTTTGTCAAATATATTTAAATAGTACACACATATTTTAAATTGTAATAATGTTTCACAATATTACTGTTTTTTACTGTATTTTTAATTAAATAAATGTAGCCTTGGTGAGCAGATGAAACTTCTTTTAAAAACATTAAAAATCTTAGTGGTTCCAAACTTTTGAACTGTATATATATATATATATATATATATATATATATATATATATATATATAATGTGAATAATTTTAACAAAATAAGAGACCATAATGCATGTTATTTTTTGTTTAGTACTGTCTTGAGTAAGACATTTAAAATAAAGATGTTTACATATGGTCCACAAGACAAAAAATGGCTGAATTTATTAAAAAAGTTCAAAAGTTTGGGAACCATATTATATATATATATATATATAATGTGAATAATTTTAACAAAATAAGAGACCATAATGCATGTTATTTTTTGTTTAGTACTGTCTTGAGTAAGACATTTAAAATAAAGATGTTTACATATGGTCCACAAGACAAAAAATGGCTGAATTTATTAAAAAAGTTCAAAAGTTTGGGAACCATATATATATATATATATATATATATATATATATATATATATATATATATATATATATATATATATATAATTAAAAACGTAATTGTCAATAGAAAATTTTAATATACAAGTTGGGTGGCCTTGGCATACCAACTAGTTCTTAACTAATGCGTTTGTTATACAAAGATGAAACTGTAGTCAAGGGGTAAAAATATAAGAGCAACTTTTCTTAATGATCTGCAGAAAATGACTACAAGAAGAGTTATTTAAGTTATACAATAGTCAGCAATTTTCATAGCATCCTAACAGGATATCACATGTTCTTGACCACAGTGGTCTAAAAGCTCAAAAGCAGAAATGTAGAGCAGTGCAGTCCACCTAAAGAAACGACTTCTAGTCTCACGTTTAACTCCAGCAGACCGAATATGTCTTATTACGGCAATATCAACATTCCCGATACACATGGGATGGACAGTGAAGATGAAGAAGAGACGAATATCTATGCTAATGCTGATCCTATAAACTGTTTTGAAGTCAGGACAGAAACAGAAAACTCCAAGAGACACCAAACTCCTCAACACACAGGTACTGAGACTCATTCATTATATCACACACATTTGAGTCATATGAGTAATTATCTTCATATCTGTCATCTTCAGAAATGGCTAGTGTGAAGATCAGAAGCTCCAGAGCAGCTGCAGTGTGTTTGGTGCTGCTGTGTGTTCTTCTGCTGACTGCAGTCATAGTGCTGGGTGTCTACATCCATACAAAGAGCACCAACTACACAGAAGAGAAAAAACAGCTACTAACCAAGATCACCAACATCACAGAAGAGAGAGACCAGCTACTAACCAAAATAACCAACATCGCAGGAGATAAAGACCAACTACTAACCAAAAATACCAACCTTACTGAGGAGAGAGGCCAACTACTAACCAATATCACCAACCTCACAGAAGAGAGAGATGTATTATCATCAAATAACAGTGACCTTATCAAACAAAGAAACCAATTAAATCAGGAGAAAAATGAACTGTTAAAAATGGGTAATTATGAACTACAAACAAGTTTTGTTTTACAGGATAAATATAGGATTTTTTTTAGATGAAACTGGTTAAAAATAAGTTTGTTAGATCAGTGCTAACAGTAAAATTGCTTTGGTTACAGATGGATGGGTTTATTATCAATACAGTTTTTACTTCATTTCCTCTGAATGGAAGAGCTGGACTGAGAGCAGAAGATACTGTACAGACAGAGGAGCAGATTTGATCATCATAAACAGCAAAGCGGAACAAGTGAGTGAAACTACTTTTCTAGCTATAGATAATAGTCTATAGGAAGAACTTATTCTTTTACACTTTATTCTGTTATTGTTTCATGAAAAGTGTCTATTGTTAATTCTCTTTAAGACATAAATGTGTAATTGTTTTATTTTCTTAGGATTTTATTAAGAAAATGTTTTGTTCTCAAGTCTGGATTGGTCTGACTGACAGTGAAGTGGAGGGCAGATGGAAATGGGTTGATGGCAGCACACTGACCTCCGGGTGAGAAATCACTGAACTGAATAATATCTGATAAATGATTCTCACAGTCAGTATCATATCACTGATCTAATGCTGATCTATATTTTCAGGTTCTGGGCATCTGAAGAGCCTGGTGGACAAGGAAGAGAGAACTGTGCTCTAAGTCAAGCATCAGGATGGGCTGATTATCCATGCAATGATAAGTTTCAATGTATCTGTGAGAAGAGCATTTTAAATTAAGTCAACGAGATGAAGGTTTATGTCAAAAAAGGACATAAAATTATTATTATTATTATTATTATTATATTTTTTTTGCCAAATATTATATGTTACTTGACGTACATAACGAGCTAGCCAGGGCCCTGAAACGGTTCGAGGAACATTTAGAAAAGAAATTACCATTAACAGGTTAATAATGTTATTTTATCGTTCTGTTTAGGATTTTCATTTGGCAGTCAACCAAAATAGTGCGACCTATGCAAACATGAAGTTGATGCATCCAATGTGAGTGAAATTCCCGCGCTCAGCTGTCAAGTCATCCTGTGCATGTTGCAAGACAATGTGCTGCATTAGCTGTTGAATCTCAGGAGTTTTTCAGAGGATATGTCATCATGGCAGGCTATATCCAGCATGGTGTTTTAATCAGCAAAAATTGCAGATTAGTGTAGAACCACTACTATTCAGGGAATAAAATAAATAAATAAAAATTATAAAATATTATATATATATATATATATATATATATATATATATATATATATATATATATTAGGGGTGTAACAGTACACAAACATGGCGGTTCGGTACATACATCGGTTTTGGTTTGGTACGGGTTCTCTTTTTTTATTAAACAATGTTTTACTGAACCAACTGTGCCTCAGTCTTTAAATGTATTCAATTGTAATTAAAATTTAATTAAGGAGAAAAAAATTATCTGACATAATCATCAACACTCAAATAATAATAATAATAATAAATGTATGTATTGTAAGCAAGTAAATTACACATAAGGCAGTTTTTGCATTAACTTTTGTTTCTCCAATTCGTTGTTGATATATAATCATTAACTCAGTGGCTGTCATAACTTGTTTTCATGATTTATTTAGGCCTTACATTAACTAACAGGTTAAGTAAAATATAATTAATATATAGGCTAATACAGTGCATTATATTTAGTGAAACAGTTCATTTTTCTAGCAAACTAACAAGCTGTTGACACTGAATGGCTTTTCTGAGGTAAATGTAGTACTACATGACATAGTGTTTAAACAGCGGAAAGTTGTTACAACAAAGTTGTACTGTATCATTCAACATACCTTCGTGTTCATTCTATAGTATTAAGGAGAAAGGGATGATCGCGTTCACTCGCGCTCCGTGTGGCATTTATTGTTTGAATTTCATGATAAAATGGACAGAATTTGAAAGATGGCACTTTGTTTCTTATCAACAAAACACAGTGATCAATGCTGGTTAAAAAATAGGTTAGGCTAAAAAACATTACTGTGTGCACCCCCTTTTGGATTGGAGTGTGGATCGCCTGTATTCGTCATCATACTGCATGAACTGAACCATGATGTCCGTACCGTGACGGTTCGGGACGAATACATGTACTGTTACACCCCTAAAAAAAAAAAAAAAAAAAAAAAAAAAAAATATATATATATATATATATATATATATATATATAATTTGTAAACATTAAAACATTTTGTTGTCAAAGTTAGTATTGTGGCTTTAAGTATGGTCAGACACTTGCGTGTGTTGTTAATATTATCAACCTTTTTTCCTAAATCAAGCTTAAATGGAGGTGTTTCACCAGCAAATGTTGGAGATTTGTGTTTTTGTCATTAACGGCCACATCTGAGGCAGTAAGTGCATCACATTCAATTTTTTTATCATCAACTTTTAGGTTATAATGTATACTGTAGCTATATGTGGGCGCTCAGTTTTTACTGTTGTTTAATATATTTGACAAAAGTCAAATGCAGCAAATACTAGACTAAAACTCTCTTCTCCACTGCTCAAATGCATAAAACATTAGCCTTTTTAAATAAAGAAAATGCTGCACTTATTCAAAGAACCAGTCTCCAAGATGTGTGCAGGACTTGAGGCGGGTGGAGCTACTTTACAAGGTTTTGCCAACAGTTTGAGTATCCGATGGAGTTATGAAGTTTATTCACAAGCTTTGGTATAAAGTATAGGCAAATTAATAATAAATAACATAACTAACTTGTATTTTTTACAGAAGGAACGCAGGAAGAGAAACGACCATTTGATAGAAAATTGCTGAGCATACATAAAATAATATTTCACCAAAAGCAACATTTCTGTCATTTACTTGGAACTTCTCATTTTTTGGTGAACTGTTCCTGTAAATTTAAGCTAAAATAAACTATCCTCTCATCTCCTGACTTCCTTTAACTATTTATAGTCTTTTAAAGAGGCAAGTGTTTAGATGAGACTCTCTCCTAATTTGAGACATACTAAATTATATTTTGAAGGTCATTAGAATGAAAAAAAAAAAGATGGTTTTGTATGTGACTTGGCCTTTAACCAGCCTACAGATGGCTGGTGTCTCATAGCAACTGCAGGTGATACAAGCTTTAAGTTCTGGAAATGAAAACAGATTAAACTGTATCAAAATCAATTTCAGGCAACTGTTTACAAAACTTTTTAATACATGTATGCGCATTTAAAAACACCTGAAGAAAGCCTGCGGTCACCAGGCCAGAAGCGTGTGTGTGTTCATTTTGTGTGATACGCAAACACCTTTGAATGCCAGATATGTGGTGTTCACTTATATATTTGAACAGGGTTTATTTCCAGGTGGAACTGTATACTCAAAATGTGACCTCATTTATTTAAAATGCATCTCATTTATATTGTTAACTATATTCTAAATAAACTACAAAAACAAACATAAAACTTCTTTGTACTTCTTTGATTCTTTACTTCTCTCTCACATAGCCTACCTGATTGAAAGGCTCATTATGCGGGTCTTTGTCTCTTCAGGTGTGAATCACAGCATTATTCATGAAGATTCATGCCTCGGTACATACTGTCTTTCTAAACAAAAAGTCTCTTACAAAATTTAAATCAATATATTGTTTTATGTGAATGGGTAGGCAGGAAAACTTTCACATTATTATGTGGCAAAAAAACTGTAGTCTACAACCTCCGATACCCAGAAGTCTTGTGGACACATGACTTCTGGCACATGACTTCGACATGAGGGTGAGTAATTAATTACATTATTTTCATTTTTGAGTGAACTAATCCTTTAAATGACTGATCTGGGGCCACAAAAACCTGAATTAGGACATCCCTATTTGAGAAATTTAGATGTCTTCTTTTTAAAGCACTATAGTTTGTACATCATTTGACTAGACATAAAATAATTAAATAAATAGACTTAACACCACTTCTGCCAGAAGTTTTCTGTTTCCTCACAAGTAAATGGTCAATTGGTTCAGGATGGATATCCTGTTTTCACCTGTAAATAAACCCTGTTCAAAGATATAAGTGAACTTATTTCAAAGTTTAGCTGTTTGATAGGAGATCCGATACACTGATTCAATTCGTAAAGCTCCGAAGCAGTGTTTTGAAATCGGGCCATCACTATAGACCTTTATCACAGTAAGCGTGCCGTCACATCCGGCTTAGATTAGTAGCATAAAGGAATTTCCACCTGCATTATTGTCAATGGACAGGCGCTGGTTTTAAGAAGAAAATTATACTCATTTAGTTTAACTTAACTGTTTATTTAGACTTACATGATATCCAACCATGTATGTCATCTTTCATTTTAATGTGCAACATTATCTGAGCGAGTGCTGCCGGTGTACACCCAAAATGGACTTTAGTTGTAGTTAATATTTTAAAATTTATTTTAAAGCTCTTTAAAGTGGTGTTGTTTGTATTGTATTTTTGCAGTTCTGTTATAAAATAAGGTGATAAGACTCTAAGCTCCCGTTTAAATAATGAAATATGTGACAGAATATGATGATGCCTTTTTTCTTTGTTTCACAATACTCAATTAATGATTGTAAACAGAGGTTGGGGTCTTTAGAATAAGTATAGCTTAATTTTACAAAAATAAATCACAACATTCCTGTGCTATGGGCATGGCCAATGTTAAAGGCTTCAGCGGAAGTCATTTTACGCAAATACTTGAAGATTCTGCTTTTCAAAAGCTAAGTGTGATAAAGGCCTATATTAAGTCATTATTTTGTTTTTTGGCGCACAAAGTATTCTCGTCGCTTTATAATATTAATATTGAACCACTGAACTCACATGAACTGTTTTAAATATGTTTTTAGTACCTTTATGGATCTTGAGATTTTCAATGGCATTGCTGTCTATAGAGGCCTCACTGAGCCATCGGATTTAATCAAAAATAATTTGTGTTCAGAAGATAAACGAAGGTCTTATGGGTGTGAAACGGCATGAGAGTGAGTAATTAATGATGTTATTTTCATTTTTGGGTGAACTAACCCTTAAATCCGATGGCTCTGTAAGGCCTGCATAGCCAGCAATAACATTTCCTCTCTCAAGATCCATAAAGGTATTAAAAATATATTTAAAACAGTTCATGTGAGTTCAGTGGTTCTACATTAATATTATGAAGGGCGACGAGAATATTTTTGTGCGCCAAAAAAAACCCCCAAAATAACGACTTTTCAACAATATAGTAATGGGCCAATTTCAAAACACTGCTTCGGAGCTTCACGAATCAAATCAGTGATTCGGATCTCATATCAAACGTCTAAACTGCTGAAATCACATGACTTTGGTGCTCTGAGTCACTGATTTGATTCCTAAAGTTTCAAAGCAGTGTTTTGAAATCTTGCAATTGCAGTCAATGCTAAATTAACTAGAGGGATGCAGGCAGTGGTCAGTGAAGTGTTCTCTGCCATGAAGTCAATGTAATGATGGGTCAACAGCTTGAGGATCCATTTACAGCGTCTTTATTAAGACAAGACAGCACAATACAAACAGGAACAAAGCAGTAGCGTAAACAGGGACAGGCTTGGGTCGAGACAGGCGGCAATGAATCAAGGTCTTACAACAGGCAGGGATCGTGGCAGACAGCAAGCAAAGAGGCAGAGATCAGGGTCGGCAGCAAAGGTTCACAGAGGTAAGGCAGTCCAATCGGTAACAGTCCACAAGAAAATGCTCAGAAATGATCACCAAGGCAAATCAAGACTTCACGGTGCATGGATGCGTGTGTGAGTGTTTTATGGAGTGAGTGTGATGTGGTGCAGGTGTGTGTGCAATCAGTCCCAGGAATGAGGACCTATGGGTAATGTAGTCCAGATGGGAACAAGTCAATATTCCGGTGACGGCTCCCTCCGGCGGCCGGGATGAAGAGCCGCGGGAGTCGTATTCGTGACAGTCAAGTGCTTTATAGAAGACAATAGTGTCATTATACAGCTCAATTCAGTTAATCTTTTGTTCTCTGATATTCAATACAGTAAGATCAATAATATATCTGAATGTTAATTGTCATTCCCAACTGAGCAAGCCAAAGGCACTTAATCTCAAGCTGCAAATCAAACAAAAATGTTGGCTACTCATTTTCAGTGATCTTCAAGAAGTAAAAAAAAAACCTAGTTTACTCTCTCACACCTGTATCTCTGCTCTAGCTTGATTTCAGTATCCAGTATTAAAACTTTGAATTGTAATATTCTACTTCTGTGTCTTTTTAGGATAAATAATTTATAATATTACAAGTTACTGAAAGTATGCCTTAATCAGTGTCTGTGTATCACCATAGTCCTCAAAGTATGACTAGATCAGAATTTGTGTTTGTCCCCAAATGGGACATAAAAATTACTGTCCTCAAACTAAAGGCAAAATATCAGGTCTTTAAGGAAGTGTTTTATTGATAAAACCAAGTGATATCTGTAATAACAGCTTCTCCAGGGCTGCGTTCCACTCCAGTTTTAGACACGCAATCGCGAACTTCCCTACACACTTCCCCTCGGGGGAATCCCTGCCGCCATTTTGAAGTGCGTTCCACTTCGTGAAGTGGACGAGGGACAGACCCTCGCTCCCTCGATTTTAACCGAGGGAGCGAGTCTACTTCACATGTACACTTCAGGCAGCTCCATAACCCACAATGCAACACGATTATGACGTCACTGCATATCGCGTTTAATTTACCCTACTACAAACAATTCTATGATATATTAATTATTTTTTAAAACATTTAAAACACACATATATACATATAGAATGCTGTATTAAACAAATTTGTAAGGGGAAAAAATAAATAATAAATCAGCTCCACTGCGGATTCCAAGTGATCAAGGGCTTAGGACGTTCCAGTTCAGCCCATTGCAAAGGTTCCGCCAGTAGTGGGCACTCGTGCAACGTAAGCAATGACGTACATCTGTAAGGCGTGATTTTCCTGCTAAACGGAAACTGAGATCATGCTTCCTGCAATAAAGCAATAAAACTTGCCTAGGGAAGAAGATATCAAAGGCAAAGGCACTGGCAACGCCTTGCCCCAAAAGGACAATACCTCCCCCACCACACACACACAAACAAACACACCTTCCCTTCCCCCTGACTGAAAGTTATTCAAAACATATAATGTAACTTGTGTATTTATTGTTTTTCCCTTTTCATGTTTGGTACCATTTTAAAGGTCTCAGTGCGAATTGGTAAATGGTCTCAATTTCACAGCAGTCACTGGTGTTATGAAGAAGATTGAAAACTAAGGAAAATTCTGTCCCCTTTTTGGGTGGTGTCTCTCTTCTCCTCTCCCCCAAAACAGGTGTTGGTGTAATAAACATTTACAACTCTTTGTTCTGGTCTGTATATAAGGTAAAAAGCAAAGCAGTCAGGGGGGATCTTCTGCAGGCCCCCCAGAGATGGGTGAATGTCTTCAGGACATTCACCCATCCCTGTGTATATATGCATTTCTTTGAGTAATCGATATTATGCATTTATCATTTCTGAATTGGCTTCTAATTGTCTAATTGTAATGTAATTGGCATGATATATTTTTACTTGACAAATAAAAGGTTATATTTGGTTGATTCTGTATTATTCTTAATCCATTATTTCTAGTAGATCAAAGCGAAGGTATTACCTCAAATCTGTGTTCAGGATTGTTCATACGAAAGGTTTAATAGATGGAGCATGGGGCACGTCAATTAAGTCCATTTCGATTTCTGACAATCACTGCCTTAAATAAGTTGCAGTTTTCGTAAATATATCAAAACTATGCTTTTTGTTACGAGTAAGCAGAGCGCGACCGACTTAAAGGTAGATATTTACCCTGCATCCAATGTTTAAGGTCAGACTGACGAGTTTGTGTCCGGGAAGAGTGCTCAAGTTCGGCCAAAGTGACTCTTCTAAAGCGATACCGGGACTGCAGTGAACGAAATAATTGAAGATATAAGGTAATCAGAATAATCGAATATCTAAATTAATACATAACAAATGATTAATTTCTAATTGGAAGACACAACCCTTAAGAAGTAAGAATCATTTGAAATTGGAGTCAGATTAAAGCGAGTGAAATTAAGTGAACTTAATCAGAGGCGCTGAAAAGGCATACACGCGTTAACCTTCCCCGTCCTGTGGGAAACCGTCATTGGACCCATTAGGCGGGCCTTACAAAGTGGTGACGTTCCCTCCGTGATCTCCCATATCCTGTTGGCGAGTGTCTTTTCAGTGGAAAATTGGGATTTGCAACAAGTAAGAGGCTTGATCATCTTCTCTTTCTTCAGCTGTGGTAAGTCCATTCTTATTTGCCTTTTAGAAGTGTTAAGGGAAAGATAGCTGCATCCTACACATTCGTAGAATGGGTCGGCATACCCATAGATTTAAGACCGGAGACCGAAATCCGGTGGGGCTGGAGAATTAGACAACCACGTTATCAGGGACATGATAGCAGCAGAGTAGATGAGAAATGATATCCCTTGCTTTAACTTTAAAGATCTCCTTGTTTGCTTAAGCAACAGGAGGTTAACCTTAAATTGGAATAACATCATCCAAATTTTATTCTGGTATTCAGCAGAGGGCTGTAAATTAAAAAACCTAATTTCTGAGGTAAAGAGCTACATGTTTATTTGCCTTGCTGCAACAACGTTGCAACACTGAAAATAAGCAAATGGTCACATTGTGAAAAAATCTTGTGATTGGATAAACCAAAAGATAACAAGGGAGAAAATATCTCACTGGAATTCTTTGTGTGTGAAAATGTAAAGCTGGACAAAGCAATGTTGTGAAACTAAAAGTTTTCCAAAGAAAAAGATTTGGGCATAATTCTGTCTCAGTCCTGGAGAACTGCTGCCATGCAGAAGTCCTAGAGACTGCAATTGGGAAAACATTAAATGTTAAAACTAATGTATATAATGATAAAATGATGTCACTGAGAGGCTTGCAACCAAGCCTGAGGGTTTCACCCATTCAGAGGACATGCTTAGCTTGTCTTTTTCATAAAAGGAATTTAACCAAAGAATAAGATGAATTACCATACTTTGGAATTGTTCAAGAGGTGCTAAGAAGGTTTACGACTGAGGTCATAAATGGTGTAAACAGCACTGGTTAAGTTCAGAATTAAAAATTCTGGTCTCAGTTCAGAGAAATAATAATTACTGCACTCTTGTATGTTGTTCAGTGCCCCAAAAGAGACTGAAAAAACAAACAGACCAAAAATTAATCTTTGTGCTCAATCAAACCTGTGTTTGTCCGACCTTTCTTTTCACATCCAAATAGATTCTCAGAAGAGTGTAATTGATAACATCTTAGACCCAAAAAATAAGAAAATTGTGTCCAATTCTATATTGTAGTCACAAAAATCTTAAAGTTGAGCAGATGATTTGACCCAACATTCACAGCATCAAAGTCTATAACTGTTTCCAGTTTAGCCTGTTGCTGTGAACACAATGCAATGCCATCACAGTTGTAGCTGCAGGGCCAAATGCCTTCTAAAAGAGGTGACAAGTCACTCTCTGGGAAAATGACTCAGCCAAGACCCTCTTGATACCAGCAAATAGAATTATTTTTAATGTATATTATTTTAATATAATATAATTTATATTATGATCACATCATGATATATATTATATTATGATGGCCAGGGATGGCCTTTAATCTCATGATGATTCAAGCAATGGTGTGGTAGAAGAGAGGATTTTGGAGAGGAGCAGAAGGAATTAGAATGTAGTAAGATGGAACCAGAATGGAGACAGAAGTTGGGAGCACTATTAGTGCTGAGAGAATTATGAGGAATCAATGGAAGGATTCAAATTTGTAATTGTGTTAGACACATTGTTCTCACAGAACACACATTCTAGTTGTTTGTGCTACATGTGCACCTAGACTAGTTGAATTTATTCTTTAAAACACATGACTGCCTTACTGTAAGTGATGCGTTGACACACTTAGGTTTGAGGTTAGATGCTATGCATTTTAGACCATGTGTCTTGTGTAAGTTGGAATAACTAGTACTGAAATAGTACAACATGTGTGTCTGTGTTAAATTTGTTTGTCTCCTAAATGGAACACTCAGCTATCTTCCATATAGCTGCAGTTAAACCATGCACAGGAGCATAGAATCGCCAAAAGGCTACAATGTGCTTCACAATTGCATTAAATAAATTAAGAAAAATGGAAGGAATAAATAAAATTAATGGGAAAGAACTTCTTTATCTTCTATCTGTGCAAGAATCTTTAATGAGAAAAATTACAATGACCAGTATTTATTAACTAAAACAATCAACCCGATTGTCATATCTTGAATAGGCTAAATCCATTCAAGATCAAAACATGAATCAAAAAATTCAATTCTATTGATCTGTAACCCAGTGACAAGAGGAAGTATAAGTTTTGATTTTCTTTTGCAACAAAACCACAAACAAAGTGGACAAGTGTTAGCAAACTCCTCTCTGGGAGCGCTAGATCATGTATGGGATCTGATCAGGGAAGTTATTTTACTGGAAATGTAATTAAAGTTGTGTGAAATGTTAATATCTAGCAGAAACTCTTCTGTCTTTACAGACCACAGAGGTCCAAATGGTCAAGTATTTGAATGACCCCATAAATACCGATTGCTAAACAAACAGCACAACACCACAAAAGGTGATCTGGTGTCCTAATCACAGATCTGATAAGTGTGAGATTCCCCCAGGAGAGCCGGGTGTGACAAAACTCACAACACAACAGACTGTGTAAGCACAGCTGTGATAGCAACTCAAGGTGTAAGATTCTCTGACAATGCTTAACACCAGCAGTCAGATCTGACCAATAACATTCAGTTTTATCTGGCCTTTTCTTTGCAGAAGCAAAATCATAATAATGATCTATGTCTCTGTAATCTAAAACAAATTTTCTTCTAATGGCATACAATCTTAACAGATTAAAGCCATTTGCAACAAGTGTCTGGATAAAACCATTCAAGAAAAATTAAGATGGCACCATCTACCTTAACATAATTTGTTTGAAGGTTCAAGATAAACTGTTTTCCCTGTGTGTTTGTTTCCTTTTCAGGATTGACAGCTGCCATTTTAAGGGCCATAATACACAACTTTACACGCAGGAGATGGGGGTGTAGAAACTTCATGGGGCCATCCACATCTCATGACACTAATAGAGACATGGCCTCCCAGTGTAGAACTGGAACTAAATTATGCAACACAATTATGGTAGATAGACACCACCCATCTTCTACACAAACATACAGAACACACACTACAAACTCACAACATCTCTACCTGGAATAGATCATATAAGACTATCTAGGCTAAAATTATTCACATAAGGCAAACCTAACATATCATTCACCTTCATACATATAGGACAAGGGAAATTATTGTCATAATTTCTTTTCTTTTTTAACTGTGTCAAATTTGAGGTATAATGGAAGCACTGTAATATGCAGGACATGTGCATGGCTTTAGTCACACATCAATTAATAGAATTTCTGATCATTCCAATTACAAATTACAAATCTAAATGAGACCTATTCAGTAATGTAACTGGTCTTTCTCAGTCCTTGGCATTGTTGCAAACTAGGAGGGCCCCCTAGTTTCCAACATATGACTAATGACAAATTGAACTAAACAGCTAGAAATGAAATGCAGACATTTCTGCAAATCAGTTACTCAATTCCTAGACCTCTATTCTTGAGTGTGACTTAGCCTGTACATCAAATGCACAGATGATGGTTGAAAAAACTAAACAAAAGATTTTAAATCTCTGTTTCTGTAAATTCCATTCTCTAATTGACTTGAATGAAACCTTAGTTTTGCATTAAGGATGCACAGTTAAAACAACTATTATAGACAGTTTTATAATTGTAATTATGAAATTGTGTATTTCCATGTTTAAGTATGTGATATATTTAATTATGCATACCACTGGTAAATATACCTGTTATTTAGACTCTTTGCTACTTACCTTTAACTCATCCAGACCAAGTCTAAATTCCACTATCATATATGATAGTGAAGAATCTGGTGATTAAATGAGACCTGCTCACTAAAGATAGGACGAAAGAGAGACCTTGTTTACCATTCGCACTTTTGATATGTTCATCATGTGTTATTTTGTGTTATTCTGTTTCTCCAACAACCCTTTTCCTCATCTTACAATAACACCAAATTCATCAGTGTTCAAGTATTGAATGGTCACTCAGAAGTTGTTCAGGTGTCCTGCACGCAATGGAGCATCATCAGTGGAATTGAATCCTTCACCCATGGAGATTTGACCTGCCCGGCAAACCAAACCTTCTACTTAAAGGTAACCGAGGATTTCTCACAGGATCAATTAAACCTGGGGCGGATACAGGTGTTTCCGAAAAGTGCAATGAGACTTTCCTGACACGTTCTGCTCGTGCTGACCAGCACAACAGACTTGGTACAACCAGTCATTCTACAGTCAGAATACCACCACAGCCAAGTGCAGGTGGAAGCAAACCTGACCAAGAGGATCACAGACAGCTGCTACAGCATCCAATCAACACAGTACACAACTAAAGGGACTGTGTGTCACAGAGATGCATCCTGCAGTACTTTCATCTTAATGTTCAACCTGCCTTAATGTTGTTATTTCAGGTGACAGCCTATGGACACTCTGGAAGCAGGAAATGTTCAAAAGTGTTCAAAATTGGCCCCTCAGGGACTCATTGAATTTGCCCCAAGGGACCAGGGGCCATCTGTAAGGCGTGATTTTCCTGCTAAACGGAAACTGAGATCATGCTTCCTGCAATAAAGCAATAAAACTTGCCTAGGGAAGAAGATATCAAAGGCAAAGGCACTGGCAACGCCTTGCCCCAAAAGGACAATACCTCCCCCACCACACACACACAAACAAACACACCTTCCCTTCCCCCTGACTGAAAGTTATTCAAAACATATAATGTAACTTGTGTATTTATTGTTTTTCCCTTTTCATGTTTGGTACCATTTTAAAGGTCTCAGTGCGAATTGGTAAATGGTCTCAATTTCACAGCAGTCACTGGTGTTATGAAGAAGATTGAAAACTAAGGAAAATTCTGTCCCCTTTTTGGGTGGTGTCTCTCTTCTCCTCTCCCCCAAAACAGGTGTTGGTGTAATAAACATTTACAACTCTTTGTTCTGGTCTGTATATAAGGTAAAAAGCAAAGCAGTCAGGGGGGATCATCTGTAGAAGAGGCCCCCCAGAGATGGGTGAATGTCTTCAGACATTCACCCATCCCTGTGTATATATGCATTTCTTTGAGTAATCGATATTATGCATTTATCATTTCTGAATTGGCTTCTAATTGTCTAATTGTAATGTAATTGGCATGATATATTTTTACTTGACAAATAAAAGGTTATATTTGGTTGATTCTGTATTATTCTTAATCCATTATTTCTAGTAGATCAAAGCGAAGGTATTACCTCAAATCTGTGTTCAGGATTGTTCATACGAAAGGTTTAATAGATGGAGCATGGGGCACGTCAATTAAGTCCATTTCGATTTCTGACAATCACTGCCTTAAATAAGTTGCAGTTTTCGTAAATATATCAAAACTATGCTTTTTGTTACGAGTAAGCAGAGCGCGACCGACTTAAAGGTAGATATTTACCCTGCATCCAATGTTTAAGGTCAGACTGACGAGTTTGTGTCCGGGAAGAGCAAGTTGGCCAAAGTGACTCTTCTAAAGCGATACCGGGACTGCAGTGAACGAAATAATTGAAGATATAAGGTAATCAGAATAATCGAATATCTAAATTAATACATAACAAATGATTAATTTCTAATTGGAGACACAACCCTTAGAATAAGAATCATTTGAAATTGGAGTCAGATTAAGCGAGTGAAATTAAGTGAACTTAATAGAGGCGCTGAAAAGGCATACACGCGCTAACCTTCCCCGTCCTGTGGGAAACCGTCATTGGACCCATTAGGCGGGCCTTACACATCCGAGTCAACGAGACCGAGGGAAGTTAGCGAGGGAAGGGCATTTAAAAACCGAACTGGAACGCAGCCAGAAGTGCAGTGATGTGGAAGTTTCTAGCCTATATAGTAAGACATTGATTAGCTGCTTCAGGTGTGTTTGATTGGGGTTGGAGCTAAACTCTGCAGGACAGTGGACCTTCAGGAGCAGGATTGGACACCCTGAAAGATCCCTTGCCTACTGCTTTAACATAGTTCTCAATTTTCTAATGTACGGGTTATGCTGGACATCACAACAGGTCACCTGTAATGTATACACACAAACCAGCCACATACCTTTGTAACCTAGATTTTCTGTGATTTGAAAGCTTCTACTGCCTTACTTAGACTAATGTATCAAAGGCCTATTTCGGGGAAGTCCAATCGTACCATTACAAACAGCAAAGTCGTCCATAAAAATATCGAACAACAATAGCTTTAAGGTCTAAAAGATCTGTAAGGGAGCGTTAAGGAAAGACTTGTGGGAAGCTGCTGGAGGAACAGGTGATTAAAAATATTTATAGCTGAAAATATAGTAAATGAAGACACTAATCAGAAATCTGGCACACACTATCCAACAAAATATTTGGAAGAGATATTCCAAAAAACAGGCAATGGCTTTTTATTGTATGGACATATAACAGGAGGAATATTAGAACTACATTACAACTAAACAAAGATATAAAAGTCTTTGACTGTTAGCTTACCCTGCCTTAAAAGAAACAGGAAAATGAAACTAGAAGCTGAGAGAGAATCTGGAAAAAAAAGATGAAACAGAAATGGATAGAGAGGAGTCTGATGACAGACAGACCCTGAGTGTGACAACTTTCAGGTGATAGAGAATCCTGAGGTTCCTCCAACAATTGAGAACAACCACAATAACCCAATCCAGAAGAAGAAAAGAATCCAGAATAAAAGAAAATCCAGAACAAAAGACAAACGTGGCACAAACGCCACCTAAACTTAAAGTTTATTTATTCAAAGGTATAGAACAAAATTTGCCTTTTGAAATGTTTCAATAAACTATGACAACCATGGACCCATTACTTCTAGTTGCCATCTCAGCTTTATGTGCCTGCATGTCTGAGCAATAGGGAGCCGAAAGTGTATGTGTGCGTACTTAAAATTATGTGCAAAATGTACATTTTCAACATACCATGCAAGGTATAGAGTACCCCAGGGATGACGTGTTTTTGTAGGCCAACCCAGAAGTTAGCGCCGCACGGGTTCCCTCGATTGAAAGCCTATGTATTTTTCCCATAGACTTTTGGAAAATCGCAGAAAATAAGCTCTGTGTTTAACAAAGAGTTATGACACTTACACGTTTTGTCTATCAAGATAATCTTTACAAGTTAACACATTTATAGATTTTGAAGCCTAAATAAAGTTGTCAGATATAAAAAGCTAACAGTAGGCTATAAACGGACTACAGCACACCATAGTCGCGGATCAACGTCACCACCACCAAGCTTCCTCAAACTTTATTTAGAAAACAACTTTATGTATAAACATGCTCGCTGATTATGATCTGTGCTGTTATGAATACTTTTCCACTTTTTCATGAGAAATGCAGTCCAAATGTCCTGTTTTTAATGATGACGTCTAAAGTCCCCGCCAAAGGAAGTAGTCCCTTTTAGCAATTTGTTAGCAACCGCCGTTTTTAAGACACAGTAAAAGTTTTAAAAAAATCACAAGTGGGTTATAACTGGTGTGTTTTATGTCATAGATCAAAACGTGAAAGTATTTCGAGGCTTTGTTAACCACAGACCTTATTTCAGGCGATTTAGCAAAAACCCATAGACTTTACGGCGTTGGAACCGGAAATCCTAAAATGCTAACTCGCTTCCGGGTTTTGCCTACAAAAATGCGTCATCCCTGAGGCACTCTATTCCTTCACCATGAAGACCAACCAGCCAAACACCAAACTGTTACTCTTGTTCTTTGTTTAGATGTAAATGTTACCAGTATGGCACACAGTTACAACAGTTCAGTCATGCCAGTAACGTCAGAAGGGAACCATAGCAAAAGGTGTAAATACAGATTATTATAAAAGGCTGCTAAACACACCCATTCAGGAACTTCTGGCTGGTAACATCAGTCACAGCCTCAACCTAAACATTTTGAAACTGATTTACCATGAAATCAAGAAAGCCATACAGTAACATGACAACATTCTCCTGGAAACTCAGGTCAGCCAATCCATAATCCGACACTGTGACACTGCATCTTATTTAACACCTGGGTATGTCCAACATTTTCAGGTGGATCCTTTTGGGGCTCACCTGTATACAGAAACCAGTATAAGCATACTGGCGAATAAGCTGAGTGACAGATCCCTTGTCACCCTTGACCTAGATGCCACTGGGAGTGTTATTTCGAAAATACCACATAAAAAACACATCCTGATCCACGCTCTTACTTTACCAAGTAAAGGAAGAGACGATCCTCCACTTTCAGTATGTGAGATGATATCAAGCGTGCACATTCCATTCCTCTAATAACTTTCAGGCTAATGCATTTTCTCCTAAAACTGTGAAAATACATCAGTCAACAAATTCAACAGGTGGAGACTGATTACAGCTGGGCTCTTATGCAGGCAGTTATTTTGGCATTTAATAAAGAAAGCATGTTGGCCTTTTTGCCATGTGCCAAAAGTAAAAAAATCTGGGCAGATATAAAATCGGCAACAGTTTTGCACCTGTGTGCAGCTCGCATCATTAAAGCTGTCCAAAGGAAGACAGGTGATAAAGGGCTGCAAAATGTGGCAACATATGTTTTGGCAGGATGCAAATCACTGTTTATCTGGATGATGATGATGCTACTCTTCAGGACAGAACAGAGATGGATGAAAATCTCATGCAATTGATGAACAATTCATCAAAAACAATTGCTGGTGGTTCTTCATTTTCCAAACTTTTCAGAAAGATCTATGAAGATGTCATAGCTGTCTTGGAAGATAAGGATTTTCATACTCTGATGTTCTTTATTTTCCAGATATAACCACATTCCTTCTGGACAATTACATGGAGATCTATCCACTTTGGAGAGGGTTCTATTAAGAGATCTGAAAAGATATGCATGTGACATGAAAATCACTACTTCCTTCAGTGGAAAAGTAAAAAACAAGAGACACAAACTGTCATGTGGGAAAATGGTTTGGCATTGAAAAAAATATCCATTCTTTAAAAAAAAAAAAAAAAAAAAGCACAAATATCCTTGAAGGGGCATTACAGGGAATACATCATGAGGAACAATCTTCCAGAAGATATCCTCATTAGACATCATAAGCCATCAGGTCTTGTGGTATTTGCAGAGGAGAGGTGGGGAAAACAGACAAAACAAAATGTACACAAAAAAACAAAACACAAAAGTGGTGGTAAATCACACTTTTACAGAGCTTCACCTCAAATGCCCACACCTGGGGTCCAAAGAACAGCATAGACCTTTTTATAGGTAACTACACTATGGGTGTCACATGTCTGTCTGTTCTTGCACCATGTTCTGTTTTTCACATGTCCTCCTTTGTTTAGTTTTCTCACCATTAGTTAGTTGTCATGGTTTCAAATTTGATTGGCGTCCTTGTTTCAGGTGTGTCTTGTTTATTATCTCATTAGTTCTTGTATAAGTATTCCTTGGTTTTGTTCACTCTTTGTCCTGTCACTGTTGTATGTTGGATGTGTTTACCTGCCTTTTTGAATTATTATTAAACCACTGAGTTCTTTTGGAAACCTGCTTCTCCTGCTTCCTTCTGTCTGTGGTCACATACCGTGACAATGGGAACGTCAATGTAGCAAATTAGCTCAAAATAAATATGAATAATTAATATTTGGATCAGTTAATAAAATTAACTTAAAGTAATAAATTAATATTACAATCAATTAACCCGTTGTCCAATGAACACACAGTGTTAATTGTTTATTAATTCTAAGAAATGTTCATTTCCAGGTTATGGGAAATAACAATCTTATTGTACAGTACTACTCAGAGCCTGTAAGTCAGAATCGACATGAATAGGGACTCCAATATATGAGCGCAAAACACGGACAACTTTACATGTGACATGAACAAGACTTTATTAACTAGACTAAACACTTAAACGTGGTAAAGAGGATGTTTTGTTTTATACATTTTTGCAATATTACTTGAAACTGTCTTTACTAATGTCATGATCCTGGGTTCTTCTCCTCTTTCTCTGTCTCCCTCTTGTGGTCACACACTCACGCACACACTTCCACTTCTCCGCTCATTATCTCTTTCAGCTGGTTCCCCTTTCGTTCCCTTCTCCTCACCTGTCCCCTTTTTCCTCTTGATTGTCTCTGCTTCTTATTCCCTCTTCCTAGCCCTGTCTTGTTGTCGGATTATTCAATGACCTCTCGTGAGAAACGTCTGTTCTCCTGTCCTGTCCTGTCCTGTCCTGTCCTGTCCTGTCCTATCTGTGGAAAGTGAAGTCATTATTTCTGCTGTGAGTTATACTGCCATTGGACTGTGTATTATCCAGCTGTGCCTGTTTGCAGAGTACCTGTTCTGCGCTCGTCCTTGGCTGTTCACCCTGACTGCTGTCTTCACTATTTCTGACTGGCTCAGTGCCGGCCCTAGCCTCTTTGGCACCCTAGGCAAGATTTTTTTTGGCGCCCCCTTATATTGCGATTTATCCAGAGGGGCGAATCTACAAAATTATTTATAGGGAGGCAAAGGGGTGGCAACACCAAAGCAAGCGCTCATGCATAGTTTTTCGAGATTTATAGCCTTACATACACAATTGTGTTCACAAACATTGCATTACCAGAAAGTATCTATATACTGTATGAAATCAATAAATAACAAAATTTCAATATCCATCATGGCACCAAGTAAACACTATATGAAAAACTTCTAAATGAGTCTGAGCTTGTATCACTAAAGGAGATGAACAGTTTTATTAATATTACACAGGCTACTTCAATGGTATAAATCACATTTTAGTGCAAGTTAAAGAGCAACAAAACAGTTTTTGAGTTTCTGTTATTAACAGAGGTGGGAATGTCTGTGTGTGTTCACCCAGAACACCCTATCAACACCCCAGCAACTGCATAGCCTAGCAACCACCCAGAATCTCCTAGCAACCACCTAGCAACACTTTAGCAATCACCCAGAACATCTATATTCTGGACTAACTGACCAAAGTTTTTACAATTTTTAAACAAGACTTGAAGTTGGGTTTATGACAAGCCAACATAAATTTGTCCTTCAAACTTTTCAGTCTCTATTGTTTTTCTTGATTGCTAATGCACAATTCATGAAACAATTCAACATTTTCTCACAACTAAACACAATATCAGAACTATACACCAACTTGTACAAACCTCAAACATCCAGGTCAAAATAAAATGTTCTAGTCAAAAACTTATTCTTGTCTGACAAAATCAAACTTTGGTATCAGATGACACACAAAACATAACAAATACATAGACTACTGCACTGCCCAGTGAACACTAGTGAGATCAATTCATATAACACTGTAACAAAAATACCTCTTTTTCATTTTACTATTATAAATTGATCTTGCAGTAGATGAAAAGCATGAGAAAAATAAGTATGAACTTGGTATGCACCACAATACAGTAGACTGTCAATTGCAGTAAAAGTAAATTCAGCATCCTCTGCACATTTATCTAAATTTCATTACAGTACAGTACTATAGCAGTGTATTGGTCTTCTGACACAAGACTATATACCTAGGCAATCATTTCTCAGCGCTGCAAAAAATACAGTAGGCCTATACATGTAACAAATGGCTAAGAAAATTGACAATCACAACATTGAGGGTGTACAACGTGACATTTCCCTCATCTAAAGTAGACTACTGGTTCTGTGTAAGTTTAAAACCCCTGTAAATTATTCATTCAGCTCTCTCAGATTTTTACTGGTGTGTCATCAGTTTTGCTACCTAATGTTGTCATTGTTAAACGCTTTGAGAAATGTGTTTTTGTTTTGATAACTGAACGAATGGTTTGAAACTGGGCCACCTGAATCACTTCTAATGTGTTAGCAATCGAGAAAAGCTAAAATACGTTTAGATTCTTACCCCAACTCTGCTATTAGTTTCTGTGATCGGTATCTCCGTATTGATTTCATGTTATTGGTACGTCGGATGGCAAAAATACCTTTATCCGTGATGAAAGTGGAGCGGGCGGTCGCTGAATCAGCTCGTCAAAAAATTACGAAAATTAATCTGACATATTCGGATGGGACTACATTTCTCACAGGACTTCTGAGTTAGCCGGGAAGCAATAATTTTCAGATTCACGTACAAATATGGGAAAAAAATCGTAAGTGAACTTGGCTGCGCTGTGTTGGTTCATAAGAGTCATTTGTTAATGAAGCATACTGGGCGCGCTGCGTGCAACCATCATGCACAGTTTATTGAAAGACGTGTTTTCTTGCCATCACTTTGTGTTACGCAATTTCTTTAGACATCATATGCGCCGCTCCGGAAAAGCAGTAGGCCTACTTGAAACACTACTTAGGCTACATATTTTGTTCTGTGATAATTTTGGGGTGGCAAAGCTGTTTCTTAGGGTGGCAGATGCCACCCCGGTAGATCCGCCCCTGTCCACGCATCCGGCCTCTTTGGCGCCCCCTAGCGAGATTGCGCCCTTAGCATTTGCCTATACTGCCTATATAACGGGCCGGCTCTGGACTGGCTGAATGCATCTTGGGGTCCCTGCCTCTGTCCTCGTGGAAGTTTATGCAGATTTTCTTTGATCCAGTCGTCTGGCTGTTTCCGTTCTGGCTCTGTTTAATGCCTGTGATTTGTGTTCTAATTACTCAGTGAGGACTATTTACTTTTCTCATTAAAGACTGTTAACTGCATTCCACCCTGGTCTTCCATCATTCTTACCTAACAACTAAGTGATAAAAGACTATTTATTAGGTGCACTGAAAGGAATATTATTAATATACATCATCTGTGCACGAGGTAGGGCCTTAAAAACATCAGCCAATCGTTTACGCGATCATCGCGTAAACGATTGGCCCTCTGGCTTGTCAATCACTGCCATTGTGAGAGACGTGCGCGGATTGGCCCTCTGGCTTGTCAATCACTGCCGTGACGTTCCTTGTGAGAGACGAGCGCAGATGCGCGCTCTAGTA